>NC_056726.1:401477037-401787037 GCF_019279795.1 Protopterus annectens | reverse complement strand
ATATGCATATATATATATATATATATATATATATATATGTATATATATATATATATATATATATATATATATATATATATATATATATATATATATATATACCACATACTGATAGCTAGGGTAATCATGTATGAGGGGGATAGGGGAGACATACATAGCTGTCTGTATACACAGACATATTTCCATATAACTATTCTTTGGGTAGAAGAGTCAAGAGACGTGGGCTCAAGTTAGCGAAGTGTAGGAGCATGCCCGGTGTGACTATCAGTACTTACAAGGTGACTGTTCTGCAGACTGTTGGCTGCTGCACCTATTTCCACACTTCAGGACCTCCCTGATATTTTATCCATGGCATTGCCTGGCTGTTTGCTGAATATAATATATGACTCATACCTATCAAATGTACAGATTTTCACAGAATGTCCAGATATTTGCCTCATATCTTTGGTCCATGTTACATAACGCTGTGGTTTTCTGGCACATTAGTGGCAAATCATTAAATAGTGATGTTAGGAAATAATGACAGGCATTTGAGATCCAGACTGCAGGCACTTCAGAAGATTCATGGTAATACAATTCTATCAATTCTTTATGTTTGAAAGTGCAATATTTAACATATTAACACTTACCTCTATTTTTGAGCCTTTGTCCCACTTATATTCATGGCTTTGGCCAGAAATGTTGCTGTAAGAGGTTGAGAGGTTTGATATGCTGGGGTACATGTTGTAACACCACATACTGGGTGACAGTTTGCATACCTCTCCCTGTGCATGTTTTTGCAGAATGTCTGGACTATTGCCCCATATGTCTGCTCGTTTCCTCATACAGTTGTAGTTTTCCAGTACTATACTATAAAATGCATGCACTGAAGCTTTGTAACTACTGAGACATTTAAGTGATGGCCTTTACATCCTGCAGCTAATCTGACCTGTTGCAACTTGCTGTTATACTAGCCATCTTCTAGGTTACTCAGACCATGTATAATGTCTATCTGCAGGTTTGGCCCTCTGTCCTCCCATTTTCTCTGGCTTTGTCCAACTGTCTTGCAGTAACAGATTGTGGAGTTATGACAGTCTGTGGGACTCCTACCTTATGAGTAACTCACATGCAAGAGCTATAGCTGCTGCCAGCTTCACACTATCAACACCATTACCCATGCTAATGTCTTTAGTCCAGTGAACTACATCAGTCACCAGAGAGAGAGGTTTAGATCCTCACACTATCAACAGCATACAGACATACACTGACCATTGCATTTTGAGGGTAAAATATGTGGGCAGGTTGTATGTCACAGCCCTGGAAATACATGGTCTGCTGATATTTCCTTGCAAACATACTCTGTTACTGCAATTGTATGGGAATGCAGATTTGTTGGGGATAGGGGACTCTGGCATTGACAGTAGTACATCTGTCATATGACCCCACTGTTTATCATTTCCCTTGCATAATCCAGTGGGGTTTCCAGCCATGTGACCTAATGAATATTATTGGGTACTCAGTATTGGACAGAGTGCCTGTTGTCTCAAGTGGCTGTTAGATTTCTGCAAGTTGCCCAGTAGCCCACTCTATACCCTTGCATATGTGCAGCATGTCCGTACATGTGCTTCCATAGTCTAGTACCCCATACATTTGTTGTATAGGAGAGTGACTTACCTTGTGAATGCAGCAGTTGAGAGACCTGTGTTTCAGGGCTGAATTTGTCTGATGCATGCAGTACACAGCCAATACATGGTTAGGTACAGGTTGTGTGGTGTGTCTAGCATCCTTTTTACTTTATATGCAAGTTGGAATAAGGTGTCAGTCCATAGGACCCTAGGTTGTCAGTGCATGTGCTATGCATTGCCTCTTGGCCAAGGCCAGGGCATATTGGGCATGCTTACATCTGCCTACAGGGCAGTCTCAGGGAGTTCCTCTTCTGAATCCTCCTGTGGGTGTGGTTGCCGGGACCTAGGCACTGGTGGATGGCTGTGTGTCCCTTCCTTGTGGTGATCCTGCTGTAGCTGTTTCCATAGGATCATATTGTGAAGCATGGCACATACTGTGAACATCTGTGCACATGAGGCTGGAGAGTACTGCAAGGCTCCACCAGATATGTCGAGGCACTGGAACCATGACTTGAGCAGCCCAGACACATGCTCTATGATGTTCCTAGTTTTTGCGTGTACCTCATTATGGGGTTCTTCAGTTGGTGTGCATGCATTTCTGATGGGTGTCATCATCCATGGTTCCAGTGCATAGCCAGCATCCCCCAGTAGATGGACGTACGGGATGCTCCCCCTGGCAAACATCTGGTGCAGCTGTGATGCATGCCAGATGTGGGAGTGATAATAACTGCCAGGGCTGCCAGCACACACATTCATGATAATGCCCTAGGCATTGCACATGACTTGGCAGTTGATGGAATGATACCCATTGCGGTTGACGTAGTCTCTACCCCCCTCACCAGGCAGTGATTTGCTGTGAACATGAGTGCAGTCTATGGCACCCAGTACCTCAGGGGTAGTGTGCTACATGGTAGAAGAGAAGAATACTGCTGGCCCTTTCCTCAGGGGGTGCGGGGTAAATAAATGTGCTCACTGGCATGTGTTTGCATGGCATCTAGGAACTGGTGGAGTGCCCTGGATGCTGATGCCTTTGAAACCCCCATCATGTCCCCAGTTGGTCTTTGAAACGTACCTGTAGCTAGTATCCTAAGGACTACACATACCCTAGTTTCCACTGGGATGGGTTCCCCTCTCTTGGGTCTGGGTCTAAGTTGAGGGAGGCAGAGCTTAGTGAGTTCTTGTAGTATGTCCCTGTCCACCCTGTAGCTCTGTACAATCTCCAGCTCATGTAGCTCCTGGAAGATTACCCTGGGCATGAGCATTCTTCTCCTTCTCATTCTAGGCCTATTGTCAGCAACTGCATCAGCACTGACCTCAGCATCTAGTACATACAGATATAGCAGAGTTGCAGCAGCCCCTAGCATTCTCTGAGTTGAAATTCCCAAGTCTGTACTTCAGTGGTGTAAAGTATGGGGGGAAATCAGATTGTAAGGTGTATGCATACTTTATAGTGCTCTGCTGCAGATGCAGCCTGTGTGATTGGCTAAGTATGATACATTTTACCTGCCAAGTACATCACTGAGGGTTTGGAATGTCCCAGTTTAGGTGGAACAGAGGTCATCTGTAATTTATAGATGATTGGCTTTCTCAGTCAATTTCTTTGTTTTTTTTTGACAGTCTTCCTTGCGAAACACTGTAGTGCAGTGCGCAAACCTGCACCACAGGTATAAACAATACTCAGCAGTCAATAGACACATCCACATGAATGGTTATGCTCAGCACATTGGTGTGCCATGCAAGCACACTCAAACCAACTTAAACACATATCCCAAAGTTAAACAAAGCTTAGCAGCACTGGACACACCCCTCTGCTCATCTCAGTGACTCACAAACGGATGCTGCTGTGCTCCAAAGTGCTTAAAGAAATAGAGACACACCCCTTTTTGATGTCAGCAACCTCTTCTGTGGACACCAACATGGTTTTGGAGCTACACAGGTTTGATCTGCAGGCAAAGATACTAATTTTTGCTATTCAGAAACCCCAGCTAATTTGCATACAGATCCATGCACACAGCCTGGCTACTACACTATTCCAGGACCTGCTTCCTTAGCAACCTCAGATATCTACCATTGTACATACTCCATGCAAGGCCCTATAATGCATTATTGTCAAATATTTTTTTTTCACTTTTACACTTTTAAATATATATATTTTTTTGCATGACGGCATGTTTGCTCACTGCTGTGTACCACGCAAACCATATATGGGTATTAAAAAAATATTTTAAATGTTTTCATTACTTTTTGGACACACAGGGTGTAGTTTTGCACATATCTATGTCTGCTTTGTTATTTCTGACCTTCTAACAGGACTTTTACAGCCCCTGTTCACTTTTTAACTTCATGTACACAGAATTTTTCCATGTACACTTCTGACACCAACACAGGATTTGCACGACTGCCTATCTGCTTGCTGGATCACTCTACACCATCATTTGCATGCTGTGTACCTGCCTATGAGGTGATTTGCATGCCATGGACACTTCCATGTTGCCATGCTCGTGCACACCCCTCAGCTCTGTTTACTAAATTGCACAGCTGCTTACTTCCTTATAAGCTCCATGCCACTATGCCTACATGGAAAATTAATCCTAGGAGGCTTTATTGAATTCCCCCTTACATGTTTATATATTATTCATGCACAGACTTTACAATGTGACAGTTTCATTATTTATAAACTATACAAGATTAATAGTGTAGGTCTACAAGTACTGAAATAAAATACTAGCATTTGCCTAATATCTTGGAAGCAGATACTTTTAAATTCATTTTGCAAATGAATTTTAAGATCTTTCTTAATGAATGTGAAGAAATGGATTTTTTTATCTCAGAAAGCAGATGGTTCTATATTTCAGGTCTTATCCTTGAAGAATTTTTTTTTTAACTGAAAGTTTGAATCTAGACCTAACTAATATGACTGTGTTTTCTTAGCTGCTTTTGAGAGGATGGCTTTACTTTTTTATTTGGAATTTTCTTTGGTGGGCAACAAAAATGTTATAACTTGGTTCTTAAAGATGTCAACATATGCAAATGATTGGAAGGTGGTATCCCTAATCTCCAATGAAAAAAAAAATAATATTACTAATTAAATGAATGAAACTGATGACTTCTCCAAACAAATGGAACTTTATTCCAATTCTGATAAATGCTGTGTTGTGTATTTTGATAAACCGATAATTGTGCATCCTATTGCTTTATTAACTACAACATTACAGATTGTGGATTACGTTAAGGGCTTGGGCATATTTATATGAAATATCTTTTTTTGGGAAACGTGGATATGATTTGCAGTGGAATAATAAAACACATGGGCTTCATGTTTTATCAAGTTGTGCAAAGCTCATATTACACCGAGTCTAGAATACAATGACATATTTTGCTTTTACAGTACAGGAAAACTACACTCTTTGAAATCTATATAATATAAATTTACCAAAAAGGGAAACAGACATTAAGAAGTTATCCTGTGAAACCACAATGACTTCTAATTGGAAAGATACTTTACTTTTATTATTTTATGTGCTTCTGTTTCTTTATATAAATATATATATATCTATATATATATATATATATATATATATATAAATATATATATATCTATATATATATATATATATATATATATATAGATATATATACTGCATATTGTACCATTGTTATAAACATTATTACATTATTTTGCACTGAATTCAAGACCCATGCTCCGGTACTTTCCTGCTTTTACTTTTCTTAGTGTATTTAGTTCTCTGGCAAACAGACCAGATCTGGATTTGCTATACATTAAAATTAATATGTTGTCTGTCCACTGTGTAATATCATAAGTATTTTAATCTGGTCTAGTGTATTTACTAATTTATTGACATTTGATTACCAGGAAAGTTTGACTGGGTAGGGGCCCATTTTCATAAGAGGCCAGGGAGAAAAGCTCCAAAGTAATACAAAATATTTTAAGAATAATAAGTTTACAGTCTTTAAAAAGAACATAAAAACAATACAGTTTAAATAATTATACAAGATTAGATATAATATGAAAACACTGGTTAAGAATAGATACAAGTTATATGACAATGATTTAACAGTTAGATAGATTTCAGCCAGTTTATAGAGAAAATTAAATGTAAGTTATTATAATACAAACAGCAATTGCAATATGAAGTGAGAAAAGCAGGCTTATGATATATTTAGATAGAAAGCCTGAGGAAAGAAATTGATAGAAGAAAGGAAGTGAGTGAAGAAGGGAGAGTAAGGTATGAATAGGTATTAGTTTATACAGTAACTTTCTTGCTTCTTTTATTAGATAACCAGGCCATGACTAAAAAAGAATGCTTGTGGCATACTGCTAAGAAAAGTAAAAAAGTAGAAGAAAACTTTTATTCCCAAAGGACTAGAAGTTAAAATTTGCCACTTCATTCATAATATAACAACTTCCACTTCATTCATAATATAACAACTTCTAATAGATGGAAAGATGATGAACTTAAAAGTCAGAAAATGTTTCAAATGTATAGCAGCAAATATTCTGTGCAAATAATTGTAAAATGCTACATCTTGGCAGTAACGCCCAAACAGAAGATTGCAGAATGGAGGCGATACTAATAACAAAACTGTGGGACAGGACATTGGATTACGTACACTTCAGGATGTAATGATGTCCAGTCCAGGAGGCACAACAGTAAGGAAAATGAAATGCAGGATTCTATGATTCATAAGGTGACGAACTTCCAACATTGAAATTAAAACAATGTCCTGCAGAGGCAATTGGTAAGACCCAATCTAAAATACCTGGCACTGTTTTGAGGATGTTAGCTTTGTAAAGACACTAATGGAGGTCATGTAAAGAGAATAAACAAAATGGTACATTTGCAGCAGAATATATCTGAATATAAACTAAAGCAACATGATATGTACAACCTAGAAGAAAAGAGTAACATAAAATTGAAAGCATTAATTAGGGTTAGAACTAGAAAAGAAAAAAAAAATTGGAAACATTAGAAGGCATTCAAATCATAGTGTTCAAAGCAGCCCACTAACTAAGATTTCCTTGTAATCCACAAACTAAAATAAAAAAAAAAATGTCAGGACAACCAAAAGTTTAAAATTGCGCAATATTTTTTACTTTGTGATGTTGGTCTGCATTTCATACCCTGTGACTCTAAGTATATTAACTGTTTGTTGTTATACTAGTTCAAGGATAAGAGATACGTGATAAAAAAGTAAACTACTCCCTTATCAGTCAGGTTCTGTGACCTGAAATCCATAAACAATAGAGTAAAACAATTTCTGTGAAGTTATATCTGATGTGTGAAGACTTACTCAGTAAGATTCCATTTTCCCAAAGATTAGTTTCATGTGATAAACAAGTGTTTGAATGGTAGCACTTAGCTGAAACATGCAGTCATTAAATGACATGTTTTTGGTTAAGGATTGCATGTGACATGAGATATAGCAGCCATATAGTCAATTATAATAGTTATGGTGGCAAATTTGGTAAAGTGCTTTATCTCCTATAAAAACTATGTAATATCTACAACTGACACTTTTATTTTGTTTGTCATTGACTTGAGTTTAAATAAGCTGTTTTTGAAGGGCTACAATGGGACACAGGAAAGCTGAAATGTAATGTGAAGACATGTTTTATTTTGCCCAGAGTTTTGAGAATTTATAGCAGTGTTTTTATGATTAAGATAGGGTGGAGGACATGGTGGAAGACAATTGTATATGGGACAGATATAACACAAGAACCACGTAAAAAAACAGCACACTGAGCTAGTCCGGTAACCAATAATCCAAAACAAAATGCCCAGATGAGGTGAATCGAAAGACTTCACTTTATTTATAGGCAACAAACTCCACTTAAAAATACCATCCATGTTAAAACATAAAACACTGTGCAAGACCTCGTAAGCATTTTTCGTCACTCTCCACGTAACTTCATCAGATACTAATACAAAAAATCCCATTCCTTATTTATATAATCTATTTCTAATTAGATAATTAACTAATTATACAAGTAAAATGTGTGCTTTACATAAAACTTGTCATCCTGACAGTGTGGATGTCTGAAAATTACTTCCAACTTTAAAACCATTTAAAACCATTTAAAAACATTTAAATACCTTAAGAACGTTAAAATGTGGGATAATAATAACTTTTTATCAAATACTTTTGCTAATATGTATATAGAACATATGTAAAAAGTATGTTACATCTATTTACATATATTTGTTTCTGTTATTTTGGAACAATACAAATCCTCCCTCTAGTGGTGAAAGATGACTAATTTCATTCTATGTGAAATAAACAATATTCATTAATGAATACTTTTCTATGTGTATAAAAAATGAATAATAAATACATAAAAATGCACAAAAATTCATAAATAATTCATAAGAAATTCATAAGGAATCTTAAGGGACAGGTGATGATCCTTATATAATTGTTTTTTGAGAGTGTATCTTACAGTTTAGCAGCTCTCATTTTTAGTAAGGATTTGATGGAAATGTTGTCATTTAATCCAGGGGGAGAGGATGCTTCCGAGGTCAGCTGCCACCACAGCTCCTTGTATTCTATCTTTTCCTCCCAAAGGCCACCTCTAATTTCTTTCTTAACCTCTTCTAATACAAAAAAGGAATACTTTGCTTCAGGACAATCTAAACTATGCCTATATAAAGCATTGGTCTCCTTTTTATTTTGGACGTCGTAGGTGTGCTTGTAAATTCTTCTCTTGAGCTTTCACTCAGTTTTGCCAATGTAGAAAGATCCACAGATTCCACATTTAACTGGGTAAATTAACCCATAAGAATCACAGTTGAAATAACCTTTACTAAATATTTTTTTTTATTATTTCTACAAGGCAACACAATCTCTCTTTTGTTAATAATGTTTTTACATTGACTACAACGTCCACATTTATAGGTCCCCACCTTCGTTCTGCTTATATTATTTTCTCCTTTTTCCAAGAAGTTCTTTAAATTTGTTGAATTTTTATAAACAATTTTCAGGTCATGGGAGGGCAGGCCTTTAAGGCCAGAAATTCCTACAAACCTCTTCCATTCCTTTTCAGTAATTGACCTAACATATTTGCCACTTGTGTTAAATTCTAAAATCATTTCTTTGTTAAAATCCTTTGTATCTCTAGGGTCTCTTTCATCACTATCATTGTTGTTGGAGTTTATCAAATTCTCTCCTATAATAGGTTTAAATTTTCCTTTCCTTCCTATAATAATCTCAGTCCTTAATTCTCTTAACATTTTTAATGGGTAGCCCCTATTGGTAAACATCTTTGTCAGGAAATCTAAGTCCACTTCAAACTCTGTCTCCTCTGATGTCATGCAACTGGCCCTAATAAATTGCCCCTTAACTATATTTCTCTTGTAATAGAAGGGGTGGGCACTATTAAAATGCAAAAAGGAGTTAGAATAGGTGGCTTTTCTAAACATCGTAGAATGAAAGCCCTCATCCTTCTTATATATTTCTGTATCCAAGTATTGCAATGAAGCATCACTATGATTCCAAGTGAAATCTAGGAAAGTTATTGAATTTCTTAAAAAAATCAATGAATTCAGTAATTGACTCTGTTTCCCCCACCCAAAGAATACAAATGTCATCTAAAAAACATTTGCATAAATACTAAGATTCTTTGTAACTGGAGTTTAAAACATATTTCTCCTCCCATCTGGCTAGGACGAGATTAGTGTAGGTGGGGGCACAAATAGCCCCCATCGCTTCTCCTTTAATCTGGTGATAGAATTCTCCTTTAAAAAATGAATAATTATATTTTAATACTAATTCCATCAAGGTTAAACATACCAATCTCTCTTCTGACTTTATTTCATTGTCTTCGAAAAGAATCTCTTCTAGCAACTGTAATCCTTCTGAGCAGGGAATACTTGTAAATAGGTCAATTCCATCAATTGCAATGAATGTAGCATTGTCGTCGTAGATTTCTTTGTTGCTTTCTTTCAGAAGGTCCCAAGAGTCTCTTAGGACATTTTCCCTTTTTAACCAAAGTTTTTTTTTAACTTGGTATCCACATATTTAGCAAGTGGCTGTGTTTTTGAGCCTTCTGCATATACTATCAACCTTAAATGTGGGTCTAATTCATTTTTATGAGTTTTCGGAATGCCAAAAACTTAAGGTTTTCTCGGTTTATCTGTAATCAAGTATTTATATTCATTTTGATCAATCAAGCCTTCCAAAAGAAGGTCATTGAGGGCAACATCAATTTTACTTTACCCAATATTAATCTCATTTCTTGACACTATTGCGTATTTAGTAGTGTCTTTTAACGGGTTCATGTCTATGGATCGACAACTTACTACATCGACATCCACTTCACCGACATCTAAATTAATCGGCATCGCAAATCACGGACATTTAACAGGTAAGAGATTTAAATTTAGCTAATCATGCCTACCAGACATGCATAACACTGCCATACTTACTAAAACATGGTAGGCATGATTAGCTAATTTAAATGTCTTACCTGTTAAATGTCCGTGATTTGAGATGTCGATTAATTTAGATGTCGGTGAAGTGGATGTCGATGTAGTAAGTTGTCAATCCATAGACATGAACCCCTTTTAACATATCATTAATTTTGCCCTCATATAATAGACTTTCCATTAATACCACTCCCCCACCTTTATCAGGCTTCATTACTCTAATTTGTTTATCGCTTTTTAATTCAAATAACACTTTCTTTTCTTTCTCTGTTAAGTTGCCCCTAAAATATATGTGTTCAAAACATTCTCTAATTTCCTTCTCAATAATCTTCTCAAGATATTTTAATTGGGGATGTAGTGGCAGATTTATTGTACTTTGCCTTAAAATTGGGTTAGGGGCATAATTTTGATCATGGGGTATGAGTATACCTAAATTAATTTTTCCCAGAACATTTTTACATCCAATAATGTTTTGGCTATATCACCTTTCTTCATAGGGATGTATTTGAGCCCCTTAGATAGTAGGCTAAAATAATAACCATAATATAGGGAACAAATCATCTTCTTCTAGTTCCACACCACTATAATTGTAAATAGTAAAACTTTCCATAATAAACTTACAATCATTATTAACATCCTTAACAATTTTTTGAGGGAGGGTGTTGTTTCTAACCATCATTTGGTTCAATATCTCTCCTTCCTCCTCACTCTTCATTGAAAATTTTGATTTTGATTATAGTTCTGGTTGTAATTCTGATTATTCTTTCTATTATGGTTATTATTTTAGCCTACTATCTAAGGGTCTCAAATACATCGCTATGAAGAAAGGTGATATAGCCACAACATTATTGGATGTAAAAATGTTTCTGAGAAAAAATAATTTAGGTATACTCATACCCCATGATCAAAATTATACCCCTAACCCAATTTTAAGACGAAGTACAATAAATCCGTCACTACACTCCCAATTAAAAAATCTTGAGAAGATTATTGAGAAGGAAATTAGAGAATGTTTTGAACACATATATTATAAGGGCAACTTAACAGAGAAAGAAAAGAAAGTGTTATTTGAATTAAGAAGCAATAAACAAATTAGAATAATAAAGCCTGATAAAGGTGGGGGAATGGTATTAATGGAAAGTGTATTATATGAGGGCAAAATGAATGATATGTTAAAAGACGCTACTAAATAGTGTCAAGAAATGAGATTAACATTGGGTACAGTAAAATTGATGTTGCCCTCAATGACCTCCTTTTGGAAGGTTTGATTGATCAAAATGAATATAAATACTTGATTACAGATAAACCGAGAATACCTTAAGTTATTGGCATTCCAAAAACTCATAAAAATGAATTAGACCCACCTTTAAGGTTGATAGTATCTGTAGAAGGCTCAAAAACACAGCCACTTGCTAAATATGTGGATACCAAGTTAAAAAAAACTTTGGTTAAAAGGGAAAATGTCTTAAAAGACTCTTGAGACCTTCTGAAAGAAATCAACAAAGAAACCTGCAGCTACAATACTACATTCATTACAATTGGTATAATTGACCTATTTACAAGTATTCCCCACTCAGAAGGATTACAATTGTTAGAAGAGATTCTATTCGAAGACAATGAAATAAAGTCAGAAGAGAGATTGGTATGTTTAACCTTGATGGAATTAGTATTAAAATATAATTATCTTTTTTAAAGGAGAATTCTATCACCAGATTAAAGGAGTAGCGATGGGGGCTATTTGTGCCACCACCTATGCCAATCTTGTCCTAGCCAGATGGGAGGAAAAATATGTTTTAAACTCCAATTACAAATAATCTTGGTATTTATACAAACATTATTTTAGATTACATTTGTATCCTTTGGGTGGGGGAAACAGAGTCAATTGCTGAATTCATTGATTTTTTAAGAAATTCAACAACTTTCCTAGATTTCACTTGGAATAGTAATGATGCTTCACTACAATATTTGGATATAGAAATGTGTAAAAAGGATGGGGCTTTCATTCTAAGATTTTTAGAAAAGCCACCTATTCTAACTCCTTTTTGCATTTTAACAGTGCCCACCCCTTCTATTACAAGAGAAATATAGTTACGGGGCAATTTATTAGGGCCAGTCACATGACATCAGAGGAGACAGAGTTTGAAGTGGACTTAGATTTCCTGACAAAGATGTTTATCAATAGGGGCTTCCCATTAGAAATGTTAAGGGAATTAAGGACTGAGATTATTATAGGAAGGAAAGGAAAATTTAAATGTATTATAAGAGAGAATTTGATAAACTACAACAATGATAGTGATGAAAGAGACCCTAGAGATACAAATGATTTTAACAAAGCAATGATTTTAGAATTTAACGCAAGTGGCAAATATGTTAGGTCAATTATTAAAAAGGAATGGAAGAGGTTTGTAGGACTTTCTAACCTTAAAGGCCTGCCCTCACATGACCTGAAAATTATTTATAAAAATTCAACAAATTTGAAGAACTTTTTTGAAAAAAGAGAAAATAATAATAGCAGAACAAAGTTGGGGACCTATAAATGTGGATGTTGTAGTCAATGTAAATACATTATTAACAAAAGAGAGATTGTGTTGCCTTGTAGAAATAATAAGAAAATATTTAGTAAAGGTTATGTCAACTGTGATTCTTATGGGTTAATTTACCTAGTTACATGTGGAATCTGTGGATCTTTCTACATTGGCAAAACTGAGCGAAAGCTCAAGAGAAGAATTTACGAGCACACCTACGATGCCCAAAATAAAAAAGGAGACCAATGCTTTATAGAGGCACAGTTTAGATTGCCTGAAGCAAACTATTTCTTTTTTGTATTAGAAGAGGTTAAGAAAGAAATTAGAGGTGGCCAATTGGAGGAAAAGATAGAATACAAGGAGCTGTGGTGGCCACTGACCTTGGAAGCATCCTCTCCTCCTGGATTAAATGACAACATTTCCATCAAATCCTTACTAAAATGAGAGCTGCTAAACTGTAAGATACACTCTCAAAAAAGGATTATATAAGGATCATCATCTGTCCCTTAAGATTTGTTATGAATTTCTTATGAATTATTTATGAATTTTTGTGTATTTTTATGTATTTATTATTCATTTTTTTATGCACATAGAAAAGTATTCATAAATGAATATTGTTTGTTTCACATAGAATTAATTTAGTCATCTTTCACCACTAGAGGAAGCATTTGTATTGTTCCAAAATAACAGAAATAAATATATGTAAATAGATGTAACATACTTTTTACATATGTTCTATATACATATTAGCAAAAGTATTTGATAAAAAGGTATTATTATCCCACATTTTAAGGTTCTTAAGGTATTTACATTTTTTAAAATGTTTTAAATGGTTTTGAAGTTGGAAGTAATTTTCAAACATCCACACTGTCAGGATGACAAGTTTTATGTAAAGCACAGACTTTAATTGTATAATTAGTTAATTATCTAATTAAAAATAGAGTATATAAATAAGGAATGGGATTTTCTGTCTTAGTATCTGATTAAGTTTCATGGAGAGTGACGAAAAACGCTTAAGAGGACATGTACAGCATTTTATGCTTTACCGTGGATGGTATTTTTAAGTGGAGTTTGTTGCCTACAAATAAAGTGAAGTCTTTCAAGTCACCTCATCTGGGCGTTTTTCTTTGGATTACAGATATAACACAATTACTACTAGATTATAAAATCAGGAAGTAGAATACTGATAAATAAGAACTTCATGACTTCCTTTATACTATTGCCCTTGTATAAAGAACACATAGCTAAATTAAAGGTAAATTGCATAAAATTATTTATTGTTCGTTATGTCAAGTGAAGGTGAATGGAAGGTATAGTTTTTTCTTTAAGGGATAGAGGAGGTCTTTGCCTTTCTATAGATTTTTTTTTTAATTAAAATAATCATTCACCCATTCAGCCATGAAATGATGACCTTTTGCAGGAAGGATCTTCAGTGTTGCATTTTATACCTTAGGAAGTCACAGTTTGTCCAATTGGCAAGATAATAGAACAAAATGGTGGAACATGCAATTTCTATATGATCATAAATTCAGTGTTTTGATATAAGGTTGGCAGCTGTTAGCAAGGAATAAAGAAGAAATGAGAAGAGGACTGTAAGGAATAACAGTATAACCATTATTAAATAGCAAGCACATACCTTACTATGCTTAATATATTGATGACATGTGTTTATAGGTGTCTAGGGGTTGTTAGCCTAGTATGCACCTATGAACCTATGAACTTATGTCATCAGTACATTAAATATAGTGAGATCTACAATTTATTTTCAGTACCATATTAAAGAGGTCCAGGCCAGATACCATTTGAGTGGCAACAGTCAACCTAAAAAAAGAAATAGTTAATAAAATATTGTCAAAGAGTTGTAACACGTTTGTTATTTGTATATTATTCAAACTAAATATTAATGTATGTGCAGTTCTACATTGTATATCTAGGCAATCACAGCCTGTTTAAGATGGCAATTATTGATTATGGTTATCATAACTATAGGTTCATAGTCATTGCTGTGCTACTTATGTTCTTAGCCTTCAACTAGCAGGTATCCCGCAGATATCCCTCATTAAGGAAGCAAAACATATACTCTGAGTTTGAAGGTCTTTAGAACATAACAGATTCAAAGAAATTTGAGGATTCTGTTTCAAAACTTATCAGATAATGCTATCATGAATTAGTTTCATTTTTGACTGAGAGCTCTTTTTAAGTTTGAACTTAATTTTTTTCCCAGTGTCTTTACTGGAATCACATAATTATAATACTGTAATACATATATACTTATGGATTTTAAATTCCTATAGCATATTTCTCTTATTATTCTATGTCTTATATTACAGAAATTTAAAAATTTTAATCAGTTAATATAATTCCTAATTGCTAACAAATATTTTGTGAATGCTACAAATCTCTTTTATGTGTTCTCTGCCTTGTTAATACCATCCTTACTATATGAGCACAATTATATATTATATTCTAAATTGTGACATATTGCTATTTTAAAATGTTCTACAAATAGTGAAGTATCAGAGGATGTAAACATCTCTTTTTTTGAATTTGGCTTATAGATTAATAGGTTCATATGCCCTTTATAGGTAATTGAACTGTAAGGATCATTAAAAAAGTGCAGCCTTACATTTCCCTAGTAGTTTTAGATCTTATGATTGTGTATGGATATCTTCAAGGAGGCAGAGTAGATAACTTGGGACATTTACTTGTTTCATCTATTCATGAGAGACTTGAGTATTAAACTGGGGGTGAATTTATAGTTACCCATCAAGTTTTCCAAATTACATTTGAATTGAGTAAAAGAAGTACTTTGCTTTATGTGGAGTGGAGGTCAGTTCTGTAAAAGTGGTAGTCTCTATAATACCTACTTATCCCTTCAACATATCCTATTAATATTACAAAAAAATGATTTAAACCCCTTGAGTGGGTGTTCATCCTACCATTTGGCCTGTGAATGCATATTAAAGCTCACAGAAGAGGGTCAGATGAGCCTCAGTATATCTAGCAGAGGCTAACTCTTAGTAGCTTGCATGATACTGTGAAGAGGGATAAAGCTTTCAAATCGTCTGCATAGTTTTTATGATTTAGATACTTTATATTTTTAGTGAGGAAAGTGTTGTCTTTTCGGTTACCTATCAAAACATCTACTCCTCATAACATCTAAACTCAAAACATCAAGATCAAAACATCTAAACTTTAAAACATCTAAAAGTCATAATGTAAAATCTCAAAACATTGAAAACTACAAAGCAACTATAAATAACATCCCACACACTGTTTACTATGTTTCTGCAGGGGGGCAAGCCTCCCTGCACCCCCCCCCACACCCCTGTAAATTAAATATACCAACTCGAAGATAGCACTACAGTGCGGGAAAAAGTTAATTTCCTATCCCCACTGTAGTGCTATCTCGGAGTTGGTATATTTAATTTAGGGGGGTGAGGTGGGTGCAGGAGGGCCTTTCCCCCTGCAGAAACATAGTAAACAGTGTATGGGATGTTATTTATAGTTGCTTTGTAGTTTTCAATGTTTTGAGATTCGATGTTATGACTTTTAGATGTTTTGAAGTTTAGATGTTATGGTCTTGATGTTTTGAGTTTAGATGTTATGACCATTCAATGTTTTGATAGGTAACCATCATTTCAGTTGTTATTGGTGTTTGGACAGGTACACACTGAAAATTTATTAATTGGCATAAACAGAGCTTAGTACAGTTGAATGATTACATCTTTGAACCTCAATGCTTTACTTTTAGATATAAGTTGTGCGAAGAAAAGGGCTTTTTTACAGCAGTGGATACATGGTGATCAAAGGAGAGTTTATTGCCAGCTAACTAATTTGATATCCAATGAGCTGCATAGGGATTTACATTTCACTGGGACAGGCTGCCCATATCTGAATGTGGGATGTTGTCAAATGCCTTGTTGAGGTCTGGATATGCTGTGATTACTTGCTTGTCTTCATCCATTGCATCTGTAACCTTTTCAAAGAAGTCAGCCAGGTCAAATAGGCAGTATCTGCTCTTAGCAAATCCAAAATAGCTTTGGTTAAGAGTTTGTAGAGTGTCTGTACCAGTGTTTATTTAGTCCACAATGATCTTTTCCATAGCCTCACAGATAAGGCTGAGCAGGCTTATGGGTTTATAATTATACAGGTCATTCAACACCCCAGCTTAATTCAAGGGAATTACTGTTGCTGTCCTCCATTCAAGCAACAAATCTGTTTAGAAGCTGATTTTGAATAGACATTGAAGGGGTAAGACAGGTATTGTTTCAGGATAATTAGTATGTTGCCAATATCTTATGTGGCTTTATGGAAGTAGTGTTTTCACCTTGAATAATGTCTTGAGAACTTGTTCTTGGGAGATTTGAGGCAGCAGCATTGACGTGGGTATGCAGTCTGGGAATTTGGGAGGGTGAGGGGGTGATGCTAGAGCTAATTTTATTGACTAGTACATTAGCTATGTCCTCTGGGTCTGAGTATGTGATGTTATTTACTATTAGCTCTGCACACTGCTGAGCATTGTTTCTGAGTCCTCTAACACTGTTAAAGAAGGCCATATAGTTATCCTTCTCCTGGCTATTTTTATGTCATATGTGTCCTGCACTGGTTTGATCAGGGTCCAGAGTTCCTGTTTATTTTATTTAGTCCATTTTTAGCATCTTGAGGGTTAAGTCTACTTTTGCCTGCAATCATTTTTTTTCCTTTAATTTTTGAGTCAATTTATATTTGGGTACCACCATTAAGGTTTATTTTTAAATTTTGCTTATTATTTGTTTTGGAGTGTCATGGATGCATCTATGCAGCATTTTACATCTGCATAGAACCTGGTAGCAAGGGTTTCTCCACATACAATGGGGTCTTCAGTTTTGATGAGAATTTTGAATTTGGTCAGGCCATCATTCAGTTTTAGTAGATTAATAATAGCATAATCTCTGAATAATTTATTTTCTTTATATGGAAGGTGGTACAGCTTCCTTCATACATCCTTCACACCCTCCTAAGCACACTCTGTACCTTATCCTTCCCAATCCCATATCTAACTTTTACAGTCTCACTGCATGAATGGCCAGAAACCCTTCTTACTTATTAGAAATGATCTATTTATTTAAAAAATGAAACAATATTTTTTCATATGGAACATTAAACAAATCATTATAGCTTCATCAGTCCTATATATTTTGATCCTATATATTCAATGCAGTGTTAAGGTATTGTTAATGCATTCTTAAGCTCTTAAATTCTGCAGTTTTGTTGGAAGCTGCTGTTTCAATACCTGATTGAGAAATGTCCTCACTTTATAGGCTGCAGAGATGAGCATTCTGATCATGTTATTTCAAAATATTGTAGACTGCCAAATGTATGACTATATTTTAAATTTGGTATCTTTATTAAAATTCCATATTTCCACACCAAATTTGTTATAAAACACCATCTGTTGGATCTTGATTGGGAATCATTGAAAATCACTGGATGCCACCTCAGTGCTAATTTTTGAGGGGAGTGGTCACTGCATGAAGATCCACAAAGCTAATCAGATATGTAAGTCCACCTCAATAGATTTCTCAGTCACATCTAACAATGGTACACTCATATCACCTGATTTAACAACCAAACTCCTAGGAGTTACAATTGACAACAACCTCAACTTTGAAACTCATATTAACAACGCAGTAAAAACAGTCAACAAAAATGGGCTCCATCTATAGGACCAAACCCTTCCTTAATCCATTAGCTAGATCTACTATTGCCCACTCCCATCTAATCTCAACACTTCTCTATGCCTCTCCTATTTATACTAATCTGTCAAATAATAATCTTCAGAAACTGGCTAAATCATACAATAATATTGCCAGATTTTCCACTGGAAAACCATTCAGAACCCACCACTGTCAGAATCTAAAACAACTATGTTGGCTGAAACTTCAGAATCAGCTTAATTTTAACCAACTTACAATTGCCCAAAAGACCCTTTACCATCCTCATAATACTCCAGTACTATCCAGCTTGATCACCCCCCTACAAAAATCTTAACACCTTATGCTCTTCAAATAAACTACTAGTTTGCATAAGTAAATCCAATAACATGGCAGGTGAGTCTCTCTTCTCAAACACAGTTGGGAAAAATTAGAACCTTCTACCTAGTGAACTTACATCACTATCCTCCCTAACAATTTTCAAACAAAAACTTAAAATTCACCTTAAAACACACTGGCTATGTCCTTGTTGTAACCCTGATTAACCTTTGACTGATTTTTACTAACACTTTTACTTCTACTACCTTTCTTTGACTAAGTTTCTTATTCCTTATTACCTGAGAAATCAGGAACTGTAAATTAAGTAACCATCTATAAGATTACTTCTTCAGAATTTATTTATCTTATGTGATCTCCTAAATTGTATTGTCATATTAAATGAACTGTAACAATGTATACAAATATGTACTTTGCCTATATTATTGTAACCTTTATTAGTGTTACAACTATTTTGATTTTTCTTTGGAGCTTTTCTCCCCAGGCCTCTACTGAAAATGGACATGTATCCAGTTAGACTAGCCCGGTCAACAATTGTAAAATAAATAAAAAATAAATAAATAATATGCATTAGACATTGAAGAATGTCAGTATTCTAAGCTAAGGGCTGGATAATTAAAGGGAAGTGTAGTGCTAATGGGAGAAACAACACTAGAATGTTACACAACAGGAGCAGTACTACCATACAACATGTGTTTGACATGATGTATATCACAACAAAGGCAGAATGACATGGCCAAGTAAATTCATGGTCATGCATACAATGTACAACCACATAGCTGAATTTTATATTTAGCTAACACAAGAATGTCAGCATAGTGGCCTTCAAATAGATCACTGTGGTGTGTGAATAGTGAACTATCATCCCTGTGTGTCATAAAACCAAGGGAGGAATTGGGATAGCTAATAAAGAAAGGGAGAACAGTGAGCAGAGAAAAACATGGAAGTGCAACTATAAGGTAGGAATGGTGGGGGGAGGGAGATTTTTTCTTTGCAGGGAAAGAACTCCTTTTGCATGGAAAGAAAGGATAGGTGGGGAAGTAGGGAGAGATGGCCTCATATGAGAAACATTGAAAAGGACAAGTAACAAAGACAAACAGACAAATGTAAAACAAACACTCATACAGGAAGATATATACAGTAAGGGTCAGAGTAACATACCTCTCAACTGTACAGATTTTCGCAGACTGTTCAGATTTTTGCATCATAGTTTTGGTACATTTTTCATACAATTGTGGTTTTCTGGAAAATCATTAAAGATTGAAGTTAGAAAAAAATGACAGACATTTGAGTTTCATACCTTTCAGAAAATTCATAATAATGCAAAACCTGTTATTCTATCAGCTTTCTAAGTTTGTAAGAGCAATATTTAAAAATTGTCCCTATTTTTGGGCTTTGTTCCACTTTTATTTATGGCTTTGTTCAAATTTCTTGATCTAAGATGTTGAAAGGTATGGTCAGAGAAGGATGGTTGGACACAGACATACAGAGGAGATAAACTGTGATTGGTTGAGCTGGACAATGAACAATATAAGGGAAGAAAAACATCTTAATGGAGATAGGATACATTTCATATATGGTTGAATACCAAGCTAGCCCAGAGGGCAACAAACCTAGGGTAATTTGTCTGTGCAGCTAAAGTAATGTTTCATTGGTTTACCTTTGAAAGGTTAAAAATCAACCTATCGAACGGCCCTTTGTGCAAACTGGAATGCCAAATCCGTCATGCCGAACTGCACCGAAGTTTGAAAATCAGCAAATGGAAAAGCAGATTCACTGATTTTCAAACTACAAGTTCAAATACATATCGTAATGCAGGGGGGCAAGCCCCCCTGCACCCCCACATCCCACCTACTTTATTATTCTAACTCTGAGGTCACACTACAGTGGGGAAAGGGTCCACTTCCCGATCCCCACTATAGTGCACTCTGCACCCGAAATGCCGAATCTGCAATGAGCAAATGTCAATGTGAATTCGCTCATTGCACAGTCAATGCATTTTTTTCGGTTATCCGAAAACTTGAAAACATACTTCTACACAACTGTCTTTTGACAATGTGCATTTCAAGCTTTCAAAGATAAACTTTTTAATTTCCTTATTAGCCTTGTGGGTAGACCTACCAGCTGCTTGACTAAACAGGATGTGGTGGCACTTCACATTGCTAAGGCAGACATCCATTATTTCCCCATAACTGAAGAGCCATAATCCATGCCATCAGTAGTGTAGCTAGGGTGGGGCAAGAGGGGCAATGGCCCAGGTTGCAAAGTACTTGGGGGTGTGATTAGCCAGTATTGCATTTGCAGTCAAACTGGAGTGATGTAGTGTTCCATATGTGATCTAGTAAAATAAAAACATCTTTTTAAGTAACACCTGGTCTTTGTAGTGCTCTGTGTAGGTAGGGTATAAATTGTATGCAGCAACTGTTTGTTACATTTGTACCAAGCAGTTTAAAAATATTTTTAAACAAAAATATGAGCTCCATAGTGCTCCATGCAGGCAGAGTATAAACTGTGCCTACTGTTTGCTACCTTTGTAGCAAGCAGTTTTCTACTGTTTAAAAAAAAGAAAAAAAAAATTAAGCTAAAACTTGAGCACTGTAGCACTTTGTGCATAAGGATATAAACTCTGGCAGCTGTTTCCTACATTTGTGGCAAGCAGTTCACCACAGTTTAAAATACAAATTTTTTAAACAAAGCTATGAGTGCCTTATTTCTCTGTGGAGGCACAGTATAAACTGCAGCAACTGTTTGCTGGGATACATTTCAGGGCACAGGACAGGGCACAGGAATGGGACCTGAATGGCTTGGGGGATGGGGTTGTCATGCATCTGGCCACCTGGTTGGTGTGCCAGTAGAAGAAATGAAGAAATGGCCATTTTTATTTATTTGCTTTTTAGTGGAAGAGTTGGTCGAGGTGTAATGTAACTGTTATAAGGCGATCGCTTACAATGTAGTGTTCTGCTTATTACAGTGAAGTCCTTTTTTTTGTAGGAAGCGGGGTACTGGTGCATAGTATCAACCCATCCAGGGTGCTGGTTGAACCAACTATGCTTCTGTCTGCCACTGATGCTGAGTGACCAAGGCAGACATCTCTGGACCACTTTCAGAAGAACAGCCTTCATGTTCCCCCAGAGAAGTGATTAGAGAGGGTTGCAGTGACAATCCATGTCAACTTCAGCAAGGAAACCATTGTTCCTCTGCAGAGATGAAGACCTAACTACCACTGGTAGGCCACCACCAGAGTGCCTTTGTTTTCCTTTTCCATATCTGGACCTGCATCAGGCCAACATAATAGGAAAAAAATTGTTCACATTTTCTAGAAATCCAGTCAGCATTGCACAGTAGATTGGCTTAGGTGTCATATACACTGTGCTGTCTGCAGTCATTCTTTTCTTCTGTGATATACAGTCATGTAATGTTCTGGCTTGACTGTCACTAGAAAAAAGTATATATTCCTACGTATACATGTAAAACAGAAAAGATAACTGAAGACAACAATGCTTAAAAAAACTGCTTGCAGCACATATCTGTTTCTCTGGTCAGGGTACCACCACCTCAGATCACTGTAGTAAGGTCAACATTGCTGACCAGAATGAGTGAGCTATTAGGTTCATATGTTCATAGGTTAGTACTAAGCTAACTGCCCTTGCGAGCCATTTTAAGCTTAGCCAATTATCCCTTGTGAGACTCAAACCCTGCACCTTGTGTTTGTAAGGCAAACACCTTAACCATTAGGCCACCCTCCCAAAAGAATGACAAGTTTCAAACCCAGGACCCTGTGCAGCATAATCTAAGTACAGAACCACTAAGCCATGACAGCTTTGCTGTAGTGCTGTAATTGGCATCACTCTCACGATTGTCAAGCTTATACCTTTGACAAGGGGTCATTGTTCTGCCCACCATGTGCTCCTCAGTGGTCCAGTGCATGCAGAACAGTAAACTCTTGCTCTTCTTGGCAATCCAAGCTGATGATCTTCATTTTAGTGCCTGAAATAGCCATGCTTACTCACACAGATCCACTTGAGGAGTTAAGTGGTAGCCTCAAGCTCACTGAAATGCATGGAAAATCACAAGTCATGCAACAGACTGTTATACCATACTGCTTCTATATGCCCTTAAAGATGCAACATGGCAGAATAATGTATAGTTCACTGCACTACAGCATTGCATTTAGGCTGTATGCATACCATATACAAGGCATATAGGTCACATACTTCATGATCACTGAGACATGCACTGCTACTGTCAGCCTGCCTGAGTAGTACAAAGCACCATGTCAGTGATGTAGAAAAAGTGATACTAAGTAGCTTCATTAGCATAAAAACTGTACTAATTGTCCGACAACAACATGCCATAAAACACTGGCACAATTTTACAAAACACTGCTCATTATTACAACTGTAGAGTCCAGGAATTTTAGTATAGATGCTGTAGTTGTTCAACTGTGCAGGGTAAAAGAAATAGTCCTCCTAGTAAGATAGCATAGCCACAACAACAAACCACATGATGCATGTCAGTCCAACTGAGCCAAACAATTGATGACACAGGGTGATACAGGGTGAACACTGAGAAACCAGCACCATGGTATGATACTACGGCATCTGGTTATGTCTCATTGTGTGCAGGAGTCCCTTTTTAAGGGCAATACAAAGGAAATTTGTGGTTCCAGTTCTCACACATTGAAGCATTGCCACAAAATGTAATTGTAGGGAAAATTGGCAGACAATTAACTGCAGCTGATTAATAGATGAAAAACAGAGAGAGACTGTGGCTATAGGTATGGGCTTCCCACAGCTAGCCATGCATGCTCAATGACTAGCCCATTTTGTCAACAGGTAAATATGTACTGACACTGCCAACCAAGAAAGGTAATATCTCAAAAGGTTAGTCGCCTAGGAAAATGAAGTGATAGTGCAGGCCTTCCACGTGCATGTTATGTACCTCCTGGGCAAAGGTACAGTAGACAGACAATACTAGAACCAGATTTTGCAAAGAGTAGTGCAGGATAAGAATGTTGTATGTTGCCATAACAGATCTCACTCATTAGATGTGGAATACCACCTCATACCTGAGAATATCCTAGATGTGTGAGATAGGCCACACCAACCACCATGTGTCAGTCTGTACACACCAGATTAGCAATCTGCCATTGCATTACAGTATAGCATTCTTCATTCCAATTGAAAGAAAGGCTTTACCATTTATTACCTGCATATCTGTCTTTCTAGGCATATCTGGTCTACAGCTGAAAAAATCTTCATGATAAGGTATGGTGGGAAAAATATAGCTGTGTTTTAATGTATAGTACTGTGACAATATGAGGGATTGCCATCTGTGCCAGGGAGAATAGGGAAGTGCATGTATAGCATATGCCAGCATAGTTAGCTGGAGTTTTGTAAATAATTATGTACCATTTGACTATCACACTGACTTGACCAGATGCCTGTGTTAACAATATATCAATAATATTATTATAACTAATTAAATGTTTATGTTTAAACAAAGAATTTTAGAAGGGAAGAGTAGTAGAAGTTTTTTGAAACTGTTCTGTAATTTTCAAATACTGCAACAGATCTTCTCAAAGCTCTGAATGTATATTGTACCAGAGTCAGGTGATCAAATGTGATGTAATTCTATAACCAGCACTGTGAGGATGGAACTCACATAACAGCTTGTTTTGCTTTCTTTGGAACCTCTTATAAAAATCTATGACAGTTATCACAGTTCAGTTGAGTTACCTGAGTTTAGTTCAATCATTTGGAAGTTCATCACCTTGCTTTGTGGAAGTATGCATCTCATCTTCTTATCTTGCCTTGCTATATTAATTAAGTTAGTGAAGGAACAGTTATTCTTTAGACAGTAAGGGAGTATAGTGAGATTAGTTTAATAGTGTTTTTCTGCATCTGTTTGAATCTGTACAACTGTGCTATTTTTATTTCTTCTGTTATAATAAAATGATGATGTTTATTGTACTTTGATATTTAGCATTCTCTTGTTTTTTATTTTATTAGTTATTATTAAATATTTTATACATTTCATTGTGGCTGGTCTTTTAGAGAATGCTTTTAATGTCTTGAGAATACCTGTGGTTATTTTAATGATGCCTTAGCCACTCAGAAAAGCCTGTCTGATTTGGTTACACTCTACCATTTATGTTAGTATTGATTTTACTCAGTATAATTGGATACTCTTCAAAGAGCCTGACAGTGTTGACTAGAGGCAGAGCGGTTACCTTATAGTCTGGGCAGAAGGGGTACAGTTAGTAAATCTGTACCAGACGTTCCCAGGGGAGTGTGTGTGTGTGTGTGTGTGTGTGTGTGTGTGTGTGTGTGTGTGTGTGTGTGTGTGTGTGTGTGTGCATGTGTGTGCGTGTGTCTATGAAAATCCCAGGTGTGGGTGTGTCAGCTACTTGGAAATGGGACACAGTGCTCCAAAGTGAGTTTTGTTTGGGATCTGGAGAGACAGAAAGTCCAGTCCCAGTGGACTGTGTTCCATGTATGCTCTTGAGGGAAGTTGTGTTTGATGCAGAGAGCTACATTTGAAAATAGTGAGTAGATTCATTTCTGTTTTTAGTGACCTTCTCTCACCTGTGTCAGTGATGAGGATTGAGGCTCCTTGATTATTGGCACAGGGTAAAGAGAGGTCATCACAAGTACTATACACACTACAAGGAGTCATGGACATAATTGTATGTGCAAACAAAGTTGTCTTTTGTTTTTCTGCCTTTATAGGTTACACTGGTAAAGGTCAAAGCAAAACAGGGTGACACAGAACTGACACATGCAAGACTCCTATGGCTTACTATAATGGCAAAATGCCAGTGGCATCATTTGATGACACAATGGTACTGTCTGCAGTAATACAAGGGGAAGGGTCTCTCACATTCACCATCTATTACACAGGACGTATAGAGGTGCAGACAAAGTGTACAGCCTCACTAATTTTCTACCTGAGTGTCCCTCATAATGCCCACCTGTATTTCCAGTGCAATCAGCATCTGAAATGAGCATGACATCTAAGGTGTAGAGATACCCATCAGAGGAAAGAGTAGTCACACCAATAACCATGACCATCTGAAATATGCTTCTTGAATATTGATATGGGGTTAAAAGAGTAGGCACTATTCCTTTTCAACATTGTTCTGTTTATAAGTATGTAGTCACTTTTTGAGAGAAAAATGGTATTTTTTACACACCTAGGGATTTGTATAACTGTGATACAGAGAGGGTGGTTTATGCCCTTAGATATCCATGTAATCTTTTTTATATAGGAGAGACCAAAAGGACTTTTAGAACTAGATTGTTAGAACATTTGTGGGATATTAGAAACCAAGAAACAGAGTTCAGTTGCCATGCACTTTTCATTGTGTCATGGGCGGAATAAAATACTTCTCCAGGGTACCATTTTAGAGAAAGTAGAAGTTTTTATGGATATGGATTTGAAACAGGAATTACTTTTTAAAGAAAATGTATTTATTTTAAAGTATGGAACACTGACCCCTAGTGGTTTACATTTGGAATGCAATTCGAAAGTGCTTTTGTAAGTTAAGGGGGATTGGTGTATTTGAGTTGATTGTTTTATTTAATGAAAGTTTTGATTTGTTGCCTTTTAATTGATATATGCATTTAACTGTTCGAATATATCTGTTTTTTGACTCTTGAAAGGTCTTTTGGCTGAGGCGCTAGAGACTGTGATTATGTTATTAAAGTTGGGTCATTTTTACTGTCTTTGGTCGTTTTTTAAAGTTGTCTTATGTGTTTCTGCCCTTATAGTTACACTGGTAAAGGTCAAAGCAAAACAGAGTGACACAGAACTGACACATGCAAGACTCTGCAGCTTACTATAATGGCAAAATGCCAGTGGCATCATCTGATGACACAATGGTACTGTTTGCAATAATACAAGGGGAAGGGTCTCTCACATTCACCATGTATTACACAGGCCATATAGAGGTGCAGACAAAGTGTACAGCCTCACAAAATTTCTACTTGAGTGTCCCTCATAATGTCCACCTGTATTTCCAGTGCAATCAGCATCTGAAATGAGCATGACATCTAAGATGTAGAGATACCCATCAGAGGAAAGAGTAGTCACACCAATAACCATGACCATCTGTAATATGGATATAATACTTATTAGTAACCATCAAATGTGCAAGTCAGTGATCCAGGAGTAATCAAGCGATACCCACAGCACTGGGGAGGTGAGTAGTGTGCATCATGGATTTTGGCTTGACATGCAATAAGTGCACATTGACATGGAGTATACAGGCAGGGAACAGACAATGATTCTGAGGTTACAGGTAGTAAATGTTGCCTTTATAGGTGTCTCCATGAGACACATTACAACCACTATTCATTTTGTCTCCAGAAGCAATGTCTTCTGTGGCTAAAGGAGAGTCCAGATGTGTGGAGTTGGCCACAGACCATTCCCGATCACTACCTAGGCATGACAGGGCATGTTTCTATAGTTGCATCCATTCTGCTTTGCCTGTGGGAACAGAGATGACCACCACCACTCAGAAGTGATAGCCATTTCATGGACTCTCTAGTCTTATCAAGATCAACACACTGTATGTCCCATGAGGTTGAATGCTTATCATTCTGTAGCTCTACATCTTCCTTGCCACAGATGACATTTAGCCCAGACAACACAAACTAACACAGTGGGGGATGCAACTTTTATATTGTGGCAATTTTACCTCAACAATGGAGGATGTCATCCATAACTACCAAGAGCCTTCCAGTGTATGTGGTTTCTATGTTTCTGTCCATGATTTTATCTCATTCCACAGAGTTCCATAGGGATTACACACTTCCAGATGACCTTGGTTTGAATTTATTTATGTAAATGTAAGATTTTACAGGACATACCATACCCACAGCAAGTGAAAAACACTGGACTTCATTTTTTTTGCCAAAATAAAACTTACTATTGTAGAACTGGAGTTGGTTTGTTGTGTCATATATTGATAAGGTGCTTCATATATAAAATAATTGTTTTAACTATTAGAAATAATTTTGTAAATAATCTCAGCACATTGCCATTTTTTGTGTTTTTATGTCAGGAAGAAACTTCCTAAATAGGAACTGTTCTACAGAAAGAGGGACAGGTGTTAACCCCAGTGTTGCAGTTACTTATTATAGTGTCTCCAACCTGTGCAAATGATGGTGACTGTATGCTGTCCACCCTAAAATATGTAAGTATGGTGATGTCTGATGCATAGTGTTGCTAGTGCATGCTCTACCCTGCATATTCTGGGTATAATAATGCCTACAACATTTTGTACAAAGTTGTCTCACCCATGTCCTATAGTTGTGGATCGTAAACTACATCTTTGCTGCAATGTGTTGTGCCTACGTTTGCTGCTGCTGTGTGGACTTCATTGTACTCTCTACCCTGCTCTTCTGATGCAAGTACAATGACTATGGAAGGCCCTGCTAAGATTTTCATCTGTTGCTCTAACTGTCTTCACAATGCCATGTTGTGCAGCACATCACATGCAAAAAAAAAGATTGCAGAAGATGTATGTATAGTGCGTAGTGGTGTCCTTCCTGACATTTCTAAGGAAACTAAAGAATCTCTTATGAAGGTCAAGTATCTAATCTACTCTACTCTGCCATGCATTTTCCATGTGCTACTTTATAGGATTTCCTGCATGGTCTGGGGTTGACAGACGGGGGTTATCAACCAGGGCTGTAGGGCATATCTGGCATCCTCTGCAGCATATAACAAACAACATGTTACACATAACCTGCTTAGTGCTTACGTGGTACCTGCATGAAAGAACCTGCCTAGCTATCACATATGCACATCTGCCAATGAGAAGACAATGTGGGAAATCCCCTTGTTGGAATATTTGGAATAGGTTGGACAAGTATCAGTTGCATGAACTGTAGGAACATTCCAGTGGTACATAGACACTTTAAAAATAACACTTTGCATTACAGTTTACCTGGTGGACAAGGGAATGGATGGAATCTCTTCTGGTTGAAATATCACAGTCTTCTTGAAGCAGGTGAGGACTTGATGGTGATGTGTGTGAAAACTATGGGTACCAGGACCCCATGAAAATGGATAATTTCATGAAATCCATGTATGCATGATGTTGGTTTTTCTCATTTTTAGTCCTTCCTGGAGAATGATATATGCTCTACCACATTCTGCAGCATATTGTCAAGGATATTGTTTAGGATTCATGAAGCTGATGCCTGCAATACTCCTATAGCTTGTCCCCAGTAGATCACTGAAAAGTCCTGTAGCTATAATAGTGAAATTGACAAATACTGTAGCATCCATGGGGATGGGCATACCAGACATCCCCCTTGATTCCACTTATGGCCAATAAAGTAACAAACATTAACAAATTCCATACATTCTCCATGTTCACACAGGAAGTGGCCTACTATCTGTTGGTCACTGAGCTGGTGGTATGTCAGTTGCTGTATATACCTCCTCGGCTGATGTTGATGTCTGTGACATGCAACATTGCAGGCAGTGGCACTGATGCAGGCTGCTAATATATGCCAGCAGGCTATCACACCTGTTAATCTAAGTATTCCTCCTCTAGATACACAATGATTTGTGATGTACAAAATGCATATCTACCAAGGGGCAGCATGCCTCTTTATATACTTTTGAATGGAGCTACTATTTTGTCATCAATTTTATGTATGGTGTACGCCATTTGTATTCAGTATTATTTTTCCTCTTGCATGATTGCATTCTCTGTGTTTTAGAATCGCCTGAAATCTGCATGTTGCTCCTATCCATGCTAATTTGCACTACACAATGCATTTAATATCTGTGAATCCCAGTCCACATCTCATAATCAACTTCTCTATCAGTATAAATTTCTATCTATTGATGACTGTGAAACTACCCCAGAACTGCATAATGGCACTTCAGACTGCATGATGTACTTATAAGATACTTCATAGACCCAGGATTCAGGATTCAGTCCTGATTTCTGATCAGTGAACAAGGAGTTTTGTATCTTTTCCCTGTGTCTGCATGGACTTTCTTTTGGACTCCAGTTTCCTCCCATTTTACGACATCTAATTTATCACTTTATCTCCATCTATCTATCTATACATAACATGTGGCAATGGTTGTGGCTGAAAAAAAGGATAGGTGTTCTGAAAGCTTTACCCAAATATTGCCATAAGTTAGAGATTTTTGCATAGAATTTGTAAAATGAAATTCATGAGCTCTCATAGACCTCTTTCTGTGGACTCCTAATATCAACAATCAGAAAGTGGCACCCCAAAATATGATTAATCACCAAAGATGTAAGTCTAAGTTTCATTTAGTAAAAGTTTCCTCATAGCTTTACAAAAGACCAACACTTTAACACAAAAATATGAGTTCCACAGCAGACAGAGAGGCAAAAACTTAACTACAACTCATAGACCTGTCTACTACAGAAGCTGGCAAGGATGAGTGAAAGGAAGTATCTGATGCTAGCCCACCCGTCTTTGGGGAGGGAGGTAGTTCAAATTGCAACAGTTCTGGATTTTCCTGGAGCAGAAAAATATGACGTGATTTACGATCTGAAATATGTGCTTGGTTCTACATGGTAGCGTTCACTGCAAGTATTCAGGACCACATGTAGTCATATTTATTTATATATCTGTTTATGTATTTATTTGATTTATACAATTGTTAATCAAGTAAAACCACTAGACACAATCCTTTTTTCAGTGGTGATCTGGGAGCACTGTCTGGTTAACCAACTTGCTCAGAGTCATACAGTAGGCAAACAGAGGCTGAGGTGAACCAAGCATGCTAGTAATACACAGCTTTAATCATATGCACCAAGCTTTCAGACTGCATAGCAAGTCCTTGAATATGCATATCAGTCACTGGAGGTGGGAGTTAGGCACACAAGATGTAAAATCCCCTTAGGCTGAAAAAGCATATAAGAACATCAAATTATATATGCAAGCTATCACCAGTAAAGCCTCACATTATGTACAACTGCAGTTGCACATTTATGTCACTAAATTATTTTGGGCAGGAACTGTGATTTCTTACAGTAATTCACATAGTAATTGTTGACATCACCTTCTAAGATGGACATGTACAATGACACTGCTGGCTTCATGATATGCATCTATAAAATGACACAAACTTTTACTCCATACAGTCCAGTTTTAATATGTTGAAACATATATTTGTAGATTTATTAAAATTCAGCATTTTTAAACTTTATAACATACCATTAAGGAACCTCACATATACCAGTACTTTGAAAGTTTTGCTTGAAAATGTTAATAATTTTCAGAGATACGAGTGTAATCTGAGAGCATTTTCTCATAATGTTGCTGAAGTTAAAAACCACTACACAAAATTCACAAAATACCATCTATGGAACTTCATCTCATAAATAAATGCAATTATCTTGTGTACTTCCATCCCATAAGATGAAAACCAAAAACTGTCATTTCACACTTGAACTGCAAATTCTCCTTTTGAAATGAAAGTTCACAAATACCTTGGAATTTAAACGCTAAGATAACTACTCTGAAAAATCCTTCCTGTTATCAACATTATGCCCTAATGTTTAATTTAGAAAATATTTTCTTGCAGCTTTAATAAATGTCATCATTGATCTGATCTGTTTATTTATTTTATTAAAACTTGTTTACCAGAATATTCCAAGTGGACACAGAACCCCTTTTCAGAGGAGGAGTGGAGGCCACAAAATAGAAACTTAACTTTAAAAAAGATTACAGCAAGAGAGAGGAGTGCACATCTAATACAAACATTACTAACAATTATCAGTTAATGTGTAGAAAACAAAACATGCTTGTTACAGAGTTGAGTAGGTAATCTTAACTATAAACCAAAATAGAAGACCAATAAGACATGCTGAACATTACCAAATACATAGAGCTATTACAGTACAGCCAGACATACCTTATTTGTATTGTACATGTTACAGACATGGCTTAAGGTCTTAGCTATTCAGCAAGAACAGAAAGAGTGTGCTATATGTGCGCAATCAATAGCAAGTAAGAGCAAGCTACTACACTGGAAGCTATGTCATTTACATTTGCTTATAGGCTTAGCCTTATATGCAACACTCATAGATGAGTGACTTGGCTGCTCCAGGTGTGTTAAAAGTGATGCTAAGATGTAAGGTACAGCAGACTATGGTAAGCAGACAAAGGCCTACTGAGTTATAAGACTGAAGAGCATTTTCCTAAGTACAATACAATGTCAGTACATAAATGCAGCAATATTCAGTTGAAGGATTGGAAAACATAGTGAGTTAGGTTGGATGAGGGCTGTGAAACCGAATAATTAGCAAGGGGACTGAAAAGGTATGAGGGTGGATAGAGAGGTTGTGTAGGTTGAGAGTGGGCACCAACTAGAGGGTGACTAAAGGATGTCAATAGGAATTTTTTCATGTGGGTAGATATTTATGGGCTTTGGAGGGATAGGTTTAGTGGTTAGTAAGGATTTGAGAAATTACACTGGTCAGTAGAATGGACATGACCATGTTCCCATAGGTTCATAGGTTCATAGGTTCATAGGTTCATACTAGGCTATCTGCCCTAGGGCATTTATAAGCCTAGCCAGAGTGTGTGTGGCTTTCACCACCCCTTAGGATGAGAATACTATACCCATTAGTTTGCTGTGCCTCTGTCCAGCAGTGACACAGAGATGATTCCCGGGGTAAACCTACGATCTCCCATCCACTCGTCAAGATTTCTCTTGAACAGAGTCAGTGAGGGGCTCTGCCTCACATGGACTGGGATTCTGTTCCATAGTGTAGGGAGTCTCTGGGTGATGAATCTGTCCCTCCAGCACGTCCTATTTATATCTGTGTTGAGGTTTAAGTCTCTTGCTTTCATGGCTCTGGTGGATTTGGATTTTTTGAGGTGGAGCATGTCCATTAATTCCGGGTTGGACATGGCCTTGTATGTCAGGCACACATCACCTCTGAGCAGACGGTATGCGACTGAATAGAGCTGGAGTTTCTTAAGTCGGGCATCGTATGACATATGTTTGAGCTCCTTTATCCTTTTGATGAGGAACTTTTGGGGTCTTTCCAACTGCTGCAGGTGTCGGGTAAGGTACATTCCGAATGGGGCGTTGTACTCAATCATTGGTCTGATAAGTGAAGAGTACAGGGGTACAATGACCTCTCCTGATCTGGATGTGAATCCCTTCATGATCAGGTGGGCAATGTAGAAGGTCTTCCTAACCACTTTGGCAATGTGAGTGTCAAAAGAGAGGTTACTGTCAACTTGGGTCCCCAGGTCCCTGATAACTTCTTCCGTGTTTAATGGATTACCACCTATGTGGTAATTAGGGGTTACCTTGTTTTTCCCAAAGGGTATGACTATACATTTTTTGGCATTTAGCTTAAGGCCATGGCTCTGGCACCAGTTATCCATTTCTATGAGACCTCTCTGGAGGATGTCTGTGTCTGATGGAGTGTCAATTATGGTGCCCAGTTTGCAGTCATCTGCAAATTTTGTCAGCCACAATCCCCCTATGTTTGCCTGCACTTCAGAAAAATAAATGCCGAACAAGAGGGGTCCCAGGACTGAGCCCTGTGGGACACTGCTCTTGACCGGCTTAGAGTCTGACATGGCACCAGCAACTCTAACCCTGTGTGTTCTGTCCTTGAGCCAGTTTGCAACCCATCTTGTGACATATGGGTTTACATCTAAGCTGGTGAGCTTTTCTATGATGCACGAGTGGGGTATTGTGTCGAACGCTTTTGCTAGGTCAAGGTAGGCTGTGTGAACTGCCTTACCCTCATCAATGGCCTTAGTGACTGTTTTGAAAAAGTCGACCAAGTTCAAGAGGCAGGATCTGCCCTTGACAAAGCCAAATTGGGTAGGATCCAGTGTCTGTAGGTCCCCAATATCTTTATTTATGAGTTCCATTATGATCCTCTCCATAGCTTTGCAGACAAGGCTCGTCAAGCTTATGGGGTGGTAATTTCCAGGGTCCGTAGAAGCACCGCCTTTGTGGAGTGGGACCACAGTTGCTGTACACCATTCTTTGGGTACGTATCCTGTAGTAAGGCTAAGATTAAACAGCAGCCTTATGTTTGGGTTTAGTTCCTCATTGAGTTCATGTAGCACACAGCCGGGGACACCGTCCGGTCCCATTGATGCTGTGTTTTTTGCTTTAGAGAGAGCAGTTCTCACCTGGGCATCTGAGATGTTTGGGAGGCTAGACTCTGGTGGGATAGATATTTCTCCTTTTGGGGGGAGGGAGGGGAGAAATTTGCACTGAACCTGTCTGCCAGTATGTTGGCAATGTCTGTGGGTTCAGTGATTTTTTTATCATTTTGGACTAATTCTGAGCATATCTGGGAGTTTCCACCCAGGTTTCTAACATAGCTAAAGAAGGCCTTATGATTGTGTTTTGTGTCATTAGCGATTTTTCTCTCAAAGTTGGCCTTGGATGATTTTATGAGTGATCGTAGTTTTTTGCTAGTATTGATCAGAGATGCCTTCCCTTTTAGGGATTTTGCTCTGTCATGTAGTAGCTTTCTCCTCTTGTTGTAGAGTTTGTTTATGGCTGGGGTCCACCAGACCGGGCACCTGCCTTTGGTGGAAAGGGTCTTGATTTTATTAGGGATTGCTTGATCCATACATTCCTGGAGGTGCTCGTAGAAGGCATTTGTAAGGGTTTCAGCAGCGTGGGTTGTGGTTTCCACTGGCTCGGGGGCCTTGAAGGATACCACTCCAGTCTTAAGAAGTGTGAAGTTTGCTTTTGAGAAGTTCTTCACTGTGGTCTTTTTTGCTGGGGGTAGAGGCGGGATGTGGATCTCCAATGAGATTAATTTATGGTCTGATCTCACCAATGAGGGATATACTTCCAGTGTGGAGCATTTTGGCCCCATGTTTGTGATGATCAGGTCTAGTATATTTTCTCCTCTTGTGGGAATGGTGACTAGTTGTTTCATAGCATTTGAGTTTATGAACTCCAGGAACCTTTGGGCTAGGGTGTTGGGGCTTGAGTAATGTTCCCAGTCTATGTTTGGGTAGTTGAAGTCACCCAATATGATGGTGTTTGGAGAGACATTCATACTCTCCAGTGTCTTCAGGAAGGCTTTGTGGGTTTCCTGAGTTTGAGAAGGTGGTCTGTAGCATGCTACAAACTGTAGGGCAGTTTTACCTATGGTTAATTGCACCTGGATGGTCTCCGATGCTTCGTGCGTTGCCACTAACCTGGAGGTGTGGGTATCCTTTATGAATATGGATACTCCCCTCCTTTTGTGGTTCGTCCGGATTTTGGGACGGAACACATGATATGAGGTATAACCTGATAGTGCTGGGGTGCTCTCAGGAGCCTTGAACCAGGTTTCAGTCACAGCACAGACATCGATGTTCTCCATACTGAGGAGGGCTTCGAGTGTGCATCTTGAGGTTTAGACTTCTGGCATTGAGCAGTATTACCCTTAGTTTTCTCCATTTTTGTTTTCTAGGGTGGTAGGTTTATCATTTGAGCCTTGCCTAAAAAAGGCACTATGGGGGTGGCAAGAGCCTTTGCCAATATCCGGAAGCCCAAGGGTGACAGGTGCAAGCCGTCCCTCATAAGCAGCATGGCTTGTCAAGCATGTCATCCCAGGCAGACAGACATTGGATCCCCTTAGAATGACACCAGTAATTAAGCCAATTATTAAAGCTGATCATTTTGTCTCTGTATTGTGGCATCATTCTTGGTGAGGGTAGGATACGGGTCAGGGTCATACCGGCCTGGGCTACATAATCTGAGAGCTCCTCTATGTCTCTTTTCATGTAGTCCAGGGAGGTACATCTCAGGTCGTTCACACACATCAGATGTTCTTTAAGATGTTGTTTAAAAGTTAAGAGGTGATGGGTTTATTTTAGAGAAGTAGAATGGAGCTCCAGATTGTGGGCACATAGTAAAAATAAAGGGAGTCACATGCAGAAGTTATTTGATTTTGTGAGTAGTGATAGGTATTTATTTGTGGAGCAGAGGGTACTAGTGATTGTTGCTAAGGGAATTTTCTAATTTGTAGATTAGGTTGTTGTAGTAATTAACTGAGTGAAGGCTAGGGTATGTTACAGTTAAATTCTCTGGAGTTGTATTAGAACTAAACAGGGGTATGTTCTACACAGAGTATGAGCAGAGAGACTCATTACTTTATTGTAGCATTACTCAAGTAGGTGGGATTGTGAGACTTGCAGATTTGTAAATAATGGAAGCCCTGTGTAGAATGTTTGGAGGTGGCAAATTGTGGCAAGGCTTTTCCTAGAGTCACCTGTAACACATGGCTTTATGCTATAGAGGTCTCCAAGTTTTGATTTTTTTACTGCTTGTTTTAAATGCAAGTCAAATTTTATATTTTCATCAGTTATGATTCCTAGAAATTGTAGATACATAGGAAAAGTAAAGGGGGTCACCTGCAGAGTTATTAGATTTTGTGACTAGTAACAGGTGTTTGCCTGTGGAATGAAGAGTTCTTTGGATAGAGTAATGCTGAATTATATTGCTGATACTGGGGCATTTTGTCTAATTTGTACATTAGTTTGTAGTGACTAATTAAGGAAGGTTAGAGTAAGTTACAGTTCAATTCATTGGGGTTACTAGTTCAGTGTTCTGTCATATTCACAAACAATTTGTAAAATGCTGTATGTATATATATATATATATATATATATATATATATATATATATATATATATATATATATATGGTTCCCATTCAGAAGCCTGAAACATCATAAGCCTGAAAATCAAAATCCTGAAACCAAAAGCCTGAAAATTCAGAATCCTGAAAACTCAAAATCCTGAAAGCCCAAAATCCTGAAAGCCCAAAATCCTGAAACTCAAAATCCTGAAAACACAAATAATGCTAATATGTCACTATAAAGACACTAATATCTACCAACTGACCCTGACCCTAACCCTAACCCTAAGGTCCGTCACTATTGCACACTCACCTGAGCCGCCCTAACCCTAACTCACTTAAACTGCAAGTCAAATTTTATATTTGTCATCAGTGCATATGATTCCTAGAAATTGTAGATACATAAAAAGTAAAGGGTCACCTGCAGACTTATTAGATTTTGTGACTAGTAACAGGTGTTTGCCTGTGGAATGAAGAGTTCTTTGGATAGAGTAATGCTGAATTATATTGCTGATACTGGGGCATTTTGTCTAATTTGTACATTAGTTTGGGCTTTCAGGATTTTGGGCTTTCAGGATTTTGAGTTTTCAGGATTCTGAATTTTCAGGCTTTTGGTTTCAGGATTTTGATTTTCAGGCTTATGATGTTTCAGGCTTCTGAATGGGAACCATATATATATATATATATATATACACAGGATATTGTCACATGGACGTCTGGTACACATGGGACATTATCACATGGGCATCTGGTATATATGGGACATTATCACATGGACATCTGTGCTGTCCTTTTGTGCTTTGTGCCAACCCATTCCCAAGTTCATGTTCATACATGATGCTCAGGGTCACCCACATCTTCCAAAATCATGTTCAAAGCCTATTGTCCAGGGATAACCCTACCTCAACAATGTGTATTCTGTTTCCATGGCCATTCTCTCCCATTCCCTGAATTTATGTTCAGTGTCTGTTGTACATCATCACCCATTCCTATCTCCTAAATTTATATTCAGTGTTTTTTATCCAGGGCCGCACTTCTCACCTTGTGAACTGGTTAACTATTCTTACATTAAAGAGAGACACAATTATTAGTGTTGGTATCACAGAGCTGCAGAGTCTGGAGTTTGTTCATGATCTCCTGTTACTCTTCTTGCAATTCTAATATATTCTTCTTTTGCCGTTTTTTTTTTCTAAGTACTCTACTTTAATCTCAACTTCCAGTGACTTGCTGGCTTGTTATTTGAATAACTACTCAAAATTCACTATGTATAAACAAAAAATACTATACATAAAGCCTTTAACTTGGTCATGGGCCGTGATTCAAATAGGTCTACTACTAGTTGTCAGCTAGCTAACTACTTAAACTTTAGTGCAAAAGTTAACATAGTTAAAGATGTAGCGTACAGGGAATCCTTCTTACCATTGCACTTACACACATTTACCGGTCTAGTATTTTATTTTACTTTATTATTTTATTTTGTTTTATTTGTCAACTAGAGTAGCATATGATCCAGTGGACATTTTTTAGGTTCAGCCAGGGAATATAATAAAATAATGGAAGAAGTTATTTTACAAAGTGAGCCATAAGGTAGGAAAAGTAACAGCTCTAAAACACAGATATAAGGTTTGCACACTCATTTTCTGCAGTGAGATTGACCCTCTTCTAATAATGTCAGTAAGATATATAACAAATTAATTGTTACAGGGTGTATAATACCTGATTAATCTCTGATAGTGCATATTTTATAATATTTATAGCATCAGTTTTAGTTATGGTACTGAACTTGTAATATTATATACTGTGTTGATAGAAAAAGAGGAAGTAGGCAGACAGGAGGAGGTGCAGTGAAAAGTGTTGTGATAGTGACAGTGTGGATGAAAGAAAATGTAAGGAATGGTACCTGAGGAGAGATTGAGAAAGAAGGAGGTAGTAAATATGGATCAGCCAAGTCAATAAATGGAGCACAGAAAGTGTGGTTAAGAGTGAGAAGTAAGTGGTTCCCAAGTAATGTTAGAGTTGTGGAAACATTTACATTATGCCTGTTTGAGCATAACGTTTTTCAATTCAATTTTATTTAATTTTTTATATTTTTTTGCAGGAGATAACTGACTTTAATTTTGAAGGAATGGAGTTGCAGGTTTTTGGAGGAAAGTTCAGGGAATAAATAGTCTTTAGAATAGAACCTATGTATTTTGAGGGACTGAGAGTGGAAAAGAACAGGCCCTAATTTTGTGTGTAGTGCACACTCTGTTAGGTCTGCTTCCAAAAGATGGAAATTAGTTGAGATTAAGAAGTTTGCATATTAGAGCTGCAAATACTAGACTTGATCTGTATTACACTAGTAGCCATTTTGCCTTAGGTAAAGTATCACAGTGGGATCTTTTAGAGGTGGTTTGAGAGAAGGTAACTTTTCCCTAGAAGCAGTAGTAACTATAAGAAGGTCATATTCTAACTGATGTAGAAGCACTGCTTTACCAATAGAAGTTTATTTAATTTGGCTTTGGTGACTTCAGTATGATATAGAAAGTTAAGAGATTCATATGATCAAATGCCTTACTATCCAAGTTTACCCACTCTCTGTACTAAATCTAGACTGTGGTGATGAATAACCTTAGTATACCTCTGCTTAGTCTTTGTTTATTTCCAAAGAGCATGGATTTTTTTCTCTTTCTGTTCTTCTGAATCAGTTTATTGTAGATTAGCCATTTTGTTAAGGTACCTTCTGCTTGTTTAATAATTATATGCAATGTATTAGACCTATAAATCACCTTACCATCATTTTTAAATATTTGGCTAGGTAGATGATGGTTATCAGCAAACAATTTGGAACAAAATATGGGATAGAGAATTTAGCATTGTGGATCACCTTTTACTAATGGAGTAGGGAAACTAATTGTTAATAAGGAAACTCTGAAATTGGTTTTGTCCTGCTCCTAGGAGAGAATTTATTAGCACTGTATTTTCCATACCGTCAAGGTCCTTTGCATGTGTAAAGAAGATGGAGCGAGTGAGCATGCTTTTATTTATTTTCTGTAGAATATCATCAGTGGGTGTGTAGAGGACAGTCATTATACTATGTCCTGTTCAAAATCTATATTGGTGTTATGCTAAAATTCCATAGGTTTGGATATAATAAACAGTGGCCTGTATACTAGTTTTTCAAGAATTTTCCAAAGGGTTGGTACAATAGAAGGTCTCATGTCATTTGTAAAGAGTATTGGCATCTTGGGCAAAGGCATTAAAATGGCAGAGTTCCATTGTGATGGTATGTCTTCATTAGTAAGATGGATATTATATTTGAGGGGCTTTAACATGTAATTTTGACATAAAAATGCAGCAGGGGTGGAACTCATCTGTAACTGTAAGAGCATCTAGCAAAATAAAAAAAAATGTTTCCAGGAGAAATGTGATTCCCTTAGACATAATAGATTTGAAGTGAATCTAAGAGAATGCCAGAAGAAAAGGCATGTTCTGAGAATACAGGGTTGTCTAAGGTGAGGGTGCCTGATGTGTAAGTGGATTCTACATAGTTTGGCAATCAGGAAAACTCTGTTGAAAAGTCAAGTGGAGATAAAGGTCCAAAGAGGTTGGTAATATCATGTCCCTTGGATGAGTCATTAGATGCAGTTCTCTTTTTATGTTGCTAACTAATTTCAATAATTTATTTGTAAAAATGTGGATGCTGTTTTGAACATTATAAAGGGACATAGCTTTGTATCTTCTGATGGCTATCTTTTGCTAAGTTTCTTAGAAAGGTATGTCAATCTCTGTTTTGGAAGATGGGGAGAGAGCCATTAATGCTAAGTGTCATCTGTAAGTTTGTAAAGTAAACTTATTTCTCCAGGGAAACATTAGATATGGAGTTGTCTAAGAAGTTTGGTATTTTTTGGGAAGTATTTGTACTGAAAATGGATTAAGAATTTGGAAAGGTAATCGCCAGAATATCATGGTCTTCAGTCATTAGAAAGGATCCTGGCTGATTTTTGACACCTCAGAATGAAGGCGCTTGATGTTCTTTTCTAACTTTGATCTGAAGTTAAAAAGTGTGGGTGCTGTTTTTTTTTTTTGTTTTCTTTCATGAGCAGTTCTAGTGTAAAAAATGACAGGGCAATGGTGAGCTATGGATAGAGGATTTTAGAAGCTATGATAATTATTTGGATTGTTTCATATTAACATGTATAATTGGGAGTGATTTTAAAATAGGTATGGCATAGTCATTGACCATTTGAACCAGGCTATGATTCATAATGAAGTCAACAGCCCCATGGATTGAGGGGATAAGGAAGATAATACTAAAATATACATTAATGGCAATGTTTTTAGAGGAACTGCGTTTTTGTAGAAGATATTTGTTAACAGTAATATGTGTAAGTTGGTTAACTGGAAGCTAGGTAGGCCACAGCTAGACTTAATTTTGAATGATGTTTGGGAGGAGTGCTAATAGTCAGCCATTTACAGAAATGATGATTAGAAGCTGACCATTGTAGACATAATTTTCCCATGGAAGTAAGAATGAAGACTGGAAGCATCTGATTTTACCCAAGAGTCAGAAGCAGCCCCAATGTCAGGTTGTTGAATGGTTAAGAAAGGCTGAAATTGTTATAGTTTATGATTCCTATATTTAAAATGTTAATTTTCAGATAAAGTAGTCTATGGTTTAAAGGAAAGTTATTGAGTGGAGGCTGGGTTAGAAATGATGCAAAATCATAAAAGCAAAATGTTTATTACTGTCGTGAGGCTTATTGTGAATCTGAGCATTTTTTTAAGGGAGAGCTTACATTTTGGAGATTTTCCTGGAAGGACAGGCATGTATTCTATAAGGCAAAGCTTGTTCTGTAGTATGAGTGGGTGGTATGCAGAAGGACTCAGAGTAAGTGGGAGATGGGACTTGATTGTAGTATCGATGAGAGATGTGATTGTAGATGGAGTTTTTGGTCAGTGTGAGCTTGTGTATGTTTTGCGTGAAGGTTATTGAGAACATGTTGGGGAGATGCAGGGTACTGAATGCAGTATTAATAAGGAAATGCTGCAGGAGAAAGAAGGAGCTGATTGTTTAGGTCAAGTCTGATTAGTCAGAGTAGAGCATTTCAATGTGGATGAGCAAATAATGCAGTGCTCTGTTGAGTATATGGAGAAATGACACAGGCTATGCATTGTTAATTTGAAAAAAGGGGAATGTTGTGGGGAAAAGAGTTAAGCAGTAATGTGTTTTTTATATTTTTTCAGACTATGTAAACTAACTGTGTTTATCATATTAAAGAAAGTGGAAAACATGCTGCTGGCAGCAATGGTTTTAGACTGTAGAAACATAAGTTGATTGCTTGGGTTTAAGTTGTTATAAGTAATCAGAGACTAGGCAGAGTGAAAGAATAAATTATAGCTTTATCTTGGTGCAAATGTAGCTCTGCTGGTGGGGACTTGGCAAGTGTTTCTAAGTTATGGAGGTATTTGGGATATTAGTTTAAGTAGGTTGAGAAAGAGGAGAAGTCTGGGAGGGATTATGAATTTATAAAGGCAAAGGATGGTGGGCAGCTGGAGAATGAGGTTAGAGGGGAAGTTAAGTGGGTCACCAATCAGTAAGCAGAGTGTTACATCTGCATAAGTCTGTAAGTCGTTTTAAAATATTTTTAAAAACAGTGAATATGGGCAAATATTTCCAAAAGAAAAGTAGATCAATTTTCTAGTGGAACAAAAGATTCGGCAAAGCCTGTCTTGATGTTCACTCAGCTGTGGTGTAGAAGTGATGGGCAGAGAATCCTGGTTGAGCTCCATAGACAGCTAAATGGGAATCTCTGTAGGGACATAGGCTAACAGCATAACAGCAGCAGTTACTTGCCTACCAATATGAGGCAAGTTCTATTTGATCTGAGAAAAGATGACAGTGGTAACCCGGATAGTGGCTTAGATTCATAGCTAATACTAGGCTACTTATCCTTGTCGGTTATTTTAAACCTAGCCAATTTCTGCCAGAAGTAAGAATCAAACCCTGCACCTTTTGTCTGAAAGGTAAAAACCTTAACCAATATGCCAACCAATAACCCCAGAAGATATCTGTCAGAAGTGAGATACGGACCCACACCTCCAGGGGAGACTGCTACCTGAATGCAGTGCCTTGGACTGCTCAGCCATCCTGACATAGAATTTATACTGAAGTCTATCATTGTAGTACACCTGTTTAGTTCTTTGACTAGAGGGTAATTGGAGCATAGCAAGGAGTAAAACTTCAATGCCTTTAAATTCAAGGAGACTAAAAGGGCATAAAAGCATACGGCTACAGGTAATAAAAACCCCATTTAACTGCACTAAAAATGTGTCAAAACCTTTCAAAATGCTTCCAAGGGTCACGTCCCATGTTAAGGCTCTAAATGGAGTGAGATGCCTAGGGACTGTAGTTCACAATTGGAAAAGGAAACACACAAGAGGAATTCAGAACAGCTAGCTGCAGAATGGAAGACAGTAAACTAATGTGTAAAAACAGCAAGTTGTATTAATTTTCCCACTACCATCAAATTAGATTTGAGCTGCATACCAGATAAGTGCAACAAAAATAGGCACCACTAGCAGCTTATTAAGAAAGGCTATGTAATGTGTGCCTTATAGCTAAAATGGAGTGCAGTACATATACATCAGCAGGTGATAGTACTAAACAGTAAAATATATCTTAAGGCAAAAACAGTGTATATCCCTTTTGACTGTCCAGTAAGGACTGCAGAAGAAGATAGCATTTTACTAATTTGTGAATGACCAGGATTATAGCAAAATACCTACTTATATGGAGCATGCGACAACAGCAGCTTTACAGTGAGATCCTTGTTTCCATTTGGAGCTTGAGAATAATAAGATGGAGTCCGTGGAGTGCCACACAGTCAGGTATAATTAATAACATGAAAAACAAACAGAATATTATCACATCTTTCGTGCACTGCACATACTCTAGTAATGAAGATGGCATCCACAGCAGAATATATGAAGGCAATCAGGGATTCACTAGAAACCATAACAGAATGATGCAATGTGCCACCATCAGCATAGAACACATCAAAAATGCCAGACAAAGTCATAAAGCTCAAATAAATCATGTGCAAAATAGCCTGTCAATACAACAATTGGACATTTCCTATAATAAAGAATGTATTAAAAAATAAGAGTAGCAAACACATTACCTTCATCAGTCCATCAAAGCAACTGATACCAGGTGGAATTAAACAGAAAACAGGACTAGGCACAAAATCTGGATTCTGAGTCTAGCAGAGAAGAGAAAAAAATAGTAATTAAAGAGGATTTTGTAACACAAGAGTTAAGAAAACTGTGGTGACAAGATACAGCCCCCATCAAGGGAGAAGCCCACTGGATTACATTAAGGATTAAAAATAATAAGCGATTTAAACAGTTACCTTATTTTTATTTATTTAATTTGGCAATTGTTTACTAGGATAGTCTAACTGGGGATAAATCACATTTTTAGTGGAGGCCTGGGGAGAAAAGCTCCAATAGTCATAGTTCAATTAAAAAACTATATAATAAATACAAACAGTTCAATTAATAAACTATATAATATTATCACATGATGTGCAGTAACAAATAGCAGAATTGACATACAGGATAAATAAAGTCAGATCAGAAAATCACACAGTGAATATTAAACAACAATTATAGGATATTGAATACCTTGCAAAGTACAATCAATAGTGATAACCGATGGTAAAGATGTTAAGCATTTTAAATATGGGCAAAAGATGAAGAGAAAGGAGAGAGACTTTGCAGATGGGGAGATATTAGGAATGGAGTTAAAGTAGGGATATCTCAGAGAAGTAACTGGTCCTTTGCTTGATAACAGAAGGGAGGAAAGGAAAGGGGAAAAAGACGAGCACAGGAAAAGAGAAGGGAGAAGGAAGGAAGAGAAGGAGTAATGGGTTGTGTCATCCTAGTGTAAGGCATGTACAGAGCCAGAAGTTAAGGAGAAATCTCTTTTAGACAATGTTTGAATATGTGGCTACATGGCATTGCTCTAACATCTGTAGGAATACTGTTCCAGACCTTGGCTACTGAGTAGAAATATAGCCAGTGACCGATAGATTTTTTCCGTTTATGGATTTCAAGGAAGTGTTACTTAGATAAGCAAGGAAGACAATTAAGGAGGTAATGGCTAAGAATGGTGCTGGTTGCTGGACAGGATGAAGATTTATATACTATTTTATGAGCAAGGAAGAGTTGGGTGAACTTGAGGCAGGGAGGTAAGTCAAGCCAGCTTAAATATCTGAGGGCTAAGCAGTGGTGAGAGCTGTATGACTGACTGCCTGCAAATTTAGCTACTTTGTTATAGCAAAGCTCAAGTTTTGATCTTAGGGGAAATCTGATTATTGGTGAAAATGGGTGAGGCATATAGTAGTGAAGGAAGGAGGTATGTATTGGCTAAGGTAACTTTTGAGGAGTTGGTAAGGAATTATTTTGATATATAGAGCATGCCCAGTTTGGGTTTGTTGTTTTTTTATGCACCTCTGAATATGAAGATCAAATTTCAGTTGATCATCTTGTTATGAGACCAAGTAACTTTTCATGAGGTACAACTTTGATTTCAGTATTGTTGAGAGTGGATATTTTGAAGGTGCCTTTTATATGTGTTTGAGATTGGGGGAGAAATAAGAGCAGTTTTATTTAGATTTAGGAAAATCTGATTGTCACTGAGCCAGTTTCCAATAGAGCTGAAAGCCTGCTGAGTAATAGAATGTAACTGGGAAGGACTATTAGATGAGCAAATGACACTGGAGTCATCTGCATATTGTACAAGTGTAGCTTGTTGAGAGGATGTATGTAGATTATTTATAAATATGTTAAAAGCAGGGGGCCAAGTACGGAGCCTTGTGGGACATCTGTATTAACTGGGAGTAAAGATGAGTAAGTAGAGAGCTATTTAACTGACTGTAGCCGGTTAGATAGGTATCTAGAGAATCAAGTGACTATTGTATTAGAAAAGCATAAATCAGACATTTTTGAGAGTAGTTTGGTATGTGAGACTGTGTCAAAAGCTTTAGAGAAATCTAAAAAGAGAGAATAAACGAAATTGTTATCTCTGGCTTTAGTGATGTGGTCCTAAAAGGCAACAAGGGCAGTTGTTGTGCTATGATCTAGGTGAAAGCTGTGTTGGATAGAGGTTAATAGATTTTCATGGAGTAAGTATTGTAAAAGTTGTTTATGAATACCTTTTTCTAAGATCTTGAAAAGATGGGACAAGATTGCATTTGGTCTGAAGTTTATTATTTCAGTGGAGTTTCCCCCTTTATGAAGAGGAATGATGTACATTTTTTTCTAGAGAGATGGAGCATATGACTCACAAATGGATCGACTGATCAAGATAGAGTGTGGGTAAGCAATAGAGGGGAAGCAATCTTTAGATATTCATATAGGTGATGGTCTACAGAGGGTAAGTAGGGCTTAAGGATGTGTAATATTTTTTGTATAGGAAGTACAGATTTTAAGTTGAAAATGGCATTGTTAGCATTTTAGGGTTTGTCAGGGGTGGGAGGATTCTGTAGGGAGTTTTGGGTGAGGATGGCTATTGGGTCTATAAAGTGGGAGTTAAATTTAGAAGCAGTTTCTAAGGGCAAGATGTCTGAACAAGGGTTATGGGTACTAGGAGTTCCAGGGTGTAACACTTTCTTGATAGTAGACCAAAGTTTTTGAGGGTTGTGTTTTTGGTTATCATGTGGGTTGAAGTAATAGTATTTCTTGTCAGTACTAACTTGTTTTTTGTCGTGTTTCAAAGTTGTAGGTCTGTATGTGACCTTGAGATTTGTATTTTTGCCACTTTCTCTAAACTTTGTCTCTCTTATACATTTATTGTCTACTAGAAGGTGATAGCCAGGTGATTATGTGAATTTGACTCTCTTTTTTCTTGTAGGAGTGAGGCTATTGAGAATGTCAAGAAATATTGTATTACATTTTAGAACTGCATTATCCAGTGGTAGGGAACAGAGGATGGACCAATTAATGTAATTTAGGATGTTGTTAAAGATTTTGGAATTGAAATTTGAGAGGTTACAGCAGTCGTTATAAAGGTGCTGTTTGATATGGTGAGTTGCTAGTCTCTGAAAATAGGTGGGATGGTGATCACTGAGGGAGTCTGGGAGGGTTTTTTGAGAGTTGTAAATGTTTGGATTTGAGACTAGTACAGTCCTGAGTAGTCCCAGTGTTATTAGCTTTGTTGAAGTGAGTATGGGAAGTTTTTAGTTCTTTGAAACCTTATAGACTGATACTAGTGTAAGGGTAGTCTGATGTGAAGGTTTGACAGTTAATATTGACATCACCAAGAACTATTATTTCATGAGAAATTGAACTAGATACCCAGTGTAGGATGTTCCAGAATATGGATGTTATTTCCTGGGGAAATACATAGGGCAATTATACATAGTGTTTTATGTTCATTTAATTTACAGTGAGAGACAAGGATCTCAGCAGAAAGGAATTTTGGTAGATTAACAGAAGAAGAAGAGACAGAAATACGGTTAGAAAACATGATTGCTGCACAACCACCTTCTGTCAGAGCAGATGATTGTATAGACAGTGTAGAATTTCATTTATATGTGGCTTGAGCCAAGTTTCTGTAAGAATAACAATGCCTGAGGAGTAATGAGTGATCCAGGAATTAAATTCAGAGACTTTATTTACTATACATATATATTTAAATGTGGTAGTTTTGCTTATAAGGAAGAAAGTATGACAAAAGAGAGGCTGTAAGGAGTGTTATTAAAAATTGTTGGTCATCCCATCTAAATTTTACCAAACTAGAACACACCTTTATTTCTTCAAAGAAAGACATGGCCACTATACCTTAGGCTATTCAAGGAAAAGTGATTTCTGATGCAAGTCAGATTTCTCATTCAGCTGCATATCTTCAAAGATGATACTGCTAGTATATTTGCTACAGTGGAACAAGTGGAAAGATTCATCAAAACATAAAATGATATAAACAAAGGCTTGTCTCTGAAGCTATAAAGATGATTACCCCAGCTGAAGGAAGAATTAGTATGGACTCATGAAAAGGGAATGACCAATAACACACTCACCCACTAAATCACCTCATCAGAACAAGATGAAACTGAAAAATCCTTAAACTCAAAAAGAGCAAATGGAAAAGTATGGTGCAGTAAAGGGCTTAATAACAAATACACTAAAAGTGCCATATTATAACAGATTCAAACCAAATTTGGCACATTGCCTATAAATGATGAAGAAGAATCTACAGGAATGGAACTTGGACCAGAAACTGAGAGTTCTGAACTGAAAAGCATAGAAGCAACATGGCTGGATGTGCAACCTCCTTCTGTACAGAATACTGAATTTTAAACTACTGGTGTTCCCCCACCCCTAACCAATGATGAATGAAAAAGGAACAGTGAATCAATTAACTATCACCAAATCCTATAGACTGTGGTCACAAGAGCTCATGAATATAAACTCAGATGAATGTGATAAATCTGTAAACCCTATCTGCTTTTTTCATTTCACTTCTTGCATGCAGTATGCGTCTATATGGATAGTACAATAGACATGTACTAAAGCATTAACAGTAATGAATGATGGAAGATTTTTCCTATTCTTATGCATTATTCTTCTATAGTAAATGATGTTGGACATTGAAATGTGTGAAGATAAAAGAGACACAGCATGAAACTGCAGATATATATTATATTTTTGAAAATATGCGGGTACCTTGCAATGTTCATGTCAGCAAAATGTTAACCGTATAGCCTTTCTCAATTCAGCCTTTACAGGATCATTACCGTTTCCATGAGAGCCTATGCAGACTCAGTTTGCCTACGTTTATAACAGTAGTTTAGTCTGAATAGTTTGGGGTTCTTGTTCACATACTTGTATACCTATATATGAACACGCTACCTTTGTGTAGGCTCATAGGTTCATAGGTGTTTACTAGATTAACGACTACAAGGGCTTTTTTAAAGCTTTTTTAAACCTAGTCATGCATTCCAAATTTCTGACAAGTTCTGATATCCTTGATAAGTGTAAACAGGGGCCTGGGAGATGAACCATTTACAGGTTGCCTGTGTCCATTGGAGACATATGTGCCAAACCAGGGATGAATTTCTTGCTTCCCATCCAATTGCCCAAGTTAAATTTGAATCGGGTTGTCTGCTTATTTATCCCTTCTCATAAATAATCCCATAATGCTTGGGTCATTGATATACTTTCTGTCATGGTTAGGATTCCAGGATAATATAAAATAAGGATTATAATTTTCCTAACCAAGAATATTTAGTAATACTTGTTCCTCTATTATACAGAATATGCTCCCAAGACAATGACAGATAACTGGTTACTGGTTTTAACTAACTAACAAATTGCTCAATTATTACATTTTTCATCATTCTGCCACTTACCTTTACGTTAATTTGAAAGTAATTTAGTTTTATCAGCATAACTACCTAGTATCACAGTACATTACTAACTTTATGTTCCACATTAAGAGAAAAATGGACCCCTAGCCACATATATACTATCAGAGAGAACAAACAAAAGCTCTCCATATTAATCAGATAAAACAATCCAATTTCATGAGCACTTTGTACATTGTCTATCTCTTAACCTTAGAGACATTTCTGTTCCCTATAAAAGGAAAGATGATTTGAAGCACTTAAATAAATGTAACACAAAATAAACATGTTTACAGGAAACCAAAATTAAAAAGAAACAAGGGCCCATTTTATTTACAGATTGGTCCAGTTAGGGATTTTTGACAAAAGAGGGATTTATAATCTGCTATATATGACATTAGGTTGCATCAAATTACAAGACTGGACTGACAGAGAAAATAGGTGAAGTATTATTTTAATCCACACAAGTCCTAATGAGTTACTTATGGAAACTTCTTGGACTTGATAATAATGATGTAAGTCCTATAAATAGTTTGTATAACAAACTAAAGGAATTTTAGTTTTAAACTCGGATATGGACAGACTTCTGCCAGTAAACAGTAGATTGGGAAAAGGTACAGAGATAATGGCTAGTATCTGAAAAACTCTTGATTTACTGGGTAGCTGGTGACAGTTGCCTTTCTTATATATAGAGATTACTCTTTCATAGTACCCAAACAAGGAGTTGCTTGCAAGCTGATTACTGTTTTTTTTATCAAGAATGTATTTAGGCATATAGTGTAAGTTGACAACACTCCTGCTATATGGTCTGATTACAAAGCAGTATTTTATAAGTTCATCTTTATAACAGAGGGACAGGTAGCCACATTTTTGAGGATGGTTTCCTTAATACTTAAAAGGGCAGAGCATGACAAAGAGTTGAGGTAAGTCATCAACAAATTCTTAGAAGAATTACCTGAGAAACCCATGCACTGTACATACTAAATGGGGATTATTTATGGTAAAAGTTTAAGAATGTGTTAATTTAATTGCTAAGAAATGTAATGGTTCTATGAATACACAACTTTAACAGCTAGAAGGGCAAGCACAACATGTACAACAACAATACAAAAAGAGTAGCTACAATACATCTTTGTTATTTAAATCTATCAGGGAACATAAGGAAATACTTCATAAGATCCACTACCTTGAAATAAAAGAGACATGCGAAAATGCCAAACCTTTTACTGGATAGAAGGAATCATCTCATAGAAGCTTACAGCAAACAAACTGCAAGAGAGGACTTGGGACATAGCCATTCTTGGACTGATTGAGGAGTATAATGGCCTTCATACTAAGCCGTTCTGCACTGATACAATTATGAGAAAAGAATATGTAAACAATTGTAACCAAGTGTAGCCATGAGTCACAATCCAGACGCATAAAGTAAAAAAGCAATCAGACTGGAGAAAAAAAAATCACTATACTGATTCACAATTAAGGCACAAAAATAACCCACAAAAGTTCTTGTCTGCTAATAATAAAATACTGCAACCAGAGCAAATTTGCACACCCTCCCCAACCACCAATAATTCTACATTCAATATTGTCACTCAATTGAACATATACTTCACTAAATCCATACAGCCTTACTAATAATAACTGTGCATCACCACCCCCAAATCTCTCTTCCTCATCTCAGAAAAACAATAACTTTTCCCTGCAGCCAGTCCCAACAAGCAATATATATAAATAATGAAAGTAACTAATATGATTCTTTGATAAATTTAAAGCATAATGATGACATTTTAATAACCAGTGCTGACAAAGGGGGAGGAGTAGTGCTTTTAGATAGAATAGAATATATAAATCATAGACTTACTTTACTCAGAATGACACACATATTGAGAAAATTCAAACAAAGGAGTCAAGAGAATTGAAAGAAATGAGAGAGTTGTATGACAGATGAGATGTGCCGACAAGTTAGTTAGTAGAGAAATGTTTTTCTACAAATAGAAGAAGAACTATACCAGTTACCAGTTTTAAAATACACAAACACAAAGGAAAAGGAGTAGAACACCTGGGGGTTAGGCCCAGTCAGGCAGACAGGTGGTGACATACAACAACATCTTAATATTAGAGAAAATGTTGAGGCCACTAGTCAACAATATACATCATACCATATTCAGGACATCCTTGAAAGATTTAGAATCCTTTGAAATCCTCCTTCCTAGAAAGAAAAGAGAAAATAGAGAAGCTCTTAATGGCTTTCGTGACTATTTCTATTCACGGTTCATGGCCTTGGGATGGGCAGATGGTTGAGGCATGGAGGGCTGCAGAGTCTGCAGAGATCGATTAGAGGCAGGCAGAGATTAGAGATATCAGTGTTCTGATGGAATGCTGTTGTACAGAGCTATGTTTTATATTTATGAATATTTATTATGTACTATTTGCATGGCACATGGGCACAAACCCCTATGCTATTACCATATGCTAATTTAGTATTATATTTGGGGATTTTATGGATGAGACACATAATGTGATGGATAAGATATGGATGTATAGGAGATGGGATGATGATTGATATGATCAGGGATGGATGGGACTATTTGATGAGCTGAGGAGCTTTGAGGATAAACTGGAAGACTAAAGATTTGAGAAAAAATTTACATATGAAAAATTTTATAGATCAGAAATGACTATTTTTGACTATATATTGAGAAGATGAATATAAACTCATATAAGTTGTTCAGAAAGCTTTGCTGGAGGAATACAATATTAGAGTACAGTGAGAAACCCCCAGTTTCAGTTCTCTAGCTATATGAGAGGAGTTTTTTCGAGGCTTGCTATAATATGTAAGAGGCTTGAAATACTATTTTTAATATATGGCTATATAGATATAAGATTTAGTTAAGAGGATAGATATATTAGTTATCAAAGAGATAAGAATATAATGTTATACATAGAGATAGAGAGAGAAGGGAGGAGGAGTATAGGCGAGACTAGGGAGACAGATATAAACACAGATAAAAGGACATAGACAATTTCAATAACAACAGACAGATAAAAAATATTACATTACTTTGAAACACAGAATACATTAAGATTAAGAACATTAAGATTATAAACAGACATTGGAACATTCTTAGGTTTTACATTGACACACAGGTTATAGTAGGTGATTTCATCAAAATTTGTCTTTCTTAGTGTGACATTCAAAAAATAATGATATAACATAATTTATATAAAAAAAAGGGATGGAGGACATAGGACATATACTTATATATAGGGACATTTCCCTGCTACATTGGTAAGTAACTGTCATAATACACACACTACACACCACCGACATACACATTGACATTTTTACATTACCATTGGTATACTATATTCAGCATTTTTCATTTACTATACATGGCTAATATCTGTAACTGTGAGAGGCCTTACAACATGTGGCTTAACTGTTTCAAGAGGAGGCTGAGAGAGCACATTTACAACCATGTCTAAATCCAACACAACTACAAAAACATGATGTTCTAACATATAATTATAAATCCAATTTTGAGTTTTACAAAGAGATTTTATGTTTTAACCTTAGTAGAGGTTACTAGGATGACATTTATAATAATGCCTTAGCGAGCTTAGAGATGAGTGGATCTTTATTAATGTCAGCACACAGGTGAGACCTGGAATTAATTATTATCAGTCAGTCAACCTTCTGGAATAATTAAGTCAGTTATGTCATTATCATTATTATTTTGATAGCTTGTTCAATATATATAAATACCTTAAGAAACATAAACCTACAACCCTTGCAGCAAACTACCTGCTGAATACCTCAAAGTTGCAGCTGAAGCCATTTAATATCCAGTCTCTTTACTAATCAGTTGCTCCAACTCCAAACAACATACCCCTGCACTCTGGAAAATATCACATATAACTTCACTACCCAAAGTTGAAAACTCAACTGAACTATCAAATTACTGCCCTACCACTATCCTGTCACCTTTATCAAGAATTCTCTAAAAGTGCATACGTTCACAAATTCTAAGCTATCTCTTACTCTTCAAGCTTCTAGCAAATACCCAGCATGGATTCCGTCCTAACCATAGCACTACTGCAGCCCTTATTAGCTTCACTAACACCATTAATCAACACTGGAATCAAGACAACCTTGTATCTTCTATCTTTCTAGATCTCTTTAAAGCTTTCGATTCTGTCTCTCATAATAAACTCTTAACTGCACTATCTGAACTCAGTCTAAGCTACTCCACTCTTACATGGTTCAAGGACTACTTATCTTATCATAGACAATCTGTCAAATGGCAAAATAATCTATCTCCTGTTTCTTTAGGTATTCCACGAGAGTCTGTCTGTGATCCTTTTCTTTTTACCCTATTTACCAACACCCTTCATACTGTCACCTTACATGCCACAGCGGTTCAATTTGCAGATGATTCAACCCTAATTTGTTGGGACCAGTCACTCCAACAACTACAAACAATAACTCAAGAATCCTTAACTGATCTGATGAAGTTCTTATTGCAAGGACAAAAGTGCTTATGAAATAAATATTTTTCAAATATTTTCTGGCTTTTGGGCTTTGGATTTATATCAACACTATTTTTGAGGGAATAGTTTTCTGAGAGCCTTCTTCCATTTGTTCATGAGCCTCCTTTTGTTTCCTACAGTTTGGCTTTGCTTGTGTGCTAATCCTTAACTGCGATCGAATCATTGCTTTCCAATGCTCAGCTCATTCTCAACCCTATGAAAAATAAGCTGATGCTATTTCATCCCACAAAAGCCACAGATCCCATCCCATCATTCAAAATAACTACTAGCAACAACACCACCATTACACCAGTTCCCCAAACCAAACTTCTAGGGCTTATAATAGATCACAACATGAGGTTCAACCTACACATTGCCCAAACAATAAATAAAGTTCACAAAAAACTTGGAATCCTATACGGATGCAAAGAATACCTTTCCAATAATACCAAAACCATTACTGGAAGAACCCAACTAGCCTTCACACTTCTGTTTGCATCCCCATATTCACTAACCTTAACAAATCAGACTTAACCAAAATAAATACCTGCTATAACAAAACAACAATGTTTTCAACTGATTTAGCCTTTAGATTCCATCACTGTCAGGCCCTTAAACAACTATTTTGGCTAGAACTACCCAACCTGGTCACCCTTAACCAACTTACAATGGCCCATCAGATATTTTGCCAACCTGAAAAAATCCATCTCTAATAGGCATACTAAATCTATACTCAAGTAAGAGCTCTCTGCATTCCAGTAATAAATCTCTAATCAACATAACCAGAAGTAAGAATAGCTCAAGTGAATCCCTGTACTCCAACTACATTGCAAAAGTCTGGAATGCCTTGCCCCTAAACATAAATTCTATAACCAGTAAAGACAACTACAAAAACCTTCTCAAATCCCATCTATCTACCTCATGGACATGTACCTGTTCTGACCCAGGTTAAACTACTAAAGCAATATACTGCGACTATTGGTGATATATGTTTCATACACATAAAAACAAACATTGTGTGATATTTTCTTTCCCTGGTGCCCCATCATTGTCTATTTCTGTATATACATATTCTTGTCAACCTGAGTACCTATCCCCTATCCAGTAACCTTATTCGTAAACTCTAGTATTCAAGAACAAAATGTACAAGTCTTACTCCGCTATTTTCTTGAAATGCTATCACTTGTATTTATGTGTTTTTTCACTGTATTATGTTCACTATCTTACTACATTGGACAACCACTAAGTGTAACTCATGTAATTGTAAACAACATCAAATTTACATTTGTATTTAGTGAAGCAATTCTTGAATTCATGTGCATTGTTTTAAACCTGCTGTAATGTATTCCTGCTATTTTATAGTCTACTATTGCTCATAATGGAGCTTTTCTACCTGGGCATCTTCTGAAAATGGGCAGCCCGCCCAGTTGGACTTTCCCAGTAAACAAATGTAAAATAAAATAAAATAAGTAAAAATAAAATAGATATAATTCTCAAGATTCCATTTAATAAAACACTTAATACTAGATAGAGCTAAATTAGCAAAACCCATAGCATAGAATAAAATCCCAAGAACTATAGAAAGTTTTATTTGTATTTGTTTTCCAGGGTAGGTTCATAGGTTGGTACTAGGCTATCAGCCCTAGGGCCTATACAAGGCTAGCCATAACAATTCCCTGGCTATTTCTTCCCACAATATTTACTTCCCTGGACCCCTGTCTAGCAGGGCGACTGATGTGATCTCCAGGGTAAATTTCCTACCTCCCATCCAGTCATCAAGGTTTCTTTTGAAGAGGGCCAAGGAGGCACTCTGCCTGACATGTATGAGCAGTCTATTCCAGAGTATGGGGAGTCTGTGGGTCAGGAACCTATCTCTCCAGCATGTTTTGTTCATTGTAATGACAAGGTTTAGGTCCCTGGAGTGTGTGGCTCTGATAGATTGGAATTTCTTTAAGTGTAGCATGTCCAACAGCTCTGGGTTTGACATGGCTTTGTATGTTAAGCAGAGATCGTCTCTGAGTAGATGATATGCGACAAAATATAGCTGGATTTTTTTAGCCAGTCAGCATAGGGCATCTGTTTTAGGTCTGTGATTCTTTTAGTGAGGTGTTTCTGTGGCCTTTCCAGTTGTTGAAGATGTCTTGTGAGGTACATACCAAATGAGGCATTGTGCTCTATGATGGGTCTAATGAGGGATGAGTACAGTGGGACAATGACCTCCTTTTTTTCTGGATGAAAAGCCCTTAGTAGTGAGGTGTGCCACATAGAAGGATTTCCTGGCTGTTGTGGCAATCTGGTTATCGAAGATAAGTCCACCTGTGTTCCTAAGTCTCTTATCACACTTTCGGTGTTTAGGGTACTGCCACCTATGTGGTAATTCACGGGTACGTATTTTTTCCCAAAGGGGATAACTATACACTTCTTGGCATTGAGCTTGAGCCCATGACTCTGGCACCAAGCATCTGTTTGATTCTAGAGCACTGATCTCCATAGACCTTTTTCAGATTCATCCCGGGAGTGGTGTCTAGTAAAGTAACTTGTTCAGAGTCACACAGTTAGGAACTGGAAGCTCAGAGAATCAACCTTGCACCACTGGACCACAAGAAATAGCTCATTAATAGCTCATTAATAATTTAGGCCAACGTCCAGACTAAGAAGATTTGCCATTAGGGAAGGTCTCAGGGCTGTAAAGGTTAATCCCAGAGTTTTTTTGTTTTTATTGTTTTTTTTCTAAACATTAGCAAGAGCTTAGTCCCTACCATACATTATTGTAGAAAGGAAACATAGCTTTCCCAAAGATTTCCTATAATCAAGGGTTCTTATGTTTCCCAAACCCAATAAAAATAAACTCACCCTTTGAATTTTAGAGCTATTTTAAGTCTAGAGTTCAACCTGAAAATATGTTCACAGGTCCCAGCTAACAGAATTACTAATTTTCTACCCAAACTGATCTCAGATCCCCAACAATGATTCATAAAACACAGGACAGGATCTCCAGACTTAATGAAAATGTGGCTAAATCTAGTAATGTGGAGTCAAAAGAACAAAGAAAAACATGTAGCTATCTTTATACACTTTAAAAGTGCAATTGATACTTTTGAATGGCAGTTTAAATGGCATACATTAGAATATATGAACTTCTAACTACAGTATATAGTAAAATATCCACCACTACATAACAAACTCACGACACAGATTGCAACTAACAGAAACTTGCTTAATATAGACATCTAAAGAGAGGCATGAGACAAAGATTACCCCTTTTCCCATTACTACTCTCTATATTCAAAGAAGCTAAAATGTTATATATTAAACATAATTATGCATTTGTATGTATCCAGATGCTATCAGAAGAGATAATAGCATTCACTTGGATTGTGTTCTCTGGAGTAATTACACAGAGCACAAAATATCCTGTCTGTACAAACCTTTCACAGGAATAAAGCTCATTTTTTTCTCATTGCTACAGCAAGCTAAACAAGCTCTCCAAGATAGTAAAAACATAGACTGGAAAACTCACTTAATGTCCATATTTAGGCATGTAGATAATTAGCTGCACACATTACCAAGGTGTACATGCTTCATAAAATTAATTTTATTTCTCTTCAGACATATTCTGCATTTCTGTACAGCCAAATACATCAGCAAATTTCAGTCTGTAATATTAGATTTCTTGTGGTAGGCTTCTCTTACTCAAATTAGTAGAAACTAGGCGGTGTAGGACTACCAGATCTTAAGTAATATAACATAGCTACAGCAAAATGCCATTACTTTGGAACACAGGTGTCTCCAAGACCCATCTGGTTAAGTACAGAAATAGTACTGATTCACAATGCTAACCACAGTCAAAAAAGAAAAAAACAAGAATAAATTATGGGAACCAGGAGGTTGGGGTCTTGGAATTAGTCAGAATTAAAAGATAAAGTTGTGTTTACTCAACACAACTGAAAAATTGTGTTCACTCAACACAACTGTACATTCTATGAAATACAATATGAGCCACAGACTTAGCAGAATAAACAATTAAAAAAATCTACTGGGCCCACTCGATTAAGAGAGGAATACTTGGGAGGCTAAATCTGTGGGATAATAGCACAAACTTTTTTAGAAACTGCAATACAATAAAATAAACATTTTTGTCTCAGTATAAAGTCCATTGGTGGAAAAACTTACAACTGAAATAGTTTGTCATGTATTAATAGTGCATAGTGACTTCTGGTGAATTAAATGCAGAGATGCATTTTTCTGTAGTCAAACCTTATTTATTTGGAAATTTTTAAATATAAATCTTCATAAGCTATTTTATTGAAATCACAGCTTAAATGATTTACACTTTTACTTGGTGAGATTATGTTAGGCAGAGATCCACAGAAGTTAAGAGCTATGTCTCTGCATATACATGGCATGCCCCCCCCCCCCCCCCCGAGATGATTTCACTGAGGCTGAATATCGCTGCTTAGGTATGAGTAGAATCAGTACAGAGAAAACAAATTTCACAAAGGATATCTTTAGTTAAAGAAAAAACTGAAAGTGTTCACTGATGGGATGAAAATCGTATTGGTACTTTATGCGCCATATATAATGGTGCAAAAAGTATGTCACCAAGTGTGAGAATGCACTTTAATTTTGGTTATTTCATACAATAAACAAAATAGTGGTGTCTTAGACGATTGATAATATTTAAGGGGTTCAATAAACTCAGAATGTAAATCTTGAATTTAAGATGAGGTTAAACTAAGTAAGCTGTATGAAATGAATATAATATGGGTCTATATTATAAGTTCGAAGTCTGAAAACTTTGAATCTCATATGGTCGACTCCATATGAGAGAAGTTTTCAAACATCAAACTTAAAATGTAAACAAAGTAAAAACAAAAGACCCTACTTGAATTCTCTATGCGGGAGGCAAGCCCCTCTGCACCACCACACCCTCTGCTACTTAAATATACCAACTCCAAGATCGCACTACATTGAAGTGAAGGGAAAAATTCCCTATGGCAATCTCCATTGAAATGTTCAGTGTTTGAAAACTTCGCTCATATGATGTTGATCATATGAGAATTCAAGTTTTCAGACTTCGATCATTTAATATAGACCCTATGATACAGGGTCTATATTAAATCACCAAATGCTTAAAAAAGCAAATGGTGTTTAATCAACCCTATGTAAGCGAAAGCTTACAATGTTGAAGTGTCAGAACAGAGATTTTTTTCCACACTGTTCCAACAAAAAAAAAAAATCAATTACAGACATTACATTAAGTGGGGGGCTTATACCAACTCCGAGACATCACTTCAGTGCCGAAAATAGCAAAGTACCAAAGCGGCCAAGTGAATTCTTTCCCAGGGAAAGAATTCACTTAACAGCCACTTCGATATTTTGCATTTTCAGCCTTTTCAATTTGACCAAGATGAATTCGAAAGAATGCATCTTCAGTCTTCTAATATAGACCCTACCCTATAATACATCCCCCGGAACAGCTAAAGAAATCAAAGACAAATGGGTACACATTCTCCACACTGATATAAAGGTCAATAGATGGTTTATCATGCTAATTTCTTATTGACTGCAGTATTCCTGCTATTTATAACTTTACAATGTTGAAGCTGATACATCATAGGTAACACTCCCCCACCTCATTTATTACAACCGTGACAGTGGCATTCAGCAAACAGCTGCTGGCAATGTTCAATATAACAAGCTGATTAGCTTCACATGATTTGGAGCTTCCCTATGATATAGAGGAAGTGGGACAACTTAGGAGATGCTATGCTCTGTTCACTTAAATTCAAGTTGCCAGATAGAATGGACACCAAAGTCACCAGGTCGTGGGATATATTGCTTCACAAAGTTAAAATCCCAAGAGCATTGTTTATGTCACTCAATATAGTGTACATCATACTTCTAGCCTTTTTAGCATTTGGAAAGTTATATCCCTGGATTAGAAAAGTACATTTTTCAAAAGTCATAGTAAAATGGCATATTGGAATCCTAAGCATTTAAGTAATTTACAGCAGCAAGAATGGTGGAGCATATTTACATTCATTTCTCATGCTAATATTACTTAGAGAAAACATATATAATGGGGAGTTTTATGCTTTCTTCATGTTTTGCTATGCTTTTAATTTGTTGACATTATAAATGCATTACAGTTTCTGCTTATTCACACTGGGCTGAATGGAGGAGGGGCACTGACCACAACTCTGACCTGTTATATAAATAACAATAAGCATCCTGTTTTTTAATTATTTTTACCAGTTATCGCTTATCCTTACCATTTATTGCACTTTTTATTGTCTGCTGACTACTTTTTACTGTATTTTATTGCTATACACTAATATGCACTGTTGTGCTACAATTGTCTTCCTTACTGGGCCTGTTAAATAACTTTTGTTACTACCTCACTGTTTGCAAAACTTTTTTAGTTAAGTGTCACTGTGTGAAAGGTATTAACTTGAAATTTTCTCCATTTGTTAAGCATCTGTTTGTTGTTCTGATTTTTCTGCCAAGGAGTGTATCATATAACTCATTTGTTTGCAGTTAAAAGCATTTACTAGGGTCTCCTTGCTCTTTTTTCTGTTTAAACTTTCATTACGTGTCTCACTGCTGTTCTTCTGCTGTGATAAACATTTCTGTAGTGCTTCCTGCCCAAAATAGTGTAGCTAGTAGCTGTAGCATAATCCAGTTTCAGATTTGATGTCTCTGGGCCTGGGTGCTTGTTTGCTTGCAGTAGCTGTTTGTTCTAGGCACATTTTCCAGGCCAGCTTTGATTAGTAGATGCCATTCTTCACTTTAGTAAAAATAACGTGTTCATTTGCCACTGGCTGGTAAAAGTTGGCTGGTCTAGGGCTTGGATCAAGCACCTCATTGTTTCTTTTGAGCTTTTTTTTTTTAAGTTGTTTCAGGTTTGAACCTTATATTACTTAAGCCCTACCTTTCAGAGGGTTTCTGCTTATTTACAGGGAGCTGAATGGGGGAGGGTCACTGACCACAACTCTGACATGTAATATATAATGATAAGTATCCTGCTTTTTTTTGCTTATTTTTACTAGTTATTGCTTATCCTTATCATTTATTGCACTTTTTGTTGTCTGCTGCCTAATTTTTACTGTATTTTATTGCTATAAACTTATCTGCACTCTTGTATTTCAATTATCTGCCTCACTGGGCCTGTTAAATTGCTTTTGTTACTGCCTCACTGTTTGTAAAGCTTTTTTAGTTAAGTTTTACTGTGTGAAATGTATTTACTGGAAATTTTCTGCATTTGTTAAGAATCTGTTTGTTGTTCTTATTTTCCTGCCAAGGAGTGTATCATATGTCTGATTCGTTTGCAGTTAAAAGCATTCTCCAGAGTCTTCTTACTCCTTTTCTGTTTAAACTTTCATTAAGTATTTCACAGCTATTCTTCTACTGTGATAAACATTCCTGTAGTGTTTTCTGCCTAAAATAGTGTAGCTAGTAGCTGTAGCATAGTTTCCCACCCTCCCTGTTGCTATCTTAAACTTGGTGGTTTTTCAATTGCCTGCCTCAGCTGTAAATTTGATCTGGGACACTCCTCCAAGTCCATTCTTATTAGCTCTTTCTACTTAATACAGAGACAACATTTGGGAAAACCAACCTCCTTAGTTTCTTAACCTTGCATTATCTTCTGTTCCCCCAAAAAACAAAATAACAAAAAAACTTTATTCAGCTGCTTTTACAGTATTTGTGTTTCCTCCTCCTACTCTTTTACTTCATCTTGCCTTTTCTACTACTTGTTCTCTAAAGTGTTCAATTGCATCTTTTCTGCTGCATTTATTTTTTCTGCTGTGATACCCCTGGGTAGCATCTCACAAATCTTACTGTTCTTTCTCCAACTCCTGACACTTACTATCTAACTCTTGTCACTGTACACTTCCTCACCAAACCTTCTAACTCTTGCCCTTCTTAACCCCTCTTTTCACCCTTTTTTCATGATTGTTTTAACAACTTAATTATCTCTACAACCTTGTTCTTAGCTTCTGCTCAAACATGTGTAACTATATAACTTGTGTAAAATGAATAATTATACAATAATTTAATGTAATATATTTTGTTAGTCATTTGTACTGTCATGATTTACCAGTGTTCCAAATTATGTACACTGACTTGTTTACTGTATTCCAATTTCTCAGTTTGTAACTGATTAGTGTTGTATGTAGACCTTTTCTCCCCAGGCCTCTGTTGAAAAAGGTCTTGTGTCCAGTCAGACTTTCCCTGTAAACAAATGTAAAATGAATAAATAAATGTATTACTGCTTATTTTAGCCTGCTTAAATTATAAGTGTTATTCTAAGCTTTTTAGTTTTGGTTTAAGCACATGGACTTTAGGCCCACCCCTTAGCTCCCCCTCAGATTCTGACAAATATGGATGGACAATTTCTATGTTTTCTCCTGCCAGCCTTGTTGATATGGGCACCCTGAGATAGTGTAGCAACTGCCTCATGTACACGGTCAAACATCTACTACTACTACCACCTAGGGACACAGTTTATGAGAGATGTAATGACATTAACAACATAGAGTCTATGCTCTCTCCCTCACAAGCCAGTATATGTGTCACTGAGAAGGTTGTCAACACAATCACTACACCTCAAACACCACCCACAGCTACACAACATGCACCAACATATGCAGAGGTTCTCAACAAAAACAAACCAAAAAAAGGAGACCTTGGAGGCAAAAAGACATGCGAACTCCACAACCTTCCACACAACATACTACACATAGACCACACACCTGTGTCTCAAAACTACTAAGGCCTAATGATAAACCCAACATATTAGTCATAGGAGACTCCATTGTGAGACACACAGATGTGCCAACTCACCAGACTGGATAAGGAGAAAGCCACGGTTAGTTGTTTGTCAGGTGCCAGAATCCACCATATCACACATGCACTCAAGTCTCTCAACAACAGGTACTATTATGACTGTCAGAGTCCATGTTAGTGTGAACAACATGAGACATACCTCCCTGGACTATATTAAGAGAGACATGATTGAGCTCCCTGAATATGTGTCCCAGGCAGGTATGCCCCTTGCCTTAAGAAGCATTCTACCATCACCCAGACTGATGCCTCAATACAAACAGAAAATGATTGACTTTAACAATTGGCTTGTACCTGACAGCCTGGGAAGATATGATCGACAGACCACAATGCTTTGCCAGAGATGGCTTGCATCCATCTCACTTGGTCTTCAGGCTTCTGGCAAAGGCCCTTGCCTCACCCATAGTGCCTTTTATAGGAAAAATCATGAGGTCCATACTACCAATGTAAAAAATTCAACAAAACCCAAATTAAATGTCATACTGCTAAACGCTAGGAGTCTAAACATAAAACTGCACTCATTGCAAGCATTCTTAACCCTGGAAGATGCTGACATTTGTGCAGTCACAGAAACCTGGTCCAAAGCTGCGGAATGCACCCCAGCCTTATAGGTTCATAGGTTCATAGGTATATACTATGTTAATGGCCCAGGAGCCTTTACAAGTGTAGCCCATAGGATTATCCTGGCATTGTGCCACCCAACCTTAGCTTCCAGTGCCTGTGTCAAATAGAGCTACTGGAGTGATCCCCGGGGTGAATTTTCTATTTCCCATCCACTCATCAAGATTTCTCTTGAAGAGGGCCAGTGAGGTGCTCTTTTTGACATGAGTGGGAAGTCTATTCCATAGCATGGGCAGTCTCTGGGTTATGAACCTGTCCCTCAGCATGTTCTGTTGATTGTGGTAATGAGGTTAAGGTCTCTGGAGCATGTGGTTCAGAGGGATTGGGATTTCTTTAGATGTAGCATTTCTAACAGAGCTGGGTCAGACATGGCTTTGTAAGTCAAGCAGATATCGCCTCTAAGTAGGCAATATGAGACAGACAATAGTTGGAGTTTTTTGAGTCTGCCCATATAGGACAAGTGTTTAAGGCCTAGGATCCTCTTAGTGAGGTACTTTTGTGGCCTCTCCAGTTGTTGCATGTGTCTAGTGAGGTACATGCCAAATGGGTTATTGTATTCAATGATTGGCCTAATGAGGGAAGAGTAGAGGGGACAATGACCTTTTTTTCCTGGATGCAAAACCCTTAGTAATGAAATATGCCACATAGAAGGACTTTCTGACCAGAGTGGCAATGTGGTAGTCAAAAGAGAGGTTGCTATCAATCTGTATTCCCAGATCTCTTATAATGCCTTCTGTGTTCAGTGGACTACCATCAATGTGGTAATTCATGAAAACTGTGTTTTTCCCAAAGGGGATGATGACACATTTTTTGGCATTGAGTTTAAGGCCATGGTTCTGACACCAGTCGTTGGTCTCAGTGATGCCTTTCTGTAGGATGTCAACATCACTTGGGGAGTTAACAATAGCTCCCAGTTTGCAATCATCTGCAAACTGTGTCAGCCAGAGTCCTTTTGTGTTGGCTTGGATTTCAGAGAAGTAGATACCAAACAGGAGAGGACCCAGGACCGAACCATGTGGGACTCCACTCTTGACTGGTCGGCAGTCTGACTTGGAGTTAGCTACTTTCACACTGTGGATTCTATCTGTGAGCCAGTTTGCAACCCACCTAGTGATATAGGGGTTGATGCATAGCTTAGTGAATTTTTCTATGATTCCTGAGTGGGGAATGGTATCATAGCCCTTGGCCAGATCAAGGATGGCTGTATGAATCACCTTGCCTTCATCCACAGCTCTAGTGACTGACTCAAAGAAGTTGACCAGGTTGAACAGGCATGATTTACCCTTCACAAAACCAATCTGTGTCGGATCCAGAGTTTGGAGATTCCCTACAGTATATCCTTGTTTATTAGGTCCATGATGATGTGCTCCATAGCTTTGCATATCAGACTCATCAGGCTAAGGGGGCAATAGTTCCCACGGTCTGTAGTCGCTCCTCCTTTGTGGAGAGGGATGACTGCAGCAGTGCACCATTTGGTAGGGACCTATAGAAGATGTATTCTTGGCCTTGGACAGTGCTGTTTTAACCTGTGCAGCAGTAATACTGGTTGCCAGGCAATCTACTGATATTATTATTGGTCCTTTGGGGGGAGAGGGGTAAAGTTGGCACTGGATCTGTCGGCCAGTATATTGGCAATATCTGTTAGTGGAGGAGGTACCATTGTGCAGTAGCTCAGAGCAAATCTGGGTATTGCAGTGGAGATTCTTTACATAACTATAGAAGCCTTGTGGTTGTCTTTACTATCTACTGCAATTCTGTTTTCATAGCTAGCCTTAGAGGATTTGATGAGAGATTTCAACTTTTTGTTGAGGCTGATAAGGGAGTTTTTCCAGTCTTGGGACTTAATCTTATCCTGCATCAGTTTCATCCTTCTGTTGTAGAGTTTGTTTATTTCAGGGGACCAGCAGATTGGCTTCCTTTTTTTGGAGGAGAATGTCTTGGTTCTATTGGGTATGCTGAGAAACATGGATTTGTGTATGTGTTCATACAGTGTATTGGCATATGATTCAGCAGTCATGCAACTATTCTCCATTTGCATGGGTGCCGTGAAGTTAGCCATCTCTATTTTTAGGAGCCCAAAGTTAGCTTTGCAGAAGTTTTTTATGGTGGACCAGGTCAAGGATGTTTCTACCTCTAGTGGGGGTAAGAACGAGCTGGTCCAAGCCATTGGAATTAATGAATTCCAGGAAACGTTGGGCAAGTGTATTGGTACATGAGTAGTTTTCCCAGTTATTGGAGGGGTAGTTGAAGTTGGCAATTATGAGAGTATTAGGTTGGACCTTAATATTCTCTATGGTGCTTAGGAATGTGGAGTGTGAGTCTTGGGACGTGGTTGCGGACCTATAGCAGGCAATGATCTGAATAACTGTCTTACCCAATGCTAGCTGCACCTGTAGTATCTCTGATGCATTATGTTGGGCTACCAATCTGGAGGTGTGTGCATCCTTTATGAATATGGAAACATCACCACCTTTGGAGCTTTAGTCCAAGTTCTGAGGCCGAAAGGTGTGGAATGAGTTATAGCGTGGTAGTGCAGGGGTGCTTTCTGCTGCTTTGAACCAAGTCTGTGTTACAGCACAAATGTCAGTGTTCTCCATTTCAAGGAGTGCTTTGAGTGAGTGCATTTTGAGATTTAGACTTCTAGCATTGAGCAGCATGACCCTCAGATTGCATTTGTTTGTAGCTGTTACAGTGGTGATTTGGTCTTTGGAAAACCACCTAAAAATGGGACTGCAGAAATGGCAAGAGTCTTGGCCAGTATCTGGAAGCCTAGGGGTGACAGATACAGGTCATCTCTGGCAAAGCATCAAGGTCTGTCAATCATGTCATCCCAGGAAGACAGATACTAGATCCTCTTAGAATGACACCAGAAACGTAGCTAATTGTGGAAATCAATAATTTTCTGCTTGTACTGTGGTATCACTCTGGGTGATGGTAGGATGCTGCTGAGGGATAGAGTCATGCCCACCTGGGCTACATAATCTGAGTGCTCCTCCATATCTATTTTCATATAGTCCAGGGAGCTATGTCCCAGGTCATTCACACCCACATGTACAATGACAGAGTCATATTTGTACCTGTTGTCGAGGGACCTGAGTGTATGTGTTATGTGGTGGATCCTGGCACCTGACAGGCAGCTGACTTACTTTCTCCTTATTCAGCCTAGTGAGTGTGACATCAGTGTGCCTCACTATCGAGTCACCTATGACTAGTGTGTTAGGCATGCTGTTTTGCCTTAGGGGCTATGGTTGAGTGGCCCACTGTTTAGGAGAGTCAAGTGTCTCATGATTAGTGTTGTGTTGTGGTGGTCGATTGTGTTTTTGCCTTGGATGTCTACTGTTTGGGTAGATTTTTATTGAGAGCCTCCATGAAGGTGACTGTGTGGTTTGTGTTTTTCCTCTTCTGTGTATTGGAAAAGGTAGGTAGACAGGAGGGGGGGGTCACTGGCCCTGTTTTTTAGAATATACGGAAACACACTGGCAGGTTTTGTTGAGTGCCACAGTTTTTCCTGATATCAATGACAGGATTTCTCTAAGGAGCTTGCTTCATTTAAAGGCAGATGAGATTAGATAAAATGGTTTAAGTGATTGAACATAGACGCAATTAAGTTGGAATCCAATATATGTATTGTTATTTATAAATATATGTTCTTAATAGATGAAATGTTTATCATATATGTGTTTTTATAGGAGAATTATTCATGTATTATGCACAGCTATATATTTTTAAAGAAAGAACATATTAATGTTTTTAACTTGAGAGCACACTTAACTAATTAATTAATTTAAGTTAATTGATTGTGATCAATCAATTGTATTGTATATAAAAAAAGGGGGAAGTGTGTAAGGTTTTGTATCTGATGAAGTTCCGTTTGTATTGGGTGTAAATAAAGGGAACGAAAGCACTTATAACCTTACCCTGCCTGGTGTCTGGTTCTTTTCAAGGAGAAGGTATCCTGTGACATTTTTGTTGGATTATTTGCTTTTATGTGTTTTACTATTGTGATATTGGTGTACATTGGTACACAGGATACTTGATCAAGGAAAGACTTTGACACTTTTTTGGAAGTTGGCTCTGAAGAGAGAAACTACAAGCAAGTATTTTTTGTGAATCATAGACTGACCAGTATTTACTGACAATTTCCTGGCAATGGATAAGTCTGTGGACAATATTAGCAATGATGACAGTGTAAGTCTTACACAGCTTTTGGCTTTAATATCCCAAATTAATACTAAAGTTGATTTAGTATGCTCTGGTAGAGCAAAAGAAATTCATACTGCTAAAGAAATGAATGTTAATAACTGTATTGCCGTTGTAAAGTTGCCCGGTGAGCTGAAGGAAGCTAGAACATCCTACTCGTGGGCGGTACAGAGAGATGTAAATACTATTAGAGTAGGCAAAGTGAATGGAAAAGGCTTGCAAAAAATGGGTGATGGAGAATTCCTCTCCTGGCTGAACAGGGAATTGATACTATCATGGGATTGATTTGGGGACCAGCCAAGAGAAGGTGATGATCCTGTTTCCAATTACAGGCATAAAATCTACAAATTGGAAAAAACCCTGAAAGAAATTCTGGGGATTACAGCTTGACAATATGTTTTTCGAAGACTGTATATGCCTAGGAAGAGTACCAAAGGGGCTAAGAATCTGTAAGTTCCCTAATAACATTCAGAGTGGTTCGGTCCTACACTGGGAACTTTTAGAACTGTTTGACTGGACAGGCATTGGCTTTATATTATATAATTAAAGACAATGCTAGAATAATGTGCAGTTTGAAAGATGAAATTGTGATATTACAAAGAGAAATAACTGCTGATAGCCTCTTTGAGACAAATAAAGGGGTTTATTCCACCATCTTCCCAAGGTTTGAGCAACACGAAAATAACATTAAAAAGAAAAAAGAGAAGAAGCTGAAAAGAGACCAGGAGGAATACGAGCAGAAGAGGGCGTACCCGATTCCAGGTGCAGGTGGTCGGCCAAGATTTTCATTTGTAGAAATGGAAGAAGAAGGTGTGGAAATTTTGCCAGGATATGAGGTTGATGAACTGAATGTGTTTGGTGAGCAAAGAACTGATTTAGAGCAGGATTTTTGACCACTGCCAGGGAGGTCTGCACGGCTGAAAAGCAAGTATGGTTCCTGGACAGCCAGAAACAACAACAACAACAACAACAAAAATCAGTATTGGAGAGACTATCATGGGCAACAAGGGGGCCAAAACAGAAGGAAGGGGAGACCACCACAACCATTCTACCAACAGTAAGGCCATCTCAGTTTGTTGTTAAGGAAAGCTTGAAGTATTTTTCTAACTGTTCTAGTACTGAGGTGATGCATAAGACTGTTGGTGATAAATTTGTGGGGAAGACCGATTATGCAAGAATCCAGAATAAAACAAATGAAAGGTCACCTGTGTTTGATGGAAATGACAGCACTGAATGTTATACTGACTTTCCTTATACTATGGTGTTTCAACAGTCTGTTGCTGATACTTGGGACAATGGAAATGGACTGAATACTATAAATGAAAGTTTTAGCAATAATGTCTCAGTGTTACAGTATGCTGTAGAATGTAATGATTTATCTAATGAAGCATGTCTTAAGGAACTGTATAATAATTTTGATGCACACATGGAAAAGCATTGTGTTGAAATTACACAGGAGCTATATTGTGGTCAATCTTTGCGGAACAAACAAAATCTAGGTGTATTGAGCATAACTAATGAAGGAAATAATATATTTTACAGCATGATTTTGAGTTTAATAATGCCCCTATTGAAGCTATGTATAATGGCAATAGTAAAAATACAGGGAACAGTAATGACATATATGAAAATGGAAATGTTTGTATTCTGGAATATAAGGGCCTTAAGATTTATAACTCCAGTTGAATCATATTAAATAACACCCATGCAGAACTATTTGTAAAAGGGTTTAGTTTTATCCCTAAGAAACAGAATTATATGGTTAATACCATTTTAGATTTGAAGATGTTTGCAAGGGCCATAAATTTAAAGTTGGTAATGCAAAATGGGAAGGAGAGTGATGCATCTAGAGTAACTCTTAAAAGAAAAAGTACTTATAACCCCCCCATTACCACCAGTGGCCCTTTTCGAAAGATTGAACAAAATAGACTATAGGAATTTAATAGGGAATAAGACTAAATGGATTAACAAAAATTTAACAAAAGAGGAACAACAGGCATTAACAGAGTTAATGAGGAACCAAGAAGTAAGAATCATGAAGCCTGATAAGGGGGGAGGGGCAGTTGTAATGGAACATTATGATTACACCACCAGAATGATGGAATATTTGAATGACACTTCCTACTTTAGTGCAGCATCACTGAATGAGGTTAGCATCTTTAATGCTAGGTTAGACATGATTTTGGAAGAACTCTTCCAGGAATATACCTTCAGTGAAGATGAGGTGAGATACTTAAAGGTGAAAAATCCTGTAACCCTCAGCCTTCTTTGGGATCCCCAAAATTCATAAATCATTAGGGGATCCACTGATAGGACCATAGTGGCAGGAGGTGGGAGTAAAACAGAATCTTTAGCAAAAATGTTAGATTCCCATTTAAAAGGATTTTTTGAGGATAAAAAACATGTCTTGAAGGACTCTTGGCGTTTATTACAGTGCGTGGCAAAGAATGAGTTCAAGGAAGAAGCTATTTTCCTTGATTATTGATATTGAGGACCTTTTTCTTTGTATCCCACATGAAGAAGGAATGGAATATTTCCAGGAAGCACTAAGGGAAGGAACTCGATTTTCAAGGGATACTGTGTATGTCTTAGCTACCATCATGGAATTGGTTCTGAAAAATAATGTTGTATGGTTTCAGGGGGGAACATTTCAAGCAAACCCGAGGGGTAGCAGTGGGTGCAGCAGTAGCCCCAATATTTGCTAATATCATTTTTTGGTATTGGGAAACCAAATGTGTGTTAAATTCAATGTTCAGGAAAATATATTTAGATATTATAGATATTTGGAAGATATTCTAATATGGGAAGGGGGGCTTGATGAGGCAGATGATTTTTTGAACTATATCAATGCCACTACTGATTTTCTGAGCTTTACCAGTAAAACTGAGAAAGAAGCAGTTAATTATCTGGACATCCACCTATACAAAAATAGAAGGGATGGATGTTATGAATCATGTATATATAGGAAGCCCACCCACTCAAATAGTTATCTGCACTTTGAGAGTGATTATCCCTTTTGGCAAAAAAATACATTTTGTAAAGGGCCAAATGATTAGAATATCAAGACTAACAACAGATGACAATAGGTATAAAGAACAAATGGTAGAGTTAAAGACTATGCTGGGAATAAAGGGTTACCCAACTAGGGTCCTAGAGGGACAGGAGAGTTATGTAACAAGCAGGAGAGAAGATTTTTATCCCCCATTATTGAAAAAACCTGAGAGTTTGTTGAATGTTAAGAAGACAGAAGAAGTAACTACTTGCTGTGTGCTAACATATAAAGAGGATAGTGTAGAGGTCTGTAAAATGGTGGAAAAGAACTGAAATTGTGTTTTTGGGGCATATGGATTAACTGAAAAACTTGGTAATAAACCAAAAATAGTTTTCAGAAGAGGACCCAACATTAAGAACTTATTTGAAAGAAAGAAAGACAAAAATAGGATTCCATTAGGTAATATGAGGAAATGCAATGGCTACAGGGAATGTAGGTACATCTATGAATGCAGGAATATAGTGAGAGAGGGTCACAATACAATAATTCCAGTGACAGGGAATTATAACTGTAATACGAAAGGAGTTGTTTATGTGGCCTTGTGCCAGTCATGCTGTGTATATTATATAGGAGAAACAGAAAACAAGTTAAAAAAGCAAATTTACCAACACATTTATGCAATTAACAGACAAGACAAAACAAGTGCTTTATTTAGACACAGCATAAACTGTAAGGATTTAAAAAAAATCCTCTTCTATGTATTGGAAAGGGTAGTTAGACAGGAGAGGGGGTAATTGGCCCTGTTTTTAGAATATAGGGAAACACACTGGCAGGTTTTGTCGAATGCCATAGTTTTTCCTGGTATCAATGACAGGATTTCTCTAAGGAGCTTGCTTCATTTAAAGGCAGATGAGATTAGATAAAAATGGTTTAAGTGGTTGAACATAGAAGCAATTAAGTTAGTATCTAATATATGTATTGTTATTTATAAATATATATTTTATTAACAGATGAAATGTTTATTATATATGTGTTTTTATATGATAATTATTCATGTATTATACACAGCTATATATTTTTAAAGAAAGAACATATTAATGTGTTTTTAACTTGAGAGCAAATAACTAATTAATTCATTTAAGTTAATTGATTGTGATTAATCAATTGAATTGCATATAAAAAAGGGGGGAAGTGTGTAAGGTTTTGTATCTGATGAAGTTCTGTTTGTATTGAGTGTGAATAAAGGGAATGAAAGCGCTTATAACCTTACCCTGCCTGGTGTCTGGTTCTTTTCAAGGAGAATGTATCCTGTGACATTTTTGTTGGATTATTTGCTTTTATGTGTTTTACTATTGTGATATTGGTTTGTGTTTTTATGTGAAGGCAGTGCTGGTGTTTGTTCTCGAGAGCTATGTGTTCCATGTGGTGTGGTGCAAGTGTTGACCTTCTCCTCTTGACCAGTTATTCTGGTCTTGGCTGGAAAGTGCATGGCATCCAATTTGGTTATATAAGTGCATCTCTCACATGTCTGAGTGTTGCGAGGTAAGAGGAGATGGTTGTCAGTGTACATGAGGCAGTTGCTACATTGCATCATGATGCCCAGGTTCACCAGGTTAATAGCAGAAAGCACAGGGAAATTATCATTAGACATTCCTGGAAGGGTGGGCATTAATAATAAGTACTGGAGCTGGTTCCTTTTAGAATGTTTAGTGCAGGTAGCACTTTTGTGTGCAACAATAATTGCTACAATAAGTCTGGTAAAGTGCTGGACTAGTAAGCTAGTAAAAGTGCAGAAGAGGAGAGAACTAGCAGATCTAAGGGAAAAAATGAAGACCAGGCTTTTTGGCACCACTCAGAAGCTTACATACAGTCCTGGATACAGCAAATCTGTATCTGGACTAAACTAGTTACAGAAAAGGTGGGAAACAAGCGCAAATGTGGGCTTTTAAAGCAGAAAGGTGAAAGATATGAAAAAACTGCCCAAACAGCCAATGAACTACAATTTCTGGGCCAGAAACCACTCCTCTTGTGTTAGATAGGCTACCTAGTGCTTACCGCTCTCACTGATAAGCTAGAAGGCTTCCCTCCAACACAGAAAGGCTTGGGGGGCTCAGAAGCCTACAGACAGTCCTTGATACAGCAAATCTGTATCTGGACTAAACTAGTTACAGAAAAGGTAGAAAACAAGTACATATGTGGGCTTTTAAACCAGAAAGTTGAAAGATATGGAAAAACTGCACCAAAGATATTTGAAGTGAAATACAGGCAAATGAGTCCGGACATGGAAAACTTTACAATACAAAAAATAGGAAGTAAAATAAGGAAAGTAGAAAAGGAGATTAGTAATGGAGAAATTAAACAAACAGAAACAAAGGGTATGGAGTACCTGCAAACTGAAGGATTCAGTGTAGAAAATCTAATTCAGAAAGCACCACAACAGGATAGAGTAATGGACATCTACATTTAGGGGAAACCAGTAGAATGGGAAGCAATCAGTCAGATGCCATATGAAGATATTTTAAAACTTTCCACAGGAAACCAGTAGAAATGTTCACTTGAACTGGGACAGCAAGAGAAGGAACAAGAAACCATGGAAACTCTGACGGAGTCAGTGTTGAGAAACAATAGGCCAGTGAGTTCCCATTTGATAGACCAAAAGATGGCACAGGATGAAATTGAAGAGAATGTGCCATAAGAAGATGCTATAGAACATTCTATATAATGCTTGCAGGAAATGGAAAACAAAAACTATGCCCTCAGTTTAGAAGAAAATGAGCTAAGAGAAGAGTTGTTTGATTTAACAGAGATAGACATATTAAGATCAATGAAAGAAATAGACTGCAGATGATTAACAAAACCCCAAACATCAGAAGTTTGATAAAACAAATGAAATACACCCCGGGGATCACTTCTGTGTCTCTGCTCGACAGTGGCACAGGAAAATAACTTTCTTGGGTGGCGTAAGCCAGGGAACCTTGTTGGCTAGGCTTGCGTAGGCCCTTGGGCAGATAGCCTAGTACCTACCTATGAACTTATGAACCTATGAACACAGTGATTAAGACTATCCATAGAGATCCATGCAATATAACAGAAGTAAACAGGATATATCACTGTGCAGCTAAATTAATAACTGATAAAGTTCTACCACAAGAATGCAGGGTAGTGAGGGAAAGGAAAGGGGGAAACTGAATACCATCATGGAAGTATCGAACAGAGAAAACTATAAAGCAATTAAAACAAGAAGTCTCATTTTAAAAAGAGTATAGAAGGGGGAACAGATTAACAAAAATACTTAAAAAGATAGATGTGATAGTAATGTGCAATATTAGAACAGATGAGGCTCTATCATGCTCTATCACAAATAAACTAAAAATCTCAGATACACAGATAAATATAAAGGAAATATACAAAATAAGAAATTTATTGATGACCCAAAAAAGTTTTATAGAGAATTGGGAAACAAGGTAAAAGGAATTGAAAGACCACCAAAAAACAAAGAAATAGATATATTTTGGAGAAGTATTTATGAAGATCACGTGGAACATAAGAAAGATGCTAAATGGATAGAAGAAGTAAAAAAAAAAAAGAAGTTTAAAGGTACAGGATATGAAATGGAATGAAGTAACAGCCAGAGAGACTGAAGCAAAGTTAAGAAAAGCCTCTAATTGGAAAATCTCAGGGCCAGATGCAGTACCTAGCTTCTGGTTAAAAGTATTAACATCTTTGCATGAAGATTTAGTCAGAAGTAAGAACTTTTTATATACAGACCCCGAACAGACACCAACCTGGCTAACAACAGGAAAAACAATGTGCCTACTTATGAGTGAACCTGCAAGCTACCCTACAAAAAGGGTCTATATTAGAACACCGAACATTCAAAATGTCAAGTGTTCTAATATTGAACCTTATGAATCGAAAATTGAAAACATTGAACATTTAGAACAGCAAATTTTTCCTAGGAAATAATTTGCTGTTCCAAAACACATACACACAACACAAGCACACCAAACAAACAGTAATCCACACACATACACCTAAACTCTTACACCTAACCCTACACTAAACTATACATACACCACTAACTATCCACTTACCTTAACCCAAACCCTAACCCTAAGTTCCGTCACTATTGCACAGTCACCACACCCGCGCCCTAACCCTAACTCACCTACCCCACCATAACCCTCATGTCTATACAATCGCACACTTACCTGACCCGAGCCCTAACTCACCTAACCTGCCCTAACCCTCACGTGCACAAAATCGCACACTTACCTGAACCCGACCTGTAACTTTCCATCACAGCGCTGAAAATACCGAAGCAACAGGAACGGACAACTGAATTCTTTCCCTAGGAAAAGAATTGGTTTTCTGTTTCTTCGATATTTTCAGCATTCGCTGAAAATGTCGATATTAGAACACTCGAAATTTTGAACATTCAGTGTTCTAATATAGACCCAAAAAAATAGACCAATAACTTGCTTTCCGAAGACGTATAAACTATACACTGGAATTGATGCCAACAGAGTTTATAGTCATTTGGAAGAAAACTCAATTATGACAATAGAACAAAAGGGCAATAAAAAAAGTCATATGGAACAAAGGATCATTTGTTGTTAAATAAAGTCATAGTGGATCTGAAGATAGGTGAAGGCTACCAGCCTAGCCAGATACGTCTGTAATTTGTAAATATTAATATAAGCCACAGGCTTGTTCTCTTAAATGGGAAAAACTGGTTTTAAATGTGGAACTGCAAAATGTAATAACAGTGCACTCTGCTCTAGGAAAGCTGATAAGTCAAGCATTGTGTAATTGTTTGATGTCAAAACTCAGAGCCGAGATGTGTAAATGAAGGAATTCTTCCTATTATTTTGAGGCCAGGGTTAAGGGCTAGAATTTACATGTATAATTTATTTTATTGTTCTGGCTACCTGACCAGCTGCAAGATCAAAAGGGCTATTAAACTCTGAGTTTCTGTTAGCCTAGGAAAAGAGAAAATTGTTAAGACTGATGTAATGTGAAGCAGTACTGTGTTATCAATTTAAAGAGAGAGAATCAGAGAGCATTTTTACATTTGTCTTCAGGACATGCAACTCACAAGCAGTGCCTATGCTCTATATGTAAGTTTATTTTAGAACTGTGTTTTCTCTTAGCTATAGCTAGGACATAGGAAGATTAGATTATTTTTTCTGTACTGATGTCAGAACTTTTCTAATTAATTATTTTGAGCATTTCTATGTGATCTCTGAACTCTTGACTAGCACTGTGTAGTAAGAGGTATTGTCTTGTGGTTTTATTATTTATTATTATATATGTTTAAACCTTTCAGCTGTGGCTGTTTTGTGTAGAAATAATTTAAGCTCTAGAGTACATTGCATGTATATAGTGATACTGTCCAAGTCACTCCAATAAGTTTTGCTGTTCAGTCACACTTACCATTTGGATAATAATATTGCACAGTAATAATTGGACACCCTTTGTTAAGGGTCTTTTTAGTAGCTGATAAATATTAGTGGGTGGTGGCAGTGATTTCTACCATATAGTCTGGGTAAAAGGGGCACAGCTGGAAAACCTGTGCCAGCCTTCGCCAGGAGTGTCTGTGTGGTTGTATATAACTCTTATCTCAAAGTGTGTGTGTGTGTGTGTGTGTGTGTGTGTGTGTGTGTGTGTGTGTGTGTGTGTGTGTGTGTGTGTGTGTGTGTGTGTGTGTATGTGTGTGTGTTTGTGTGTCAGCTACTTGCCAGGGAAATAAAGCACTGGTTGGACATAGTGGGTGCTGGATGTTTTAGCTTGCCCACTAGGCTGAGATCTGAACCGTATAGCTGTGCCAGTGGGGAGTCTTATTGGGGATCTGGAGAGAAAGGGAGAAATCAGCTCCAGACTGACTGTGATCTCTGTGTGGTCTTAAGGGGAAATTGTACTTTACTGTGTGTGTATTTGTTATCCTTCCCAAAGTGGATACCCCTCAGTGGTGTTAGTGTTGAGGATAGAGGTTCCTTGATTGCTGGGCCAGTGCATGGGTGTCACATATTAATCGGTGGCAGTGGTGGGATATCCACACTACATATTAATTGCTTGGCAGTGGTGGGATATCCACACCACATATTAATTGGTTGGCAAATACTAATTGGCTTGTAGTGGTGTGGGTAGAGTGAATTCCTGTAGCTTGTGTACAGTGATCACTGAAGGTGTTTTTGTACTCTAAATCAGCCACGCAGTGAATACTCAGAGTTCAGATCACAATTGTTTTATTTTTTTGTTAGCTTAGTTAGTCAGGGAGAGCAGGCAAGCACATCAGCAGAGGAAGATGGAAAGCTGACAAGGATCCAGCTGGCTGAGATGTGGCAGGCTATGGGACTGGTGCATAGAAACCTGACTAAGGCAGACATGATTGCAGCTTTGGTCACAGCTGCATCAGAAAACAGCATTCAGGAGAGCGATCAGACTAGCCGTCGAGATGTACAACACTCAGAGAATGGACAGCTCAACCTTTCTGCAGAAGACTTAAAAATCCATCTGGAGCTAATGAAAGTTGAGTTGGAGGCCAGGCATTTGAAAACAGAAGCAGCAGAGAGAGACTGAGATATCTACAGCCTGAGGAGAATGAGAAACTGCTATGCCTGGAAGCTGAGGAGAAGGAAAGGCAGAGGCAGTACGAAAAGGAGATGCTGACTCTTCACCAGAGTCATGGAGGTAATGGGGAAGGGAGTAACTGGACCCCAGAAGCACAAAAGCTCAGTAAATTTCTTCAACAGTTTACAGAGGGGGGATAATTTTTACAGCTTCATTCATATGTTTGAGAGGGTATGTAAACAGTATGATGTTGACCAAAGGCTCTGGGTACGGCTCCTGACCCCCTTACACCATGGTAAACCTGTAACTGTGTTGTCTAAAATTTCTGATCATGAATGATTTGATTATACTGCTGTTAAGAATTGTTTGTTAGAATTTTTTAAGCTAACATCTGAAATGTATAGGAAAAAAGTTTCATGAGTATAAACACAAGGCAGATTAAAGTGTGTGAATATGTTGCTGAACTGAGCACTTATTTTCATAGGTGGATAAGTGGATGTCAGGTCACCACTTTTGAAGGGCTGCCATACCTTTTGGTGAAGGAGCAAGCCCTTAGCACTTTGCCTGAGGACATGAGGATCTGGTTAACTGATAGACAATGTGCTACTTCAGATGAGTTGAGGAAGAAGGGAGACTTATACCTACCAAGCAGGGAATCCATGCACAGGAAAGGGACCCCAAGAACTGCTCATGGATCTAAAGGAACCCATGGTGGGCAGCCCAGACTTCCCCAACATAATTTGCCAGTAGTAGGGGAAGCCACTATTCCAGGTACATATCCAGGGCCTAGGGTTAAATATTTTGAATGCAAGCAGTGGCGCCATTTGGCATACAGATGTCCATGGAAGAAAAGTGGGGAACAAAAGGTGAGAGAGCCAGTAAGTGGGAAAGACAAAATGCCAATAGTAGGTTGTCTTGAGACAACAGGGCTACTGAACTACTATCCTGCAGATGTCCTGATGGGAAAGGATTTTGATAAGGCAGTGCCATGTGTTTATGCAGTTACACGCAGTCAGGCTTCAAGACAAGCATGTGGGCCTGGTAGTCTGTGGGAGAACCAGACAGATCACATACCTACAGCCAGGACCGGTGAGGTGGTTACTTCAGGGAGGGAGCTACCTTGTAGCAGTGAGATTGAAGGTGAGCCACAGCTGCTTGTGGGTACTGATGTTCCATTGTACAGAGTGACTGCAAAGGTACAGGTGAGTAGTAGTACCCAGGCTGATAGTGAGGCACCACTGTCAGAGGATGCCAGGCATCCTGAGGAAAGGGAGCTAGGAAGGGTTACAAAGAGAGAGTTGAGACAGGCTCAGCTCTCAGACCCTACATTGCAAGGTCTGAGGCAGGTAGCCAGTGAGGCACCTGAATTCTCAAGGGAAGGGGGAATCTGTATAATGGGAAAAGGTTTACTGTACAGACAGTGGACCCCTGAGGGAGGGCTAGAAGGTGAGAGGATACATCAGTTGGTAGTGCCTAGAGCCTGCCATCTGGTGCTTCTAGCCATAGCCCATGATTTTACCTTTGCAGGTCATATGGGAATAAAACGTACACATAAATGTATTATGCAAAACTTCTATTGGTCTGGAATTTCCAGAGATGTAACTGGGTACTGCAGGACCTGTGAGCAGTGCCAAAAGGTAGACAAGGCAGGAGACAAGGTGAGAGCTCCTTTGATGCCTTTGCCTGTGATTGAGGAGCCATTTCAGAGTATAGCTATGAATATTACGGGGACTCTGAGTACACCAATTATCACAAGGAAAAAGTATATCCTAGTGGTAGTAGATTATGCTAGAAGATACCCTGAGGCAACAGCTTTGTCTTCCATGGAGGCTGAAAAGGTGGAAAATGCTTTGTTAGATATGTTCTGCAGGGTAGGTTTCCCAAACGAAATACTGACTGACAGAAGTGCTAATTTCATGTCAGACCTGCTGGCTTGTATGTGGAAGTACTGTGGGGTGAAGCACCTGAGGACCACCCCTTGCCATCCCCAGACTAATGGTCTTGTTGAGGAGTTAAACCCTACAATTAAATCCATGCTACTGGCATTTGCAGACCAGTTTAAGAGGTTGTGGGACAAATATTTGTCTCACCTGTTGTTTTCTTATAGTGCGGTTCCCCAGGAATCCACAGGTTTTTCACCCTTTGAGTTGGTGTGAGGGGACCTCTAGATTTAATTCTAGAGGAGTGGGAAGGTGAGTGTGAATCTCACAAGGCATCTGTTGTGGCATATGTCTAAACCACAGGACAAGGCTCAGGGAACTCATGGGTTTGGCCCAGGAGAACCTGGCAGAAGCCCAACAACAGACAAAGGTATGGTATGACAGGAATGCTCAAGCTAGAGAGTATGCTGTAGGACAGCAGGTAATGGTTCTCATTCCTGTCAGACACAACAAGCTGAAAGCAGCTTGGGAGGGACCCTACAAGGTGGTAAGGAAGGTAAGTGATGTAAACTACATGGTAGAACTGCTAGGCAGGAGCACAAATTGTACCATATTAACATGACAAAACCTTACCATGATAGGGAGGCCATTGTGCTGAGTATTTGCAGTGGATTGCAGGAGGAGTCTGAGGGAGATCTGGTGACTGATCTCCTCAGTGAAGCTCAGACCGACACCTCAGTGGAAGGGGTAGTAATGTCCAAACAGCTATCTCCTACCCAAGTTTGAGAAATCCAAGCAGTGTTACAGGATTTTGGGGACATGTTCACTGTGATACCAGGGTGCACCCACCTGGTATAGCACCAGGTGGATAGGCCTGTTATGCAGGCCCCTTATAGTGTGCCTGAGAGAGTCAAACAGTCTCTGAGGGAGGAGATACAGGAGATGTTAGAGCTAGGGGTAATTCAAAAGTCCAACAGTCCCTGGGCCTCCCCAGTGGTGCTGGCACCAAAGAAGGATGGCAACACCAGGTTCTGTGTGGACTGCAGGAAATGAAATATTCACACAGAGTCAGATGCTTACCCCATGCCTATGACAGATGAGGCCCTAGAGCAGCTGGGTGGGACTAAGTATCTAGCAACCATTGATCTTACCAAGGGTTACTGGCAGGTGCCCTTGACTCCCAATGCTAGAAAGAATTCCGCCTTTCTGACTCCTTAAGGCTTGTATGAGTTCACAAAGATGCCCTTTGGGATGAAAAATGCCCCAGCAACTTTCCAGAGGCTGCTAGATCATATCCTAGCAGGAGCAGGAGGGTTTGCCCTTGCTTACCTAGATGATATTGCTATCTAAAGCCATTCCTGGCAAGAGCACCTTCAACATGTCAGGGAGGTACTGCGCACACTACAGAGGGTAGGGTTGACCATTAAGCCCAGAAAAATTTCAGGTGGTTATGGCAGAGGTCTCCTACCTGGGACATGGAGCAGAGAGTGGTAAGATCAGGCCAGAACTGCCAAAGTAGAAGCCATTCAGGCATGGCATGCACCTAATACCAAAAAGCAGATGAGGGCATTCTTAGGGACAGCAGGGTGCTGCAGAAAGTTTGTCCCCAGTTATAGTATCATAGCTGCTCCACTCACAGACTTGCAAAGGAAAACAAGGCAATATATGATAGTGTGGACCCCAAAATGTGAGCAGGCATTCCAGAAGCTTAAAGACGCTTTGGGCAGACCCCCTGTGTTAGCCAGTCCAGATTACAGCAAATCATTTGTTGTGCAGGTGGATGCTTTGAACCATGGGGTGCAGGCTGTACTTAACCAGATTTCTTCAGAGGGAGAAGAGAACCCAGTGGTTTATCTCAGTCATAGGCTTTAACCCAGGAAGGAATGCTATGCATCTGTAGAAAAAGAATGTCTAGCCATAGTGTGGGCACTGCAGAAACTTCAGGCTTATCTGTATGGAAGAATATTCACTGTAGTGACAGATCACAATCCCCTTAACATGGTTAAAAAGAGCCAGCCAGTAAAATGCCAAGTTGCTAAGATAGAGCCTAGGGTTGCAAGCATATGATATGTCAGTGCAGCACCATAGTGGGTTAGCAATGCCAATGCAGATGGACTCTCAAGACAGGGAATGGGGTAAGGTATACTCAAACAGACCTAATCCTCTCAAGCAACATTTCTCAAGGGTCACTTGAAAAACTAGCTTGAGTTCTCCAGGGAGGAAGATATGTGAAGATAGGTGAAGGCTGCCTGCCTAGCCAGATATAATTTTGTAGATAAGTCTGTCATTTGTAAATATTAATATAAGCCACAGGCTTGTTCTCTTAAATGGGAAAGAATGGTGTTAAATGTGGAACTTCAAAAATGTAACAGTGCGCTCTGCTGTAGGAAAGTTGATAATTCAAGCATTGTGTAATTGTTTGATGTCAAAACTTGGATCCGAGATATGTAAATGAAGGAATTCTTCCTATTGTTTTGAGGTCAGAATTAATGGCTAGAATTTACATGTATAATTTATTTTATTGCTCTGGCTTCCTGACCAGCTGTAAGATCAAAAGGGATATTAACCTCTGAATTTCTGCTAGCCTGGGAAAACAGAAAATTGTTAAGAATTATGCAATGTGAAGCAGCACTGTGTTATCAATTTAAAGAGAGAGAGTCAGAAAGCATTTTAGCATTTGTCTTCAGAACATCCAACTCACCAGCACTGCCTATGCTCCATATGTAGGTTTATTTTAGAACTGTGTTTCCTCTTAGATATAGCTAGGAAATAGGAAGATTAGATGTTTTTTTTTCTGTTTTGATGTCAGATCTTTTCTACTGTATTATTTTGAGCATTTCTCTGTGATCTCTGAACTCTTGACTAGCACTGCAGTAAGAAGTATCATTTTGTGTTTTTATTATTTATTATTAAATATTTTTAAACCTTTCAACTGTGGCTGTTTTCTGTAGAGATAATTTAAGATCTAGAGCACATTGCATGTATATAGTGATACTGTCCAAGTCACTCCAATAAGCTTTGCTGTTCAGTCACACTTACCATTCGGATAATAATATTGTACAGTAATAATTGGACACCCTTTGTTAAGGGCCTTTTTAGTAGCTGATAAATATTAGTGGGTTTTGGTAGTGATTTCTACCTTATAGTCTGGGTAAAAGGGGCACAGCTGGAGAACCTGTGCCAGCCTTCCGCAGGAGTGTCTGTGTGGTTGTATGTAACTCTTATCTCAAAGTATGTGCGCGTGTCAGCTACTTGGGCAGGGACATGAAGCACTGGTTGGACATAGAGGGTGCTGGAGGTTTTAGCTTGCCCACTAGGCTGAGATCTGGACCCTATAACTTTGCCAGTAGTCTTATTGGGGATCTGAAGAGAAAAGGAGAAGCCAGCCCCAGACTGACTGTGATCTCTGTGTGCTCTTAAGGGATTTACTGTGTGTGTATTTGTTATCCTTCCCAATGTGGATGCCTCTTACTGGTGTTAGTGGTGAGGATTGAGGCTCTTTGATTGCTAGGCCAGTGCACAGGCATCACACTGGAAAAAGGAGAAGAATCTAAGTATGGCATGGCTTAACTACAAAAAGCATTTAATAGTATCCCACATTCATTGATAAAAGAGTGCTTAAAATGTATAAGATACACCCCACACTGATCGACTACATTACAGTGACCATGAAACAGTGGAAGACCACTTTAAAATTAAGCCATGATAAAGGACAAATTAATATCCCAGGGATAAAAATTCAAAGGGGAATATTCCAGGGTCACTCTTTGTCACCACTGCTATTCTGTCTTGACCTTAACCCATTATGCTGTCTACTTAAGAACTTAAGCCATGACTATAATTTGGCTCCTAGGAAACACTTGAAACACTTCCAAAACACCAAGAGTCACATAAACATAAAAAAGACTGAATTCCAGGCTGAAAAAAAATTAAAAATGTGCCAAAATGTTGAATAACATCTTTTACTGGTGCTTCCCGGTACCTCGGCTCACAGCCTTTCAAAGGAATAATTTTTACACCAAGGTGCAGCAACTTTAAATACACATCAATGAGGCTCATTAAGAAATCATTCAATTTCAAAAGTGTCCAACACTGAGTATTACTCATTAATCCTTATCCATCTTTCACATTCACATTTCAATATATCAAAATAAATTGCAATTTGAATGACTAATGATACATATACAATGCAAAACCCCCCAGGATATGTGACGTATGAAAAATGTACATATGTAAATACAACATATGCCAAAATACATTGAATAGTATGCTTAAATTATTAACTCTATAATAAAATGTTAGGGTAAAACATTTTGTGACAATTTACAAAGAAGAAAAAACCAAAATTACATGTTAATGAAGTTGAGTAGCTATGCTCACATGATCGCTCAGACCTCTTGGAATATCAAATATGCAAACTATTACTCAATAACAAATATTGGTATTAAGTTCCTGATTTAAACCTCTAGGGAATAATGTGCCATAATTAATAATAATTAATAATAAATTTAGTCTCTAGCTTAAATGATTCACTGAAAAAAACATCACCCTGTTCATTAGATGGTTTGGCCAGAATGCTAAAAAACAAACTGGTATCAGAACCAGCATTAACAGCCTGAAAATGCTCTGCAACAGGAATTTCAACCCTTCCATGTTTGATGTTGCCCAAATGCTCCATTATATGATTTTTTGCCATTCTTTTAGTTTGCCCAATATACCACCTTGTTGGATCACATCTGCAACCTACAATATAAACCACCCCGCAGGACCGACAATTAAACAAATCCATGGTCTTAAACTTTCTGCCATTTATAAAAGTTCCATCTAAATTTCAGACTCTCCTACAAATCTTGCAATGTCCACATGAGTGACATCCTGTATGTCCCTGATTTCTTTTGACTTTCTTCATATTTAACAATTCCTTTAAATTGGAAAATCTACTATAAGAGAACGTTATTCTGCTAGGGAATACGTCCTTTAGGGTAGGTTCATTTGCAATTATAGGCCAAAATCTCTCTACACCTATCCTCAAACTCCTGGAAAAAGGGGAATACTTGCTAACAAAAAATAGATTTTCATCACTATCTTCATTAGACACTAAAATTAACCCTAGAGGCACCCAATGTATTTGTAAAGGAACTATATTTCGATATAAAAGAGTTCCCAAACACCCTTTCTGCTTTGTCAAGAGCATGTGAAGTATCACCTCTCTTCAACAATTTTTGAATGACTTTCAGAAATTCCTCTCTCAGTGTGCTTCTCACAATTATTATTAAAGATATGGTTGTATTCACTGTGGGGTAATGCAGCCAATAAATGGGATGCATGCTGTCAGCTGATAAGAAATTATTAACAGCTGTCTCTTTACTAAAAGGCCTGAAGGACATTCCTCCATTCCTTGTTACAAAAAATTCTAAGTCAAGATACTGCACTCTATCCCTATTTGTTGTATAAGTGAATTCTAACCCAAAACTATTATTCTGGTTGCGATTGTCCACGAAATTTTGAAACTCAGAAATATTTCCCCTACAAATAAAAAACAAATCATCTATATATCTTTTATAGATAATCACATGTCATCTGAAAATTGCAGTATTATAAACAAGCATATTTTCAAAATGATTCATAAAGATGATAGCATAAGAGGGGGCATATGAAGCCCCCATCGCAGTACCCTCTTTCTGTAGAAAATACTGTCTGTTAAATCTGAATCAATTATGTGTTAAAGAAATTCCAATAACTGTAATATGAAACTTGTATGTGGACCTTCCCAAATCATCTTGCCAACTGCTTCCAGACCCCAGACATTTTTGATGCTCCTTATAAAGAGCTTTCACATCCATGGTTGCTTAATAGTATCCGATGTTCCACTTCATACCTCTTAACAAATCACATAAATCTTTATCATTTCTAATGTGAGATGTAATTTTACTCAAACATTTAACTGATTTTCCAAAAAGATAGCCATATTTTGCAGGATAGAACCCTTTCCTGATACTATTGGCCTACCCAGTGGATTGAACAAACATTTATGAATTTTGGGGATGGTGAAAAAAATGGCATCCCTAGGATTTTTCACAAAATGTTTTTTGAGATCCATGGAGGTAAATAAAAACAATCTCTCACCTCTTTCCAATAAATCTAGTATTTCACCATTGAAAATAGAAACAACATCCCCCAATACCAAAGTGTAGACAGATTGGTCCCTCAACAATTCTTCCACCATGGCATTGTACTTTGCTATAGATACAATTACCAAATTTCCACCTTTGTCAGCCTGGGTGTACACATATTTATCATTCATGTTTCTCAAATTGTTTAAAACCAACCACTCAGATTTATTCAATTTATATGTCCTGTGTCTTTGTGTAAACTTCTTATATTCCAATTCTATCTCTCTATAGAGAACATTTTCAAATTGACACACCATTGCTGATAACTTGGGTGGAAAAAAGCCACTGTGGTGAGGGACCTGTGGGACATTTAACCTACCATATCCTGTGCAAACCCTCCATAATGACTGTCTACAACAAACTCTGCTTCCCCTTCAGGAGAATCAGTCAACAGGTCACAAAATTCATTGACATATAAAGACACATTTAAGTGTGAATCATCAGAACAAACACTTGAATTGTCCACATCATTTGCATTAATGGCTCCACCATTGTCATTAACATTAAGCATTCGATTTTGAAAAAACACTTTTAAATGCAGTTTTCTATAAAAATGACTTGTTTCCAAAATAACATCAGCTAAGGTTGGAAAAAATTTGGGAACAAATTTTCTTCCCTTCAATAACAATGCTTCAACATCACTACTTACATTTAAATCAGAAAGATTGACAATATTTAAGTCCACTCGATCACCCTGAATGTCTTCATACACCACATACCTGGGTGAAATGGAAGCCTCCACATATAATGTCATAAAGTCACCATTAAAGTCAATGCAACTGCCATTAATTCTTCCTTCTTCTGTTGTTGCCACCACCACTGTATGAATTCACTCCCTGCCATTTCTGACCCCTAGTTTTGACTTGTTGTGCCGAAGAAGGTTGTTCTTCTAAAATGCCCTCATTTGAAATGGCCTCCTCAAATGACACATTCTTCTTACTGCTGGATGCCATCTCAACCGAGGAAGCTGAAGAATCTCATAGTGCACAGGACTTGCTGCCATTGCGAACACTCCTGGACCTTTCCCATCTAGTTTTCCATTGCCATGAGAAAATGGTGGCATTTTTATAGTCCCTTATGTCTCCTTCTAACTTCCCCTTCTTTTGTGTAATTATGGCCTCCTCAACCTTGCTGACATGGCCCTGGATCTCCCTAATTCTGTTGTTGAAAGACAAAACAGGAACAGATTTACTCAAATGATCCTGTAACTGTAAAATCTCCTCCTGCACTTTAGTACATTGTCTGGCGTTTCTCCTAATAAGCACTTTCAGCCAACCCACAGTACATGCTAGAGCAATTTGCTTTCACTCTTCAAACAAATTTGTCTCTTCATCAGAAAAATCAAAGGAAGGTAACCGGTCTACTTTAAGACCCCTAGGGGTCAAATCCAAACTTAGATATTTTTCTAATAAACCAGTGTTGTAAAATAAGTTTGCCTCTTTGTTAAGTAGTGGTTCTAATAATAGAAAATCTCCCTCATGTGAGTCTGGCTCCCCCGAAACCCAAACATCTTTTGAAGCTGCTCTAGTGTCCCTTTCCTTCCATATTTCAACCAACGAAGTGGGACCGGAAATGGAACGGAAATCAGCCTCGGTTAAAACCATATCAAGCCAGCTTGTACAGCTCAAGCTTGAATTCCAAAAAGTCACTTGAAACACTTCCAAAACACCAAGAGTCACATAAACATAAGAAAAGACTCGATTCCAAGCTGAAAAAAATGAAAAATATGCCAAAAAGTTGAATTACTTTTACTGGTGCTTTCTGGTACCAGGGCTCACAGCCTTTCAAATAAATAATTTTTACACCAAAGTGCAGCAACTTTAGAAACACCTCAATGAGGCTCTTTAAGAAATCATTCTATTGCAAAAGTGTCCAACAATAAGTATTACTCATTAATCCTTACCCATCTTTCACATTCACATTTCAATATATCAAAACAAATTGCAATTTGAATGACTAATGATACATATAAAATGCAAAAACACCCAGGATATGTGACGTATGAAAAATGTACATATATAAATACAACATATGCCAAAATACATTAAATAGTATGCTTAAATTATTAACTCTATAACAAAATGTTAGGATAAAGAATTTTGTGACCTTGTTAAATGTGAATAGTTTCCTTTATACAGGAAAAAGCACAATTTACAAAGAAGAAAGAACCAAAATCACATGTTAATGAAGTTGAGTAGCTATGCTCACACGATCGCGCAGACCTCTTGAAATAGCAAATATGCAAACTATTACTCAATAACAAATATTGGTATTAAGTTCCTGATTTAAACCTCTAGGGAATAATGTGCCATAATTAATAATAAATTTAGTCTCTAGCTTCAATAATTCACTGAAAAAAACATCACCCTGTTTATTAGATGGTTTGGCCAGAATACTAAAAAACAAACTGGTATCAGAACCAGCATGAACAGCCTGAAAATGCTCTGCCAAAGGATTTTCAACCCTGCCATGTTTTATGTCACCCAAATGCTCCATTATACAATGTTTTGACATGCAAATATTCCCTAGAGGTTTAAATCAGGAACTTAATACCAATATTTGTTATTGAGTAATAGTTTGCATATTTGATATTTCAAGAGGTCTGAGCACTCATGTGAGTATAGCTACTCAACTTCATTAACATGTGATTTTGGTTATTTCTTCTTTGTAAATTGTGCTTTCTCCTGTATGCCACTGAGTGGTGCACAGCTACAGTTATCCCATTCTACAAGGGGGGATCCACCTTGGATCCTGGGAACTACCATCCCATCAGGCTGACAAGCCTGATCTGCAAGTGCATGGAACGCATTATCATGGAACTTATAAACAAAGACATTGGCAACCTTCAAACACTGGACCCCACCCAGTTTGGGTTTGTGAAGGGCCAATCTTGTCTCCTGAACCTGATTGACTTCTTTGAATCAGTCTCTAGAACTGTGGACAAGGGTAAGGCGGTCCACACAGCCTATCTGGACCTCGCCAAGGCCTTCAACATCATCACCCACTCTGGAATCATAGATAAACTTACTAAGCTGGCTTACTTACAGAACCCAGACTGTAAAAGTAGCCGACTCCAAATCCAGCTCCAGACAAGTGGAGTACCTCAGGGTTCAGTCCTGGGACCACTTTTGTTTGGCATCTACTTCTCTGAAGTACAGGCTAACACTAAGGGACTCTGACTAACAAAGTTTGCAGATGACTGCAAACTGGGAGCCATTACTGAATCCCCAAATTATGTGGATATTCTACAAAAGGGCCTTACAGAAACAGATGCCTGGTGCTAGAGCCATGGGCTCAAGCTTAATGCCAAGAAATGTATAGTTATCCCCTTTGGAAAAAAACATGTACCCATGAATTACCACATAGGTGGCAGTACACTAAACATTGAAAGTGTGATGAGAGACTTAGGGACACAGGTGGACAGTGGTCTCACTTTCAATAACCACATCGCCACAACAGTCAGGAAATCCTTCTATGTGGTACACCTCATCACAAAGGGCTCTTCATCTAGAAGAAAGGAGGTCATTGTCCCACTGTACTCATCCCTCATTAGACCCATTATAGAGTATAATGCCCCATTTGGTATGTACCTCACAAGACATCTACAACAGCTGGAAAGGCCACAGAAATACCTCACTAAAAGAATCACAGACCTAAAGCAGATGCCCTATGCTGACTGCCTTAAAAAACTCCAGCTATACTCTGGCACATATCGTCTACTCAGAGGCGATCTCTGCTTAACATACAAGGCCATGTCAAACCCAGATCTGTTGGACATGCTACACTTAAAGAAATCCCAATCCCTCAGAGCCACACACTCCTGGGATCTAAATCTTGTCATCACAATGAACAAAACATGCTGGAGGGATAGGTTCCTGACCTAGAGACTCCCCAGACTTTGGAATAGATTGCCCATACATGTCAAGCAGAGTGCCTCTTTGGTCCTCTTGAAAAGGAACCTTGACGATTGGATGGGAGAAAGGAATTTCACCCCGGGGATCACGTCAGTCACCCTGCTGGACAGGGTACCAGGGAAGTAAATAGTGTGGGAAGCAGGAGTGGCCTTAGGTCAACTGGTGCCCTAGGCAAAAGGGCTCCATGGCTCCCCCTACAACACCACCCGGTACCCCCATCCTGGTCTCCCTACAACAGATAAATACTGGAAAAGTGCCCCTGCTACAGTGGCACCCTAGGCAGCCGCCTAGTTGGCCTATGCCTAAGGCCGGCTATGGTGGGAAGAAATAGTCAGGGAATTGTTATGGCTAGGCTTGTATAGGCCCTAGGGCTGATAGCCTAGAACCAACCTATGAACCTATGAACCTTTGAATGTGAATGATGGGTTGGATTAATGAGTAATACTCATTGTTGGACACTTTTGCAATTGAATGATTTCTTAATGAGCCTCATTGATGTGTATTTAAAGTTGCTGCACTTTGGTGTAAAATTATTCCTTTGAAAGGCTGTTGAGCCGAGGTACCAGGAAGCACCAGTAAAAGATTTTATTCAACATTTTGGTGTATTTTTTGTTTTTTTTTTCAGCCTGGAATCCAGTCTCCTAGAAAACATCAAAGTGTAAAGACTTCTTTTCTTCTCTTTGTCGATGATTTAAAACTGTGCAGCTCATCGGATGAGGAAATGAAATCACATGTGCAAGTTTTCAAAACTTTTTCAGATGGTATAAGAATGTAATTTGGTCTTGATAAATGTGCAAAAGCAACCTTTAAAGCAGAAAAACTGCAGAACCAAGAAAACATCCATTTGGGACAAGTATGTGATATAAAAGAACTTGAGCAAGAGGGAGTGTATAAATATGTGGGAATTGATGAAGGATCAACAAAAAAAACATGAACAAATGTGAATAAAACTTATTAAGGAATACTTCATAAGATTTAAATTAATCTTGAAATCAGCATTCACATATAGGAACAAAATTCAGCCTATAAACCAATTTGCTCTTCTTGTCCTAACTTACATTTTTGGAGTGATTGACTGGCCCCAACACATGTTGGATATATTGTACAGGAAAACAAGACAAATGCTTCATGCTCGCCAGATGATTTATAAAAATCAGTGCATACCAAGATTATATATTCCCCATTCTGAAGGAGGCGTGGGCTTCCTTGAAATGGATTACATGTATAAATCTGCAGTCGTGGGACTGCACACATATCTGAGCGCATAAGACCCAAACATAGTGAAAGTTTTGAAACATGAGGAGAATAAATTTAAGATGACTTATCTGCTTAGTCTAGCAGAAGCATATTAACATCAAGCAGGAATGGAACACAAACCAGAAGCAGATAAAAATCAGGCAGCAACTGAATGTGCCAAAAACAAAAGAAAGAATAGAATATAAGGTGAAGGACAAGATGAAAAGACAAGAAAAGTGGAAAATGCATAAATATAGTTGCAAGTATAGAAAACTTCTGGAAAAGCCTCATGTTGATCAGGATCAAATGCAGGAATGGTTAAGAAGATGTGGATTCTAACCAAGAGATGAAAGGTTAATATTGGCGGCCCAAGATAGTGGGCTACTTAGATATTGGTTTACAAAGTCCATTGAACATATGGGAAAACAGACAAATGTAGGTTTTGTAAAACAGAATTGGAAGCATTTGCACACCTTGTTACTGGTTCTGACATACTAATGGCAGAAGGACTGTATAATGAAAGGCATAATAATGTGGCAAGACTGTTGTACTGGGGATTGTGAAAACATTATGGTTTTGAAGTGGCTGAAAAACACTGAAAACATGAGGCACAAACCATCATAGAAAATGATTAGTCTACATGACATGGGCTCACCCATTACCAACAGTTCAAAAGATAGATGTTAGAAAAGAAAACCAGATATAGTGGTCCATAAAAAGGAGACAAAAATAGCATTGCTCATTGTAATCACCACGCCCAGTGACTACAGTGTCTTGCATTCTGGGAGACACAAAGTTATAAAATATCAGGAGGCCAATGTGGAAGAAAGATACGCAGATAATTCCAATAGTAGTAGGAGCAATGGGTCTTATGAAATTAATCTACAATTGCATTTATATATGTTACTAATGCATGTAACCCCATATAAATTGCAGGAGGAGTCATTACTAGGCACATTGCAGGTACTGTGAAGAGCACTTCGGACTGACAAAGAGTAAAACAATACTAATTTCATGAACTTTAATCATATTTTGACTTAGGAATGGGGTCCATTCCCATCGTGGTATTAGAAACCCAAAAGGCTTGGAAAAATTTTAAAAAAGACACACTGTAATCAGAGGTGGTTGTTCTCTGAGAATAAAATGCCATGCAGTGCAACAACACACTGTAAAAATGTCAGGTGTTAGTGAAAGACATGCTCCAGGATTTTATAAACTCCATGTAGGCACTATGTAGAGCCTACATGGAATTTATCCATGTATACAGCCACAGTCCCCCCTTGGCAGTGTGCCATGCATATTAATGATGGAATGATGCCAAGGGAGAGCATAGGAACAGGAATATTTAATCAGTGTAGGGAGATATGTAGAGGTTACCCGTGGTTGTGTATGCCTGGTCAGATGTTATGTACAGGATGTGGTTCCCTGTAATGCACCTCACCACTGTTGAAATGCCATGGATTGTATTAAATGTGTAATGTACACTTTATATGTTTTCTTTTTTTTTTATTATTATTATTTTTCTGCATGTTTGTGCAGCGAGGAGCACAACAATGTCAAGCCGCACTTATATATAGACAGCTGACACCTGACACATGTAAAAATAGAAACCAGATGTAATCAGTGATGATAATTATTGTATTTTTCATTGTAAATTTTTTTGTAATTGCTGTTTTTGCTGCGTGGTGCAGAGTACCAAAGAGCCGAGCACTGCTCATACATACCTAGCCAACACCTGACAGACATCTAAAAATAGAAACCGGATATAATTATTTATTTATAGGTATGTTTATGCATGTTTGCATGACACAGCATGGTGCAAAGCAGTGCTCAGCAATGCTAACAGGTAGCCTAGTAGTATATGTGAATGTGTAGTAGTTTTCCTGTTATCCAAGTCACTAAATTGGTAGAGTTATGGCCTTATGTGTAGGATGTGCTGGGTTCAAGTCCATAGCAAGCAGAACATGTTTGTAATTTAATATACAATTTTTGTTTTATTTAATAAGAAAATTGTGAAATATGGCACTGCTGCACTCTGCTAAGCTTTGCTCAACCATGCTGAGCACTGCATAAACATGCTAACAGCTATCTATATTTGCCTGGTGCTAAGCTTCACTAAAACCATGGATGTGAAAGTTTTCACACTGCTTAGCTCTGCTTAGTTGGTTTATGTGCTACTAAGTGATGCAGCACTTTTCTGAATGTTGCTCAATGGAGTGTAAGGGCAGGAAAACAGCCTATATTAAGTGCAATAGGCAGGAATTCTGCACCATTCATTGGAGTTCAGTTGACTGTTGATATGCCAGGCAGAGCTGGTGAAGGTGCACACTTTCTGGTGCAGATGTGGGGTATTCAGGAGTCCAGGGTAATGATTGGGCTACTGGTAAAACAAGCATGAACGTAGGCTGCTGCAAGGTGGTTTCCAGGGCTTGGAGAGTAAGGTGGAGGCCTGGGACCAGTTGGCCAGGAACTCACCAGTGTTACTGGCAACCCCAGAACAGGTGAGCAGTGCTGTCACCATTATGATGACCTGAAGATGAGAAAGAGGGGAACCTTGGACACCTGCATCCAAGAAGCTAGAGCAGGGAATGCCTCACGAATATGTAAGTAATTTTTCCTCTGTTTTATCAATATGCAAGCTGAATGTCTGCAAAACTGGTATACATAATGGTGTGCTTCTCTCCCAACAGCTGCAGCTGAGAGGGCTCGCAATGTCGAGTCCCATGCCAGGTGCCTGGCCAGGTTGTGCTGTGAGTGTGGTATGTACAGATTTAGTGTGATGAGTGTAGCTCAATAAGCAAGAAAGAGTAAAGCATTTACTGCAATAAAGTATACACAAAAAATTGTAGTGTACTAAACTGTAGTGCAATAAATGTACAATTAGAGCTGTAGTGCAATAAACAATAAGCAATACCAATAACAGTAAGCAAAACGGTGTACAGCAGGATTGCGTTGTCATAACCATTGCAGTAGAGCTGTATGCATTGATTGTCTATGGTAAGGTTGCTGCCATCAAGTGTAACACTGTAATAGCTGTAGAATGCAAAACTAATGGCCTGCAAACTGTATTGCTTAACTCATAGTACTGTCCAGGCCAGTATTGGTCACATAATGCTCTCTGTTCCTCCTACTTCAGGTAATAAAGGTATATTGGTGAGGCAGCCGACTCCATGGGCAGATATTGTGTGCGGACTTCACAGATATTTCAAAGCCATGCCTATAAAAAGTATTCACCAGCATTGTTGATTCTAAAATAAAGCCCTATTAATATATGCAATGCGGTTGTATTCCATGCATGTGTGTTCTACAGTCACTGCAGTCAATTATAACACTGTAATAGTTCTAGAATGATAGAAGAATGGCCTGTAACTTGTATTGCTCAGCTCATAGTATGGCTCCAGATTATCTCTAGGCCAGTATCAGTCACCCAGTATTCAGTAGTGACTCAGTAGCTCAGTCTGCTAAATGCCTTATAAACAGAACATGTTTTCACACACAGTCCTGGGTTCAAATTCAGTGATGTGTAACACTAAATTTTCAGTATGAGTCATGTAATATGGTAAAACACTTCCTGCTGACTGTAAAGCTGTGCTCAACCACAAACCAAGTAATATGAACAAAAATGTAGAACACACCACAGCAAACCAATAAAAAGCAGATTGCAAAGAGCAGTGTAAAATCCAAATAGACATTTATTCAAATACAGGTGAGCACTTTCTCAATAAAATCACTTCTTCAGACCATACAAAAAATCAGCAGCATCTCAAGTATTTAAAATGCAATCAATAAAATATCTACCAATTAAAAACATTAAAGTACAATAGCCATAAAAATTTAAAGGCACAGCTTTCTTTTAAAACAGAAACCATAAAAGGCTATTGCCATAAAAACACACATAGCAGTATACTTATTTAAGAAGCTTTCTTTCTTTTAGAACTGGCTTAAGAGGTACTGATTCATTCAAAAGTGCACCTCTCTGTGTGCTGATAGTTTAAGAATCCATCTTAATTCTTTCCCTTCTGTGACATTAGTTATATCACAGAGCCTAAAACTTTCATAAATTACTTCTACTGCCATAAACTTAAACCAATGGTAGTGCCTTTCTCTAGTATATGTTTAACTAAGACACTATAACTATAGCCCTTATTGGCACAATAATAATGGTCTCTAATTCGTTCCTTAAGTCGCGTATTATTTTTTGCTATATAAAAATTTGAACAAATCACACACTGTGCTAAATAAATGCATAAATGTATTGGACACATCAATGTATTAACAAAAAAGTACATTTACCACAGATAGAGGTACCAAAACTAGTTGTTCTAATACTAGGTTGCTGTAGTTTACTTGTATTGGGGAAACAAAGCAGTCTTTTTAATGATTTTTTTTTATTTTTATAAACAAAATTTGGGGCAGCACTAACAAACTCACACAGAATAGGGTCAGAAGATAAAATATGCCAATTTTTTGCAATAATATTTTTTATATCTATGCTGTCAGTGCTAAAAGTCATACAATAAACTACATTCCTATAACTATTGTTATGGACAGTCTTTCTTATGTTTTCTTTAGGTGAACAAAAACGGGCATCCATTACTTTGTCTGTCTAACTTGACCCTTTCACATGCTTTATTAACTTCAAAAGGTTTATAACCACGTTCTTTAAATTCCATACTAGTAGAACACATAGTTGTTTCAAATTCTTGTTCCTGGTCATGGAGCCTAGAAACTCTTAAAAGTTGACCTTTTTCCACATTTTCAAAAATATGTGATGGATGCATACTATTACATTCAAGATAACTATGTGTATAACATGGTTTTCTGTATCTCTTAATGTGTAGCTTTCCATCTATGCCCCTATACAGGGTAACATCAATATAAGTGCAAGAATGTTCCATAGTAAACTTAAGGAAGGGTGTACTTGAATTTATAGTACTTAGAAAATTATTTAAACTTTCAAGGTCTCCTTTCCAAAAAATACATAAGTCATCAACAAAACACCGATAGAATTTTACATGCACATTACATTGTTCAGCATTTAAGATGTTTACATTTTCCCAGCATGCCATGACCATATTGTTGTAGCTATTGGCACAGGACGTGCCCATAGCTACACCAGAGGTCTGCAAGTAATATTGCTTCTCAAATAGAAAAACATTATATTCTAGTACCAGCTCTATAAGGTAGCAAATAAACTCTATGTTTTCATCAGTGAGAGAGTCTTCTTTAAGAAAAGTTTTTACATAGGAAAGACCTATTTGGTTAGGTATAACCATAAACTGAGATGTAACATCTAAAGTTACCATAATCTCTGTACCAGTTTCAGCATAACTCTCAAGAAAAGAATAAAACTCACTTAAGAAATGTTCTGTATCATGCAAAACAATAACATACTTGTCTAAAATGGGTCTTAAATGTCTTTCTATGTATAAAGACGCCAGTTCAGTTAGCCATCCACCTCCAGCTACTTTGGGTCTAAAAGTTGGAGTTACAAGATTTTTATGTATTTTTGGCAAACCATTCAATGTAGGTACAACAGGATATTCTACTATAAGATACTGGAACAGTTCTTTAGAAATAATTATTTCTTCAAAGCAGTTAAGAGACTTAGTGAACCTTTCAATTAACTTTTGTACAGAATAAAGTTCTATGTTGGTATATGTATTGTCATATCTAAGCATGGTATTCATAGTAGTAACATAATACTTTTTATCTAACACAACAAAGGAATTGCCTTTATCAGCTGGTCATATTACAATGTCACTATATCTATGTAAATTTTCAAGTGCTTGTCTCTCATTTTTATTTAAGTTATAAAACTTACTTTGTTTATACTCACTATTGGTTTCAAAAAGATTATAAATCTCTTGTTCACATACATTTGAAAAAACTTCCAGAGTGGAAGACAGTGTTGGACAGAAAGCACTTGGCTTTTTATAGTTATATACACTTTCATGTGACACAGAAAAAACAAACTGCTCTTTAAGAGCTATTTTTCATACAAACAATTTCAGCTCCATAATGGTGTCAGCTAAATCAGCCCTTTGAGAAGGAATAAAAGACAAACCTTTATTTAAGTGATGAAAGTTCAGCCTCTGTTAACTGTCTCTGCAATAAGTTCCATACTAGTTTTTTGTTATATTCCACATTTTCTTGAGAGTTTGTGGTTCTTGATCCTGAAAGGAATTCTTTCTCTTGAATTTCTTTCCTTCGATGTTCACATCTTTGTATTCCTTGCATTGGAATTTGCAGGGTAAAGGGAGACCCAAAAAAAGAGTCACCAGAAATATTCATTGTTTTAGGCCGTACTACCTGTTCTGGAGAAAGAGCAGTTCTAAGTTGCTGCTCAGTTGGGGGAGGGACCACCAAAGGTGTGCTGTATGTAGAGGTATTAGCATTAGGTGAAGAAACAGCACATTCCTGCACCACTGTTGAAGTTAACAGAACCATTATTTTGAGTAATAGAGGAAACTTCCTTTGAGTTAGTAGCCTTAGAAATTCTAGGTTGTACTGGCTCTTTATGCTGCTCTCTTGGCCAAGCAAACACATTTTGTTGTTGGAAATCGACACTGTCTCTCTGAAGCTTTTTTCTTTTTTTGAGCCAATAGCTTAGTTTCATACAGGTATAATTGTTCAATTAACTCACTCATGCAAAGATCAATTTGTGCATCAATATTAAGGCTATACAGTTCTTTTTGTAATTTGCTGATATCTTCACAAATTTGTTGTTCTAAAGGCACAAAAAAGTAAATGAGCAACTTAATATAAGTAAAACTTGTCTCTAAATTAATTCTTTGCCATTTTGCTAAAAGTTCCATGTAAGTTGTTCCATATGAGGGCATATTCAACACCCTCATTCCTCTAGGAACAACTTTCAGCACACAGCAGGCTTCAAAATGCAGTCTCTGACATTGAAGTCTCTTTAACTTATATAGCTGATTTTCCAAGTGTTTAAACAAATATTTCATGTGTGCACCTTTCATTATGCTCAGTTATTAAACTGTGTGCAGAAACATCCATATTCTCAGTTAACAAAGGATTACCTTGTATATTTAAGAAACTTTGTAATCACCACCTTTGACTAGAGTTGCCAATAAAATCAGTCTGTGGCACAGCTTCTGCATTTCCAGTGATACTTTCAGCCATGCCAGTCAGCAACAACACAAGACAGTAAAGAAATATGGTAAAACAAGTCCTTCTGACTGTAAAGCTGTGCTCAACCACAAACCAAGTAGTATGAACAAAAATGTAGAACACACCACAGCAAACCAATAAAAAGCAGATGGTAAAGAGCCATGTAAAATCCAAAAAGACTTTTATTCAAACACAGGTGAGCGCTTCCGCAATAAAATTGCTTTTTCAGACCATACAAAAAATCAGCAGCATCTTAAGTACTTAAAATGCAATCAATTAAATATCTACCAATAAAAACATTCAAGTACAATAGCCATAAAAATTTAAAGGCTAAGCTGTCTTTTAAAACAGGAAACCATAAAAGGCTATTGCCATAAAAACACACATAGCAGTATACATCTTTAAGAAGATTTCTTTCTTTCAGAACTGGGTTAAGAGGTACTGATTCATTCAAACCTGCACCTCTATGTGTGCTGATAGTTTAAGAATCCATCTTAATTCTTTCCCTTCTGTGACATTAGTTATATCACAGAGCCTAAAACTTTCATAAATTACATCTACTGCCATAAACTTAAACCAATGATTAGTGCCTTTCTCTAGTATATCTTTAGCTAAGGCACTATAACTATGGCCCTTATTGGCACAATAATAATGGTCTCTAATTCATTCCTTAAGTCATCTATTAGTTTTTCCTATATAAAATCTTGAACACGTCAAACACTGTGCTAAATAAACTAAGTTTTTGATATCACAATTAGCTTTAACTTTAAAAACATAATGTTTATAAAAATAAAAAATCATTGAAACGACAGCTTTGTTTCCCTAATACAAGTAAACTATAGCAACCTAGTATTAGAACAACTAGTTTTGGTACTTCTATCTGTGGAAAATGAATTTTTTGTAAATAAATTGATGTGTCCAATACATTTATACAACCAGACAATGATAATCATTATGTTTTTAAAGTTAAAGCTAGTTGTGACACCAAAAACTTAGTTTATTTAGCACAGTATGTGACTTGTTCAAAATTTTATATAGGAAAAACTAATAGGCGACTTAAGGAACAAATTAGAGACCATTATTATTGTGCCAATAAGGGCCAAATATTGTCATATACATTGTGAGGCCATCGTTGGTTGAGTGAGACTTATGTCCAACATCCATTACATAGTGTAACAGTTAATGGGCTCTGCCAGCTAGTTGGTAGGCATAATCTGGCCTTCAGCAAAGGTAACAGTGTTTGGTCCAATGTCAGTAAGTGTATGACAGTGGTATTGCTCATATCCATGCTAATCCCTATCATGGAATTTCAGCAGACAGGACTCAGAGATCTGTGGACACTGAATTGCACTATATGCTAGTTATCCTCTGTGCATGTAAGTATTGCAGTCACTGCCAGCATGCTGCAGGAAGAGAGTCATGCAAGGTGTCTGTACAGAGCACAGAGAAACACTTTAGGGAAGTATAACATGTACACACTGTGTTGCTTAGTTGTGCTGTGGTTCAGTTGCCCAAAGGATGGTCCAGGTTCTTACCTACAATGCCCTGGAGCAGTGCCATGACATCCACACATGGGGAGCCAACGTATTGCATCATGTGCTTAGCAGTATGAATGACCACTGCAGCCCTCCCAGTGAGAGGTCCTACATGGTGGGATCTGGCTACAGATCATGTTTTTTGGAACTACCAGCACATACCCCCTACAAACAATACAGACATATATGTGAAGAAAAACACATACAACCTCTTGTGGGATGGTTGCTATAGCATGACTCCACATTCTCCTGCAGATGAGACAGGTGGGTATGCAGATCTCTACACCCATGCATTATGTCAGCAGCATTACAACTGCATGAACTCAGCTGTATGGGACAGGGTGGGACATAAGCTCATCATGGCTCACCACACCTGAGCGGTGGACAACTGCCATTAGCAGACTGTGCAGTAACAGGTGGACATTGCTTTGTGACAGTTGGGGTGAAGGTGCCCCCCTAACATACAAGCACAACATCCTCAGCTAAATGAAGCATGCAGTGTTGTTTTGATATTGTGTAGACATGGTAAATGACAAACATTAGCCACCCACACAAAGCAGAAACACAATGCACAATGTAGTTACATGTGTAACATCAAAGAACAAGCCCAGAATGTTGCTGACCTCAGATGTCATGATGCCACATATGATGGGTCTGCACTCACACCTAACCTGTACTCGCATACTGTCTGAGTCAACTACACTCTCTTGCCCCCCACCACATGTGACACATGACATTCCTGCAACCTGTCCCATAACTCCCAAATGTACAGAGCAGTTTATAACTGGCCTCTCAAAGGACCATACACAGCATCTATTCCACATGTTAACTTTCCAAGCTGCATCCTACATGTGATCTCACAAGGATTACTAACACCATTGGGAAACTTTGCAATAATACTGAGAGGACTGGCTGCAGACCAGCTGAGTGGACAATGGCAACTGTTCCACCCTAGGACAGAGGTGGTGCATCCACTGACCAACATAACTATAGACCTCGTTGTCTAAGTATACATATCTGTATGGCTGTAGGGACAATCATTATGGAGCTGCTCAGCACCCATATATGTGGCCTACACATTATTGACTGTACACAGTTTGGATGTGTGTCAGGGGGAGCATGACTGTTACACTTGGTGGACATTTCCGAGGCAGTTTCCAAAAACCTGGGTGAGGATACATCAGGATGTACAACCCCCAGACTATGTCAAGCCATTTGACTATATCCCCAGCAACATTTACAAAGCACCCACTTAGATATCCATGATACTATCATTGTAGGGGTCACTAAGTGACCCATTGATGGCACACATATGCAACATAGGGACATCTGCCGTCAATACATGATTTGTAAGCAGCAGTGCTCAACAGGGCACAGTCCATGGTCCTCTACTGCTTGGAATCCATGTAACCACAATACATGCGACTACTGAATGACTATGAATAACAATGTTGCCTGATGCTTGCACATTGTGAGCATTCATAGAGTCTGTGAGTTATTTCAGTAGCCTACAAAAAGGTATTGATGAACAAATGCCTGTTGACATACTAATGGCTATAAATCCCAAGTGACTACATATATATATATATATATATATATATATATATATATATATATATATATATATATTATCATGTCAATCGAGTAGACCTATGTACCTGGTAAGTAGCACATCAGTCGCAACATGTGCTGTACATACTCAGGGGTGAATGAACTGGGCACACAGTCCTGGCCACACAGGTATACACCTAATGTGCCTCAGATCACCATGTCTCTACAGTGGTATGGCAGGGATCATATGGCATAGCTGAGGCGACAGTCACCTGTAAGTGATATACTCATAACCACCACGTACCCTTCCCTCAGCATGGCAATATCTGAGTGCAATGGCCATTTGTTGCTCTACCTTTCCAAGGAGTACTGGCAATTGCACACAACAGTATGGTCCTTCACAAGGACAATTCGTGTCTTCAGTATGTGTTCAGTGGACATCGTTTACAATGAGTATCATTGTCGCCTGTGGCATATAGGTTACTCAGAGGTGATCTGTGCCTTGCATACAGGGCAATGTGTGACCTGCTTGATTACATATGCTGCCTAATTGTAGGAAGCATAGTAGATGGATTACTCACTGAAAGGACATTAACATAATATGTGACGTTAGCACTACATAGGTTCATAGGTTCATAGGTTTATACTAGGCTATCTGCCCTAAGGCATTTATAAGCCTAGCTTATATGAAAAATACTGTGCCCATTAGTTTGTTGTGCCTCTGTCCAGCAGTGACACAGAGATGATTCCCATCCACAGGTCTAGATTTCCATGGACCAGGATTTTATTCCACAGCATAGAGTCTCTGTGCTCTAGTGGTTTTGGTGGATTTGGATTTTTGAGGTGGAGCATGTCCATTAATTCCGGTTGGGACATGGCCTTGTATGTCAGGCACATGTCACTCTGAGCAGACGGTATGTATGAGACTGAATAGAGCTGGAGTTTCTTCAATCTGGCAGCATATGACAGATTTTGGAGTCCCTTTATCCTTTGGGTGAGGAACTTTGGGTCTCTCAATTGCTGCAGATGTCGGGTTGAGATACATCCTGAATGGGGCATTGTACGATCATTGGTCTGATAAGTGAAGAGTACAGGGGAACAATGACCTCACTAGATCTGGATGTGAATCCTTCATGATCAGGTGGGCAATGTAGAAGGTCTTTTCTAACCACTTTAGCAATGTGAGTGTCAAAAGAAAGCCACAACCTGGGTCCCTGGGTCCCCAGGTCCCTGATCTGTGCTTAGTAGTGGATTGCCACCTATATGGTAGCTTGCCATGGCTCTGCTCCCATGTTGGCCTGTACTTCTGGACACCACTTGTGACCGGCTTGGAGTCTGACACAGCCGCCAGCAACTAACCCTGTGGGTTCTGTCCTTAAGCCAGTTTGCAACCCATCTTGTGACATATGGGTTTACATTTAAGCTGGTAAGTTTTCTACAATACCGGTGGGGTATTGTGCAAGGTCAAGGTAGGCTGTATGGACTGCCTTTCCCTCATCAATGGCCTTGGTGACTGTTTAGTCAACCAAGTTCAAAAGGCATGATCTTCTCTTGACAAAGCCAAACTGGGTGGTCCAATGTCTGCAAGTCCCTATATCTTTGTTTATGAGCTCCATTATGATCCTCTCCATAGCTTTGCAGACTAGACATCCTGTGGTAAGGCTGAGATGGGGTTTAATTCCTCATTTGGACACCATCGGTCCCATTGATGCTGTGTTTTAGCTTTGCTACACTCGGCTGGGATAGTTATCTCTCCTTTATTGCACTGAACCTGTCTGCCAGTATGTTGGCAATGTCTGTGGGTTCAGTGATTTTGTATCATTTTGGACTAATTCTGAGCATATCTGGAGTTTCCACCCCGGTTCCTAACATAGCTGAAAAAGGCCTTATGATTGTCCTTTGAATCCATGGCAATTTTTCTCTCAAAATTGCCTTAGTTGATTTTATTTTTTACTAATAATGATCAGGGGTGACTTCCCTTTTATGGATTTTGTTCTATCATGTAATAGCTTTCTCCTCTTATTGTAAAGTTTGTTAATGGCTGGGGTCCACCAGACTGGACGTTTGCCCTTTGTGGAAGAGTCTTGGTTTTATTTGGGATTGCCTGATCCATGCAGTCCTGGAGGTGTTCATAGAAGGCATTTGTGTTGTGGTTTCCTCTGGCTCAGGGGCCTTGAAGGATACCACACCAGTCTTTAGTGTGAAGTTTGCTTTAGAAGTTCTTCATTATGGTCTTTTTGGCTGGGGGTGGGGGGGGGATGTGGATTTCCAGTGAGATTAGTTTATGATCAGATCTCACCAATGAGGGATATACTTCGGTGTGGAGCATTTTGTCCCCATGTTTGTGACAATGAGATCTAGTATATTTTCTCCTCACAGTGACTAGCTGTTCCATGGCATTTAATTTATGAAACTCCAGGACGTGGGCTAGAAAGTTAGGGGCTTGAGTAATGTTCCCAGTCTATATTAGTCACCCAATATGATGGTGTTTGGAGATACATTTATACCCTCCAGTGTCTTCAGGAAGGCTGTGTGGGGTTCCTGAGTTTGAGAGGGTGGCCTGTAGCATGCTAGTTTTGCCTATGGTTAGTTGCACCTGGATGGTTTACCAACCTGGAGGTGTGAGTATCCTTATGAATATGGATACACCCTCCTTTTGTGGTGGTGTGGTTTGTTTTGGGGGGCGGATGATGATATGTAAAAAAACCTAATAGTGCCGGCAGGGGGCTCTCCTTGAACCAGGTTTCAGTTACAGCACAGACATCGATGTTCTCCATACTGGCATTGAGCAGCATTACCCTCAGTTTCTTCCCATTTTTGTTTTCTAGGGTGGTAGGTTTAGAATTTGAGCCTTGCCTAAAAGACATTAAGCCAATTGTTAAAGCTGATCATCTTGTCTCTATATTGTGGCATCATTCTTGGTGAAGGAAGGATACTGCTCAGGGTTAGGGTCATACCTGCCTGGGCTACGTGTGTCTGACTATGGAGTCACCTATGACATGCTTGTGGGAAAAATTTGTCTAGCAGACCGAAACACACCCTTGGATTAGAACCCTACCTAATGGCACACAGAGCACCTCAGTGCACCTCAGCACATGCCATCTGTCCGATTGGCTAGGTGAATATAATCTCAACACAGGGTATCTCCCTGTGTCCCTTTTGGACTGGGGCAATATGTGCCAATCCTGTAACTACAGGTATGCCAATGTCTATGATCATGACAGCTGTATGACCATTATTCTAGTTCAGTTTAAACATCCTTTGGTTCCATAACATGATGTACAATGCTCTAACAGGCTCACATACAAACATGGCTATGTTGAGGCTAGCACCACATCCAATCACTGTGTACAGGACACAGTAAGGCACACACACATATTGCAAGCTGGCTGTATGTAGATGAGAACACCTAACAATGTAATGGTGTATACTACAGATCACAGTATGTCTTGCATGCAACACACCTCATGTCTTCTAATACTATTAATTGAGGACATATTATGCTTGATGACATAAGCAGGACATGTTGTGGTCAGTCCTTTGGAGACCCACTAAACCCGCTACAAATAAAACACTGCAAAACCCTACCTATGTCACCAAGGTTATGCCGTATGGATATATACACATGCACCAAGTGGGCTGGAGTGAGATTAGAACTCCTACCTATTTAGACTTATACACTACAGATCACAGTACTTATTGCACACATCACGTATTAAGTCTGTTGGATATGTGATTGCAGGCACAGTATTTGTCCATTACACAAACTAGGCTTGTGCTGAACAATATCTGTGGCCTGCAGAGTGATATTCTTCTGTACTGTTATCTGTGCCTAGTATACTAGCATTGAGATAACTGTTTTTTTATCCAAGCTATGTGTGTACAGTTACCAGTATGGACATATGTTGCTGCTTGCAGTTACATAGGTGAACCTGTGAGGAGGGACAATGTACCATGTCCATACATGCATTGACAACATTATACATTACACCACCTGCTCTCCTGTGTCTATGTGGTGATATCCAGCAGGGGTCTGTAGGTAAGTGGATTATATACTGTTGCACCCTTAGTTGAGATCCTTTGAGCAACAGTATGGCTGTGTGATAGTGCAGATTTACTCACCATTATTACAGTATGTCAGACATTATAGTCATCCACACAAATATGTCTGTATTTACAGGCATATACGTATAAATATTGCCGTGTGTGTGGGTATGCTATGTATATGTATTAGGAAAGTATATGGGGGAGTGTATGCATCATTTTAATATATATAGCTATATATATCTGTATGTATCTGTTTGACACTACATATCAATAGATATACTATGCATGAGAAAGAGACAGAGATAGTGACAGACTGATATGTATACTTATATGTCTGTATGTATAGACATTTATACATAACAGGTCATTTTCATGAAGGGGCAACAGAATTGTGCTCATTTTAACAGTGTCTGGCCATGCCCAGTGGGACTGTCAGTACTTCTAAAGTGACTCCAGGCCACACATACCTGTACTCTATTCCAGGATTCTGCATGTTACAGACATTAACATCCACCCCTGTTTCTGCAGTACTGCACTTCACTCAAAATATCCATGACATCCCCCAGCTGTGTGCTGTACTTAATATGTGACTGAGGTTGGTAATGTTACATCACCAACAAACTGACAGTCTGCAGACCTCTCAACTGACCTGATTTTCACAGAATGTCCACAATTTTGCCTCGTATGTTTGGTCTGTTCCTCATACATTTGTGGTCTTCTGGTGAATTATTGAATATTGACATCACATTATACTGACTACAGACAAACATTTGTGTTTCACACTTTATATCCTTCAGAAAATATATAATAACCCAGCACCTTTAATTCCAGCAACTTTCTAGATTTAAAATTAAAACACAAAACAGCAAGAGTTCTGGATAAAGGACAGGCTCTAATAAAAAGCAAGCCAACAGTACAAAAATAAATAGAGCCTTGTCCACCACGGCTGAATATAAATACTTTATTAAAACAACGAAACGTAAGCACTTTCACAGTCTCTATGACTGCTTCCTCGGACAGCATTAAATAACTGAATTACATCTTTTATGCACTTAAAAATCAATCAGTCATTAATTAATAGCAGTTAAGGTATTTAAAGCATCCCTCTCACTTTGCTGATAAGATTCCATAGAAACATCCAACATTTATTTTATGAAAACCTCATTAAAAATTTTTTTAATAACTTTAAAAAAAAAAAAAAAAAAAGAACATGTATCAGCACTTATCTACACATTTTAAAGTGCTATATATATATATATATATATATATATATATATATATATATAAATTAATGTCTGAGTGCTCTGGCTTTGAGGAATGGTTTCCGTGATACTGCTTCATTTATGCCTGGTAATGTGTCTGCATTGAGTTTAATGATCCACCTTTGCTCAGCTGCTTCGGTCCTATTCTTCACATCACCCCCTCTTATTCCTTGTCTGATAACCTCTAGAACAAAAAATTTGAAAGTGTTGTCTCTCCCGTCTGCCTCAAATTGCTTGGCCAATGCACTGTTCTCTTTTTTTAATGATATCTCTATTGTGTTCTAATATACTTAAGCATTTTATTTGTCTTCCCTATGTAAAAAACATACATTTTACACAGAAGCTGAAGTAGACAACATTCTTAGTTCGACAGTCAGCATAGCATTTCGCTTGAATTACTGCCTGACTGTATGTGTGAGTAAAAGTGGTGCAAGAATGTATGTATTTACATGCTGCACAATTTTTGCATATGTAAGTTCCTAGCCTTGAAGATGCAATAGATGGCCGAGCTATCTGTGTTCTATAGCATAGCTGTTGTTTAAGACATCTTTTATTTTTGAAGTAGAAGAGTGCGGTGTCTTCCAACACATATTTAAGCTCATCCACTGCTGTCAAGATGTTCCAGTTCTTTCTGAACACCTCACAAAACACTAATATCACTGGCAAATAAAATTAGGAATCTAAGTTTCCCATTGTCTGATCTATTTATATCTAATGCAGAATCTGCCTACTGTGCAAAATAAGCTTGCCCTCTGTTCCCCCTTTCTTTCAGTAATTCTTCTATGCATTTGTCTAATTCATGTTTGGAATAACCTCTTTCTAAAAATTCTTCCCTGGGATTATTCAGGGCTGCTGTGAGCTATGTTTCATTATTATGCAGTCTTATGATTCTATAAACCTGACCCGTCGTGACATTTCTATTAATGTGGTTGGGGTGCATACTTCTTCTATGGAGTATGACATTCCTCCTAGTAGGTTTCCTATACAGGCTAGTCTCCAGTTTTCTGGCCTCTGACTTTTTAACTATTACATCAAGGAACTCTATGCTCTCACAGGAGAAATTACATGTAAACTTTAAAAATGTAGTGGTGGTATGTAAATATCCCAAAAAGTCATGTAGCTGTTGTTCAGAGCCCCCCCCCCCATAGAAGGAAAATGTCATCCACAAAGTGGGTGTACAACAGCAAATGTTGATTGTATTCACTGGTTTGTAAAAGTGATGTCAGCTCCCAATGAACCAAAGCAAGACTGGCATAGCTATTGGCACAAGCCGTGCCCATAGCTACACCTGTTGTTTGTATGCAACAGTGATCTCTGAAGACAAAGACGTTATTCTCTAAAATAATGTCCAGTAAATTGCAAATCAAATTGATCTTACTGTCAGCATAAGTCAGTTTCGTACCTAGTTGTCTGATATTGTCTATGCCCCAATCATTCTGGATAACTGTAAATAATGATGTCACATCAAGGGTCACAAAATAGTATTCATTCATTAGTCCCTTGGTCTTACTATAACAGTTCTGTAAAAACATCTTGGTGTCTCTCACTATGTGCTCATAAGTATCTAACACCGGATGCAGACATTTCTCAACATAAATGGATAATGCCTCTGTCACCCACCCCTTACTCGAGACTCTAGGTCTCATAAGTGGGTTCATGGCATCCTTGTGCACCTTGGACAGTCCAAATATAATAGGTACAAGTGGAGTTTCTGTCATGAAATAATTAAATAAGTCCTCTGAGATCATGTCTATTATAAGTAAGCCAAAAATAAAAAAGCACTCTCTGTCAATAATAGCTTTCAGTTCTGTCCCATTAATTCTTACATATGTACATTGGTCACTAAGTAACCGATCCAGCTGTATTATATAGAACTCTTTGCCCATGACCCTCACCCCCCCCCCCCACCTTTATCAGCAGGTCTGATTTCAATTGACTGCATTCTCTTCTCTTAAGTTCAACTAGAGCATCAAATTCTTCTCTACTTAAGGGATGCTTTAAATGCCTTAACTACTATCTATTAATGGCTGATTGATTTTTAAGTGTATAAAAGATGGAATTCAGTTATTTAATGCTGTCTGAGGAAACAGTCATAGAGACTGTGAAAGCACTTACGTTTCGTTGTTTTTATACAGTGTTTATATTCAGCTGTGGTGGACAAGGCTCTATTTATTTTTGTACTGTTAACTTTCTAGATTTATGGGAACAATATTTAAAATCTGACCCTAAGTTTGGGCTTTTGTCCCCCCAATCTTTCTAGCTTTGTCTTGCACTAAGAGGTTGAGAGGTATGACAGTCTATGAAAACACCAACATAGTACTACCTCACATGCAAAAGATGTGAGTAATTCCAGATTAGAACCATCAACACCATCACCCATGCTAGCTCCCCTAGTTCTCTGAGCTACACAGGTCACCAGACAGAGATGAGTCATTCATCACACAATCAACAGCATAACTATGTACATTGCTATCCTGCATGAAGATAGACACACAATATGTGAGCACTATCTATGTTACAGTCCTAAAATTGCCTGGTCCACTTATACACCACAGTTGATTTTCCGTTAAAGCAGTTATATGGGTACACTGCTGTGTTGGGGGTGGGGGAACAACAGCACATAATCAGCCTGGGTAGACAGTTGTCCACATATCATATGTGGCCACTGTTTAACATTTCCCTTGCCTGATGTCATGAATATTCCAACCATGAGGCCAAGTGAATATTAAGGAATACATATTAATGGACTGGGCATCTGTACTCCCTTGTAGATGTTACATCTGTCCAAATAGCCCACTATTTTTCCTTACATAACAGCAGAAGCAGATCTATACATATGATACCATATTACATTAATCCTTACAATTAGCGTGTAGGTTAGAGACTCACCTTTCAAATACAGCAGTTGACAGACCTGAAGTTCAGGGCTAACTCTGTATGATGCAAACATTACACAGCCATACATGGATAGGTACAGGTTGTTTGGGTTGCCTAGCATCAGCTATTTTAATATATGCATGTGAGCAGGAGTAAGGTGTCAGTCCCTTGGGCCCTAGGTTGTCAGTGAATGTGCTATGCGTTGTCTCTTAGCCAATGCCAGGGCGTACTGGGCATGACTATGTTTGCCTACAGGGGACATCATCAGGGGGCTCCTTATCCATGTCCTCCTGTGAGTGTGGCTGTGTTGACCTAGGCACTTGTGGGGGACTGTGTAACCCTTCCCTTTGCTGATGTTGCTGTAGCTGTTTCTGCAGGATCATATTGTGTAGCATGGCACATACTGTGAACATCTGTGCACATGTGGCTGGCGATTACCTCAGGGCTCTACAAGATATATTGAGGCACTGGAACCATGACTTCAGCTGCCCAAATACACACTCTATGATGTTCCTCATTTGTGTGTGTGCCTTATTATGGTGTTCTTCGGTGAGTGTGTGTGCATTTCTGAAGGGTTTTATCATCCATGGTTCCAGTGCATAGCCAGCATTCTCAGTAAATGGCCATGTGGGATGCCCCCCCTAGCAAACATCTGGTACAGCTGTGATGTGTGCCAGATATGGGAGTCATGATAACTGCCAAGGATGCCGGCACACACATTCATGATAATGCCCTGGGCATTGCACATGACCTGACAGTTGATTCAGTGGTACCCCTTGCAGTTGATGTAAATTATACCCTCCTCAGCAGGTGGTGCCTTGATGTGTACATGAGTGCAATCTATGGCATGCAGTACCTCAGGGTAGTGTGCTACACAGCAGAAGTGTTACATATTGCTGGCCCTCACCTCAGGGGAGAGGGGAAAATAAACGTGTTCACTAGCATGTGGTAGCATGGCATCCAGGAACTGGTGGAGTACCCTGGATGCTGATCTGATGCCTGTGAGTCTCCCTTCATGTCCCCAGCTGGTCTTTGTTATCCTAAGGGCTGCACATACCTTTGTTTTCACTGAGATGGGTTCCCCTCTGTTGACCTTGGGTCAGAATTGAGGGCGGCAGAGCTCAGTGAGTTCTTGTAGTACTCTATGTCCCTGTCCATCCTGTAGGACTCTACAATCCCCAGCTCATGTAGCTCCTGGAAGGATACCCTGGGCCTGAACACTCTTCTTCTCTGCCCTGGTCTGTTATCCGCAGCAGCAGCAGCAGCACTGACTTCAGCATCTAGCACACACAGGTGTAGCAGACCTGCAGCAGCCACTAACATTCTTTCAGTTAAAATTCCCAAGTCTGTACTCCAATGGTGCAGAGTATGTGGGGAAAATCAGATTGTAGGGTGTATGCATACTTTATAGTGCTCTACTGTAGGTGCTGCCTGCGTGAATGGCTACCTATGATGCATTGCACCTGCCTAGCATATCATTAACATCATTTAATGGCCCTAGTTTAAGTTAAACAAGTGTCAGAACTAATTAATATATCATTGCTTTTTATATACTTTCAGCAATGTGGTGCTCTGCAGAAAACATGCACCCCAAAGGTAAACAAAGCTTAGCAGCCAGTGGACACACCTCCCAGACTTTCAAGCTCAGCACAATGGTGCATCATGGAAACACGTGGAAACATGCAGCCCATAGGTTAACAAAGCTTAGAAGTCAGTGCACACACCATCAGACTTCCATGATCAGCATGGTGGTGCACCACACAAACAGGTGTAGCTAAGCTCTAGTCAGCTTAGTAGTTATTGGACACACCCTCTAATGATGTCAGCTACCTCCTGTGTGGACAACAACACATGGTTTTCTGCCTACATAGAGGGGATATGCGGACACGTTTACCCCATTATGCTATTCAGTAACTCCACCTCATTTGCATAGGGATCCGTGCTCGCAACCTGGAAACTACACACTTCCTAGCCCTGCTGCTTTAGCAACAGCACCAATACACCATTGTAGATACCCCACACAGGGTGCTGCAATACATTTCTGTCACATAATATTAATTTTGTTATTTCCATGGTTTTTTTTTTTATTTTTTTAAGGCATGTTTGCACACTGCAGTATGCTGAGCAAACATGCCCAGATTATTAAAAAATATATTTTAACATATTTTCTGTAAATTTGGTGACACACAAAAGATACTTTTGCTCTTATCTGTGTATGGTATGCCATTTCTGTGCATCTATCTGCATTTTGCAGCCTATTTTGTCTGTCTACATTCCTGTACACAGAATCTTTCCATGTACACTGGACACTGACATGGGGTCTCCAGAGCTGCCTATCTGCTTGCTGGATCACTCTACCCGCCTCATTTGTATAAGATTCACCTGCTTTTGAGGTGATTTGCATGCCACAGAACTTCCCGTGTTGGTGTGCTGCCCAGCAGTGCTTACTGGATTGGAAATCTGCTTACTTTTATGTAAGCAGGATGGCATGTTGAGCACATGGTAAAAAAGACAGAGTAGGCTTGATTAAATTCCCCCCACAGTCTGATGACACACTGTAAAAATATCAGTTATTAAGAAAGACATATAGTCTGATGATGACAAACTGTAAATAATAATAATTTTTCTGTGGATTTAAAAGCAGAATGTAGTCTGATAAAATGCTGTCGCAGAGGTTTCATTGGGTTACTGTAGCATTTAATCCAATGGCATATGGTAAAAGTGACTGTTGTCCCATGGGATTAAACCAACATTTAATATGATGAAACACACTTCAGTATTTATATGGGCTGTTCTAAAACAGGTGGAGTTGTAATAATTTATATGGTTATGCCTTTATTTACATGTACAATTATTTTATCTATACATCATTTATATGTAGTATAATATTAGTATATTTAAACTAACTGACTTTTATTTGCATTTGAAATATTTTTTACACATTTATTTATTTATTATTTATTATTTAACATTTGTTTACCGGGGTGGTCTGACTGGGTCTACAAAATCCATTTTCAGCAGAGGCCCGGGGAGAAAAGCTCCACATACAGTACAGTACAAATACAGTATAATCCAATACAATAAAAATTACATTAGAAATACTATACAAAATAAGTTGAAAGAACAAACTGCTACGAGATGTTGCAATATATTACTACACATTTAGACAATTCCATATTTTCCTTTTGGTTGGTCTATGTAGTTGTCATACATTTATAATGTACATTTATAGGTTTTCTTGTTAAAATTAATTGAGGAAAAAAGCTGTAATATTTGATTCAATGCTTGAGCAATAAAACTGATACAGACAGTGTGCATTAACAAAGTAAACATGTTTATCTATGTCTATATGTCTGCATAATGTACATTTATCACATCATTTAATGGCCCTAGTTTAAGTTAAACAAGTGTCAGAACTAATTAATATATCATTGCTTTTTATATACTTTCAGCAATGTGGTGCTCTGCAGAAAACATGCACCCCAAAGGTAAACAAAGCTTAGCAGCCAGTGGACACACCTCCCAGACTTTCAAGCTCAGCACAATGGTGCATCATGGAAACACGTGGAAACATGCAGCCCATAGGTTAACAAAGCTTAGAAGTCAGTGCACACACCATCAGACTTCCATGATCAGCATGGTGGTGCACCACACAAACAGGTGTAGCTAAGCTCTAGTCAGCTTAGTAGTTATTGGACACACCCTCTCTTGATGTCAGCTACCTCCTGTGTGGACAACAACATGGTTTTCTGCCTACATAGAGGGGATATGCGGACACGATTACCCCATTATGCTATTCAGTAACTCCACCTCATTTGCATAGGGATCCGTGCTCGCAACCTGGAAACTACACACTTCCTAGCCCTGCTGCTTTAGCAACAGCACCAATACACCATTGTAGATACCCCACACAGGGTGCTGCAATACATTTCTGTCACATAATATTAATTTTGTTATTTCCATGTTTTTTTTTTTATTTTTTTAAGGCATGTTTGCACACTGCAGTATGCTGAGCAAACATGCCCAGATTATTAAAAAATATATTTTAACATATTTTCTGTAAATTTTGAGACACACAAAAGATATTTTTGCTCATATCTGTGTATGGTATGCCATTTCTGTGCATCTATCTGCATTTTTGCAGCCTATTTTGTCTGTCTACATTCCTGTACACAGAATCTTTCCATGTACACTGCGGACACTGACATGGGGTCTCCAGAGCTGCCTATCTGCTTGCTGGATCACTCTACCCGCCTCATTTGTATAAGATTCACCTGCTTTTGAGGTGATTTGCATGCCACAGAACTTCCCGTGTTGGTGTGCTGCCCAGCAGTGCTTACTGGATTGGAAATCTGCTTACTTTTATGTAAGCAGGATGGCATGTTGAGCACATGGTAAAAAAGACAGAGTAGGCTTGATTAAATTCCCCCCACAGTCTGATGACACACTGTAAAAATATCAGATATTAAGAAAGACATATAGTCTGATGATGACAAACTGTAAATAATAATAATTTTTCTGTGGATTTAAAAGCAGAATGTAGTCTGATAAAATGCTGTCGCAGAGGTTCCATTGGGTTACTGTAGCATTTAATCCAATGGCATATGGTAAAAGTGACTGTTGTCCCATGGGATTAAACCAACATTTAATATGATGAAACACACTTCAGTATTTATATGGGCTGTTCTAAAACAGGTGGAGTTGTAATAATTTATATGGTTATGCCTTTATTTACATGTACAATTATTTTATCTATACATCATTTATATGTAGTATAATATTAGTATATTTAAACTAACTGACTTTTATTTGCATTTGAAATATTTTTTACACATTTATTTATTTATTATTTATTATTTAACATTTGTTTACCGGGGTGGTCTGACTGGGTCTACAAAATCCATTTTCAGCAGAGGCCCGGGGAGAAAAGCTCCACATACAGTACAGTACAAATACAGTATAATCCAATACAATAAAAATTACATTAGAAATACTATACAAAAAATAAGTTGAAAGAACAAACTGCTACGAGATGTTGCAATATATTACTACACATTTAGACAATTCCATATTTTCCTTTTGGTTGGTCTATGTAGTTGTCATACATTTATAATGTACATTTATAGGTTTTCTTGTTAAAATTAATTGAGGAAAAAAGCTGTAATATTTGATTCAATGCTTGAGCAATAAAACTGATACAGACAGTGTGCATTAACAAAGTAAACATGTTTATCTATGTCTATATGTCTGCATAATGTACATTTATACGACTTATTGTGACAAATGAGCTGGGAAGTCAAATAAAACTGCAATATTTGGTTCAATACTTGAACAATAAAACTGATAGAGCCCATATGCATTAACAAAGTAAAAATGTTTATCTATTTCTATATGTTAGCATGTATATATAAATGATGTTTTATATGTTTTATATATATTCTATGTTCCACCTATTTATTTATACAGCATGGAATTGCTGCTGCATCCTACTAATATTTAAAAATATTGCCCCCTCCTTTTCCTTATTATATTTGTGCATTTAATTAGCAGTTTACTTCTTTGTTCAAAAATTACTTTTTTTTTCAGCACCTGCCATACTGAAGTTCTACTACTCCACAAAATGAAACCATATGCCAGGAGACATATCAACTATCATATAATTAAGCTGAAGAAAATATCAACAAAACTGGAAGTTGAAAGAGAATATTTTACACTTTAGGAACATATGTTGGTCCATAACTAAAACATATCCATATGTTCACAAATGAATCAAGTCCTTGGTTTTCTGAAGTTTTTACCTCAAGTGTTTCTAGTCTGCAGCTGCCAGCTTTTTTCATTTTATAGGCAGCCTTTTCAAGTTTATTAACACTTTATTAAATATTTACAGCATATGACGTTTAAGGCATAATTTGCTTTACTCTTCCATTAAAAATATTTATAACATACCCTAAACTATGGTATTATGCATCTTATGAGAAGTCAGAGCCATACGTTAAGTTGTTCTTTCAGCTTTTCCAGGGGGAGGGGTTGCCACAGCGGAACTCCGGTCCTCTAATGATTGGCAGTAGATTTTTATGGTGCCAAGGTGCCAGCTCGATGCCCAGCCTTCAATGAAGGCACGCCCATTTACGCATATCTTTCGAACGCCACTCAACTGCGGGGAGGACATGCAGACTTCACACAGAAGGCACTCCAGCCATACATTAAGTACAAGTAGAAAAATATAAAATATCTTTTGTGAAAATGCAATGCATTTCTGCTTCACTCACACGACATCCATTTGATTCAAGTTTATCAATATTGGCCTGTTGATCTCTGCCATTATTTCACAAGACAACATGTCCTTGCTTATCTTACTGATTACATGTTTTTACATTTGATATGACAGCAATGACCTACATTGTAAAATCAAGCTCACAGAAAGCATGTAATCTGATATGATTTGTCATTCATTTCTCCTGTTCGGGTTTTCAGACTTAGACTCCTTGCATCTTTAAAAGCCATTACTCATTCTAGTGTGCAACATGTTAAACCTTTCAAAGATAAGGAAAAGAGGTAAGAAAATACTAGAAACAATAACTGACATTTTAAATAAAGATCACTTAACTGCATAATGCTATTTATTCTTTTCTGAAAATGGTGCTTAATCACATCAAAATGTCTCACAATTTGCAAAAGAAAGATGCAGCAAAATTAATTAAAAAAACAATACTTTGAAAATAAGCACTTCTTACTTAATCATATCTGTTAAGCATAAATGTTGACCGTTCAGTAAGCATATTACAATTTCAAATAAATATTTGTGCTATGTTAAAAATATTGTATCTTTCATACTTTCAGTCATCTGGGACTTATATTTATTTTCATTCCATGTAATACTCAATTTAATATCGTATAATTGTTGAATATTTAAAGTGACCTCATCCTATTCTACCCTTTCATTGACTATGTCTGGGATTCAGAAGAGTGTATCATGATGCAGATCCTTAACTGAGAAGGGTCCTACATGATGGTAAGCATCCCCACTTCAGACACCATTCTGCTATTATGATTTCACTCTAGCACAGGTAGCCATCTTGTGAGCAAAGCCACATGCTAATGTTTCTGTCAGGGAAGTAGATAATGCTAATTAGACATATGCTCTTTTCCTGGAAATGTTTGCAGCTCCTGATTTACTCAACCAAACAACCAAGCTCAGTTGAGTAATATTTTACTCTAGGATGGAAAAGCAAATGCTGCCAATCCCCTTTCATTCATATGGAGTACTATTAGTACAGGTAAGTTCTATGGAGATGTGTGGCTGTGTGTGAATGTGTGCATGCATGTCTGTAAGGACATAAATGAGGCTGAATGAATGTGTACATGGGTGCATGTGTGTGTGTGTCTGTGTTTGCATCTGCCAAATGGCCACAATACTGAGGTTAGACAGGGGATGCTGAATCTGTATGTGTGTGTGTAAGCATGTACTGGATTGTGTCTATTTGTAAGTGTCTGGGTGTTTCCGTTAGTGTGACTGACTAACTGTGGGGGATTGTTTGTGTATTAGTGGATATGTGTGTGTGTGTGTGTGTGTGTGTGTGTGCATGTGCGTGTGTGTATACAAAGGTAACTGAGTGTGTGTGTGTGTATGTGTGTGTGTGTGTGTGTGTGTGTGTGTGTGTGTGTGTGTGTGTGTGTGTGTGTGTGTACTGTGTGTGTGTGTGTGTGTGTGTGTGTGTGTGTGTGTGTGTGTGTGTGTGTGTGTGTGTGTGTGTGTGTGTGTGTGCATGTATGCATGTGTGTGTGTGTGTGTGTATGTGTGTATACAAAGGTAACTGAGTGTGTGTGTGTGTGTGTGTGTGTGTGTGTGTGTGTGTGTGCATGTGTGCATGTGTGCATGTGTGCGTGTGTGTGTGTGTGTGTGAGTGTGTGTGTGTGTGTGTGTATGTGTGTAAACAAAGGTAACTGAGTGTGTGTGTGTGTGTGTGTGTGTGTGTGTGTGTGTGTGTGTGTGTGTGTGTGTATGTGCGTGTGTTTGAGAGTATGCCTGTGGGGGGTTACTATCACAGTGCTAGGCAGGGCACCACTGCAGTCAAGCCTGACAGTGCAGTGTTCAGTTCAGAGACAAGCTAGTAAGCCTTTGATGAGATGTTTCTCTTTGCAGCATTACCATATCTCTGAACTGGAGATTCAATCCAGCACATCAATGGACCAACTGATTCATATCCATAGATTGACAACAGTTTCATTGAATCCTGTTTCAGCACAAATGTTTCACTGAAATTACTTTCTGCAAACCTTAAAACAAATTGATTTTGTAGGGGGCATCCCCCTGCACCCCCATATGTGGGGCTACCACATGTACCTCCAAAGTTAAATATACCTGAGGTCACACAACAGAGGAGAAAGGGGACTTCTCCACTCTCACTGAAAGTAGTTCCATCTAAATATTGTCATTGAAATAGCGGTGATGACAGATCAACACATTCACTGGACCGATCTGTATCTCTCTAGATCCAGATCTGTATCTCTCTAGATCCAGTCCTCTATGTTAACATGAATAGTCAAACATTAAAATAAAGAGCAAATGCCTCTGGAAAAAATGACAAAGCACAATTTACCAAAGTTCTCTGGAACCACTAAAACAGTCTCAAGATTCACACTAGTAAATGGCCAAAATTCTGCATACCTCCCTTCTACCCAAACTTACATACACTTGCAAACACATTTTTACTGCTAACAAATTTGATCATCCCTGTTAAACTGCCATTCTACTAAACATATACTTGATAAATAATCAGTGGTCCAGGGTTTGATTCCCTTAGCCCCCATTGTCTAACTGTGTGATTCTGAGTAAGTTACTTAACCAGACACTACTCCTGGACCTTTTTGAAAAATGTCTCTGGAGATCAGTGCTGTTTCCTGGATAACAAATACAAATAAAATGTCACATCTTACCTGGAATTGGTCAGTAGATGAGCTACCAACCTGTATAGCTGTGTGATACAAAAGATTAATGTAACAACAGTGAGGATGAGAGGAAAGAAATGACATCCACAGTCATATAGCCTATCCTTCCTAATATGGACACCATGAGACACAGATTAATGAGTCAATGAGAGAGGGGCAGTAGAAGTTTAGTTTCCACTGTCATGTATTTACCACAACTAAGAATGAGCAATGGCATTTAGTTAATGACAGAAATGGTCCAACTTTAAGAGAAGTACTTGATTGTGTAGAGAACACAATAACACCACTTAATATAACTGAGTTTCCTAATATGACATGCAGAAAATATGCAAACAACCACATAGACAGTTGCCACATTTTAGAGCTGAACAATGAAAAAGAAACATTTATCTGGCCTGTAATGACTAGAGACATTGTAATATGTTATATTTGCTATGATAAAAATAGTTTCACTTATAAATATAATCATGCTGCAATTGTAATTCTAACAAATGGCATTTTATTTTAAAACAGGCAACAAAGTCATATTTGTAATTGTAAACAAATGTATGCAACAATATGCTGCTTCTTTCAGAAATTTAAGGAAACTCATGTTTCTAATTTAAACAACTTTGACAACATTTATACAAGGCAGGGTAAAGAGTGATGCTGTATGTAATGAGTTTATGCAAGCAGCATTTGCAACAAACTGCCTTTCTTCAGGTGGAACTAAGTTGTTATGTCTTGGCAATATTCTTAATACAGTGACAGCAGTGAATGGAGTAACCTGATTTGTAAGAAGGGGTTGGAGGAATATAAATTGATGGAAGTATAGAGCAGTTCATGGTGAAGAAAAACAAAGGGCATCAAATGTAAGTAGCACAATGGTACTATAAAAGAGCAACTGGATATGAGGAAATATGACAGCAATATGGTCAGATCTGACCAACGAGGAGTTAACATCAGGTGTGGAACACCGGTCAATCATGTTGGTAATGACTAAGTCTAGGATATTGTTGCCCCTGGTGGGGGTGTGGATAAGTTGATCCAGGGCATTGGAATTTATGAATTCCAGAAAGCGCTGAGTGAAGGAGTTGGTACATGAGTAGTTTTCCCAGTTAATGGTGGGGTAGTTGAAATCACCCATTATTACGGTGTTTGATTGGACCCTAATATTTTTCAGTACATCAAGAAAAGAGGAGTGGGAATCCTGCAGGATGGTGAGGGATCTGTAGCAAGCTACAATTTGGATTGCAGTTTTTCCCAGAGTTAGTTGCACTTGGATAACCTCGGCTGCATTATCCATTATGCTGTGCAACTAGCCTGGAGGTGTGGATATGCTTAATGAATATGGACACACCTCCACCTTTGGTGTTCTGGTCCAGGTTAGATGGCCGAAAAGTGTGGGATGAGTTATAGCCTGGTAATGCAGGTGTACTCTCTAAAGCCTTGAACCAGGTCTCAGTCACTGCACAGATATTGATGTTCTCCATTTTAAGGAGTGCCTTAAAGGAGTGCATTTTGAGATTTAGAATTCTGGCATTGAGTAGCATTACCCTCAGTTTTTGATTGCCTGTTCCTGTTATGGTGGTGAATTTGTCATTTGAACCTTGCCTAAAAAAGGCACTATAGGAGCAGCAAGACCCTTAGCCAGTATCTGGAATCCCAGGGGCAACAGGTGCAGGTGATCTCTGGCAAAGCTTTGTGGTCTGTCGACCATGTTGTCCCAGGCAGACAGATACTGGATCCCCTTAGAATGACAACAGAAGCTTAGCCAATTATTGAAGTCAATCATTTTGTCCTTGTATTGTGGTATCATTTTAGGTGATGGCAGGATGTTACTCAGGGCTAGGGTCATACCTGCCTGGGCTACAGGATAGGAGAGCTCTTCCATGTCTGTTTTCATGTAGTCCAGGGAGGTACATCTCAGGTCATTCACACCAACATGGACAATGACAGAGTCATATTTATACTTGTTGTGGAGTGACCTGAGTGCATGAGTTATGTGGTGGATCCTGGCACCCAATAGGCAGCTGACAGTAACATTTTCCTTGTTTAGCCTGGTGAGTGAGACATCATTGTGCCTGACTATAGAGTCACATATGACTAGTGTTTTGGGTACATTGTTTTGCCTTATGGGCTGTGGTTTATTGGCACACTGAGTCTGTGGGCTATGTGTAATTTGGGTTGTGTTGGGTGGTGGAGGTTGCTTATGTTTCTGCTTTGCAGGTATCTGTTGCTTGATCAGATTATTATTGAGAGCCTCCATGGATGTTTTTGTGTTTCTATGTGTGGATTTTGGTGGTGTAGGTTTAGTGGGACTATGTACTGAGTGAGGTGTGTTGCAAGTGTTTACCTTCTTCTCTTGACTGTCAAGTTCAGTCTTGGTTGGAGAGAGCATTACCTCCAGTTTGGCTAGATAAGTGCATCTCTCACAGGTTGTGGTGTTGGGTGGTAGGAGGAGAGGGTTGTCTTTGTACATGAGGCAATTGCTACATTGCCCCAAGATGCTCAGATTCATCAGATAGACAGGAAAGAACACCGGGAGCTGACCCTTGGACATGCCTGAATAAAAAACTACTTTCCTCTAGACAAGTGAGGAAAGTGAGTACAAGTGCTGTTTTTTCTCTAAGCAAGTGAGGAAAGTAAGTACAAAAACTGTTTTCCTCTAGGTGATGAGTAAGGTTGAGTGCTGTAGTAATTTGTAGCTTATTTAGTGCTACATTAATTTGTAGCTTATTTAGTGCTAACATTCATTTGTATAATTAATTGTACAATTTTGTTTTGTCAGTTCATGGTGCAATACATGACAAGGGGATGACTTTTTTTAATAATTGAAATGCTACTTATAATAGTTCAGTAGATGAAAGGGACCTCTTGCCAAACAGTAGATGTACCTCTGTTTTACATAATCACAGGGATTTTAAAGAATGAAAATCAGGACAACACCAAAGTTTATACAATCAGCTGGATTTTTAAATGTAGTCACAGACGTGATTTAGATACAAAAATTGCAGAAGGAGCAATGGTAGATCAGATAGGGAAGATTCATCTAGTATAAAAGGTTCTGCGTGCACATATTTATGATGAGTAAGGCAGTTTACCTGTTGACATGGGCGAAGTCCAACAAGTAGATGAAAGTAGTTAGAAAACAGAGATCTGGGTCTATAACCTTTATTTATTTATTTTACATTTGTTAACCGGGAAAGTCCACCTGTACACATATTCATTTTCAGTGGAGACCTGGAGATAAAAGCTCCAATAGCATGTCATAAAGAAATTACACAAGAATATCATACAGAGATATAGGTTCCATAGAAACATAAGTTATGTATAGAGTCACAATATAACCTTTATATTCAGGTATAGCTGGAAGCCAACCTGAAGTGATGATATAGTTAGTTTATTGCGAAGGAATTAACAATATGGTTAATGGATCATTCATTCATCCACTGAATATCACAGAGAGTGAGATGGTGCCTGAGAAGACAACCTTTAGGCTTTGACCCTATGATAACAAACTTTCAATGACAAAAAAATCTAAAGATATTACTGCTCAATGTTCGGAGTCCAAACAAAAATACTCCACCCCATAGAAGCTCTCTTCACCCTAGAGAATGCTGACATCTGTACAGTCACTGAGGCATGGTTTGTTTAAAGCCACAGAGAGCACACCAATAGTGCAAGGTTATAATGCCTTTCACACATGTAGACCAGCTATTTCACAGGCAGGGAATAAAGATGGAGGTGTCTCTATTTACATAAAAAATAAATATACTTGGGGGCGTAGCCTAGATGGCCAACTAAGAGAAGTGAATTTTGAGAGCTCCATAAACTAGTATAATAATATAGGAAAACTTTATTATTTTCAAGTTTAAAACACCAGAAATCTATAGATAAACTACTAAACTACATAAATATAAATTTTGGTGGCAATATACAAAAACTTTCCTGTCAAGTAACCTGGAGATATATCGAGTAACTGAATATGAACAACTCAAGGAATTCTCATCCAGATGCTGCTTTGAAATAAGAGCTGCAATTGATGACATCTACCTTACAGGACCTAGCTTTGAAAATGGATGGCTTTAAAAATGACTTAGAAAACCTCAAATTCAGTTCTCAAAAACAGACTGATACTCTTAAGGAACTATTACAGCAACACCATACAAAAATAACAAATATAGAAACTTCACTAAATGACATTAAAGGGAGACACAAAGAGGAAGAATTCCAAAAAGAATTTCTGCTTAAACAGAATACACTGCTGCTTAACAAAATAGATGACTTAGAAAACAGGGAAAGGAGAAACAACATAAGGATCTTTGGTCTGCTTGAAAACACTGAAGATATTATTTCATTCTTAACAACCTGGATTCCTGAAATTTTGGACTTGAAAAAAGGACTTTCATTTGGAATTGAAAGGGTGCATAGAGCACTGAGGAAACCTGTTTTAACTCAACAAATACTCTGCCTAGATCCATAGTTATAAAATTTCTTTCATTTTTGGACAGGGAACTAATATTAAAATCTGCTTGGAGAAAATCACCCTTAAAATGCAATTAAAGCCTGATAAGGTTTGACAATGATTATTTTTCCGGAATACTAGAACAAAGGAAAAAAGTCTGGCCAAATAATAAAACTGTTGAAACAAAACAACATTAAAGCACAGCTGGCCTTTCCAGCCAAGATAAAAATACTTTTTCCAGTGAGATGAGAACCTTTAATGACTTGAAAGAAGCTACTATACTCATCAAAAACAACATAGTGTCTAACCCAGAAGAAATGGAGTGTATGGCCCCTACTCTTACAAGAATAAAAGAAACAAATCCTTGGACTGATGCTAGAAAGAAGAAATAAAAAACTGATTCCAAGATAGCTGTCCCAAAAAAATAACTCTTACAACTACATCTCTTAAAGTATCAACTGATATGGTACATCACTTGCCATCTGTTTTTATTTCAAAAAATGATAGTTTCTTAAACAACTTAGAAGCAGTAATGATTTATTTAGAATGTTCAAAGTGCCCAATAATTTTTCACAAACAAAGGTAGGTCAAGATGGGTTACTATTTACATTATATATAAGCCAAACAAAGCAACATATAATACAAGCATAGATGTTAATATTCCCCTACTTGAACTCAATGAATACTTATCTTGTTAATTTTTCATTGTTTTTACTTATAATAATTTAAGTAATTTTTAATTTATAATAATTTAAGTAATTAATTAACTAATTCAACAAGGTACCATTTATCAGAGTTCAGACTCAAATGTAATAAATTAACATTATATATAATAGCAGTAACAGTAGAGTGTTTTGAAAAAAAATGCTGTCATGGAGACTAATGCCTTCCTCAGTTAAAGTATGATTTAAAATGTCATGTATATCCTGGAGAAATAATAGTAGTGAGCTCTTATTACAAATGTCATCATTATTCTGTCTAAACATAGTTAATATAAATTATGGCAGGTATCATAGCTTTGAGTGCTGTTTGATTAAGCCTGACATGGTGTGTGTGGATGCAGCTGTGTCTGGCAGCTGTTGTATGTTGCCATTTTTGTCTCAGGGAAGATGTGGGTTGTGGCTTATGATCGAGGTTTACTGATGCTTGTGTATTAGGAAGAGACATTTGGTGTTTTAGCCTGGATCCAGGGGAAGGGGGTGGATAAAACTGTGATTTGGGAGATTTTGGCAGAGAATAGTTTGTTTATACATCTGCTGAGTGAGAGGTGGGAAGGCTGGAAGAATGTGTTATCTCTTGTGGCAGCTTGCTGGAGTTTGGCCTCCCAACACTTCATTTAGCTCATTAAGTTGATTTTTGATAAAAAAATAATAATAAGGGCAATTTTCTATTTAAAATGTATTTTGGTCCAAACACATTGAGGACTTACATAAGAGTAGAAGTCTGAGTTATTGTGAAAGACTAAGAGCACTTGGTCTTGTACAGTACCCTTTGCAGTGGTCTGGGAGGTGAGCTTGTTCAGATGTGTTTGGCATATGGGGATAGCTGATTCTAGGGGTGTTTGGGGCTGCCAGGAAGTGCTAGAGCATCATCAGATTTCCTTCGTGGAAATATCTGTGGAAATGGAAGGTGCGTTGAGTGGTTCACTGTCAGAGTGGCCACTGCATAGAACAGGCTGGTAAAATGGAACAGGACAAATATTGGTTTGGATATTTTAAGAACAGCCTGGAAACACACCACATGAACTAATGAATGGTATTTTGGCAAAACTGGATGAGCATTGTTTCCCATCCTTGAAGTACTGATAAGTGTGCATGTAAGGATGGAAATATAACACATAAGAGACTAGAAGGGTCTCATAATTTAAAGTCTATGGACCGTATAAACATGCTTGGAAGGAGCTAATAATAAGAATAAACATTACAGCTTGTGGTCTTTCAAATAACTAAGCAACAGCCCAAAAAAAAAAAAAAAAAAACACACACGCACAATAGTTATGTAATGTATGATTTTTTAGTAAATCTAGACATAAAATATATAATTGTTATATAAGATGAAGCAGTTTTCGGAATTTAGAAATTAAAGACAGGATATAATAACATGGGCTTGTGTATAATAACACTACTGTCTTAACTTGTCATAAATGACATACACTACACTGAACATTAAGGGGAAGCATGATGATTTTCTTTAAGTAAATATGCATAACAAGTCACGTAATTGCTCTAACATGAATCCTAGTTTTTTTAACCCATCTTGACCATATATAATACTTAAGCAGTTAGCAAGGTAACTAATGTTTTATACATGACATCAAACTGACAAAGCTGTTCAAGAGAAATAATAGAAACATGAACTTAAAATGTCACAGAATGCAACAATCATATTCTGAAAAATAGTATTAAATTTGCAATAAGCACTAGTTTAATAACATGGGCTTGTGAATAATAACACTACTGTTTTAACTTGTCATAAATGACATACACTATATTGAACATCAAGGGGAAGCATGATGAATTTCTCATATAAGTGAATGTGCATAACAAGTCATATAATTGCTTTAACTTGAATTGTGGTTTTGTAACCCATCTTGATCATACATAACACTTAAGCTGTTACCAAGGTAACTAATGTTTCATATATGACATCAAACTGACAAAGTTGTTCAAGGGAAACAATAGAAGCCTGAACTAGGAATGTCACAGAATGTAACAATCACATTCTGAACAAATAGTATTAAAGTGACAATAATCACTCAATTTAACCTTTGCTGATTATACAAAATAGAATCTTGCCATTTAAATCTAAAAATCTTCAGTATATGCCATAAAATGGCAATTTATGAATATGGAAAGGGAACTTGTAATCATTAATCACAGTAAGTGAATTTGTTGTTTTTAACCTATAATTTCACTCATTTTGTAATAAGAAATCACAGCTATGAAACTCCTTATGTGCAGGAAATGGGGGGAAGAGGGATGCACTGATAATTAAAATGCACTTTCATCAATGTTCACATAAAACAAACTTGATGCTTTAAGTAAGTTAGCAACATACAAAGTGATTACTTAAATGCTACTAAACAATGAAATATAACTTCTGATATATCCAGTAAAATACATTGTATTATAAACATTAGGTATAAATATTATTACCATCTATTTATATTAAGTAATACGTTTTGAAAGACTTCATCAATAAGGTTGAATATGTTAAACAACTGTGTGCTATAATCTTTTACTGAGGTATTATATATGATACATCTTCCTTTACTATGATTGAATTGCTTGTCATCTGTCTTTCATGTAAATATTAATAGCTTATACAATAAGTAGACATTTATATTGTATTAGAATTCCGTCTAATCTACAATAGTACTATATCTGTTCAAAATAATATAAATATTGCTTATTCCTATTACAAATATTCTCCATATGATAATTCAATTTATAGAGCTCAGATGTTCTGGATTGTTATGGTATGAATGATAATCTGATGGACTTTGGTTTATCCATCAGATTAGGAATTATTTTCATTCAATGGCTAGCGCAGATTTTAGTTTTTTAACATTTATTAATTTAAATTTATTTCACAAAATCATTTTTAGTATGCCTGACCAAAACATTACTTTATTGGTAAGCACTCAAAGTATAAAACTGATCATTTCCTTTAAAAGCTCAAACATATACTTTATAATTATCAGAGGAAAATGTTTAATAGTCACAATAAAACAAAAAAATACATAGTCTAAATAACCTAACATGGATTTAACTTTATTATCTTTAAATATCAATGGCTTAAATAATCCTAGCAAAAGATCACATCTACTGAAATATTTAAAACTGAACAAAGCACAAATTGTCTTCCTTCAAGAAACTAATTTCAAAACAAATGACAATTACAAGTGGAATCCTAAGGAATATATGATATTGGCACAATCCACTTATAAGACAAAAACAAAAGGGGTAATAATTTTATGGAAAACAAATGTGATTAACCCAGAAATAATTTATACGTATGAAGATAAAGAAGGCTTTATGGCATTAGTACTAGTTAAATATAATAATAAAATATGGACACTAGCCAGTCTTTACTGGTTCCCAGGCATTGGAACAGGAACTGTTAAAAAACACTTGGATTTCATTTCCAATAATTATAAAGGCAACTTAATATTAAGAGGAGGTGTTTTTAACTGTATATTTGATATTTCTGAAACTACAAATAAAAGACCGCTGCATACATCTGCTGTATGAAAAGCTTTAAATAAGTGGGTAGAATCATTTCATCTTCAAGATACTTTTAATTTTAAAGAAGATAAATCTTTGTGGTTTTCCCATCAAGATCACAGATTTGGTACGCAAATTAGAATAGATAAAATATTTGCTGCCCGTGACTTACACTCTAAAATCATTAATTTCTCAATCACTCCCTGCCCCTTTTCAGACCACAATTCATTGATATTAAAACTTCAAAATGAGTACAAACCATTAATCTTTAATTTCAGAATTCCAGCATATATAACTAAAATTAAAGGGTTCAAAACCTGGTTATTATCTGTATTACAATTCTTCTTAGATATTAACTACACCACACATAAATAAAATAATGATATGGGACTCATTAAAAGCTTACATATATGGTAAAACCCTAACTTGGTATAAAAAAATCAGAGAATGGAATTCTGAATTATTAGATCTAAAATCCAAACTTTTTTTTCAGTAAAAGCTGAAAAAATATCAAAATCATTTGGAGATGAAAAAGAAAGTAGAATTATTAAACAATAAATACAATGAAATTCTAATGCATAAAACTAGTTTAGCTTTAGAAAAACTAAAAATTAATACCTTGGCCACTTCTCCCAAAAATCTGCATAATTTATCCACAAGAATCAAAATACAATCCAAAGCAAGTAACATTAAAAGCATCTTCCATGAAAAAAAAGGGAAAAATGTCTCGGACATAGGTGACATTCTTGATGCCTATAGAAATTACTATATGGAAAATTTCCAAAAAGAAAATATACATATCTATCAATTAAATCTAGATGAAAAATGTTCTAATATAAAAAATGCCAGAAAAAATTAAAACTAGATCTGCAAGCACCCGTTTCTTACAAAGAAATTACAGATGCAATAAAAGAGGGCAAAAATAATAAAGATCCAGGTATAGATGGCATAATGATGGAAATATATCAACTTTTTCCATCAAAGATACTATCCCTCTTCCGTAAAATTCTATTAGAAATTGAGTCACAAGTTTTAAAACCACCTCCTGGAGATATTCTTTAATCACACCAGTTATAAAGGAAAACAAATCCCCAAACCTCTGTACCCCATATAGGCCTATATCATTATTAAATAATGACTACAAGATATTTATGACAATATTAACTAACAGAATGAAAATACCACTATCCAAAACAATAAATAATGACCAGACTGAATTTATATATCATAGGCACACACATGGCAATATTAAAAGGATAATTTCTCTCATATAGTATGTCAATAAAGAAAATAAAGAAACACTCATAACTGGCTTAGATATAGAGAAAGCCTCTGATTCCCTAAATTAGGACTATTTACTCAAAATCCTAATGTTATTTGAATTTCCTGCATCCTTTGTTCATCTCCTAAAGAATCAATATACAAATAATTTAGCATATGTCAACTTGGGTAATTTTACCTCTGAATCTATACATATAACAAATGGCACTAAACAAGGATGTCTCATGTCATTGATTCTATTTGCTCTGGTTATTAAAATATTTGGTAGATTCAATTTGTAACAATATAAAAATCAAAGGAATAGATGTTTATGAACAATACAATTCTAAAGTAATGCTATTTGCTGATGACATATTACAAACATTATCTAATACAAAAGAAGCATTAGAATAATTAGATATATTAATTGACAAATTTCATGGCTTCAAGACTCCATTTCAATAAATCAAAATCAATTTTTTTATTTTTAAATAAACAAAACTGCAGACTAAGGGGGATCACATAATAGGGAAACAAGAATCTACCTTAAAATATCTAAGAATTGAGTTGTGCAAGGATAATAACGAATTAGTCTAAAAAAACTACAATAATATCATCAATATAATTAAAATCTCTGTGGAAAAATGGAACAAAATAATATTAACATTTGAAGATAGACTACAGTTAATAAAAATGGTTTTACTGCCCAAGATCCTATATATATAGCCTTGGCAATACAACTGTTACCAGAAAGGAATATACTGAAAGAAATACATTCATGCCTAATAAAATTTTTATGGTTTCCCAAAAAAAAAAACAGAATAGCTTTAATACATCATATCAGACCATGGAAACAGGTAGAGTTAAACTTTCCTGATATAGAAACATATATAAAAGCATCAATATCTAAGACAAACTCAGATTGGATAAATCCAAATTACTCTGCAAATTGGAAAGAATTACTAACTATGATATCAATAAATTAATTTGATTTCCAAAAAAACAATTCAAATAGATAAAAACAATCTGCCATGGCATATATTATGCATTACTATGCAATATAATATAACTAAACCCACTAAAACTCGTATGAATAATTATTACATTGACTCATTTAGGAAAATTATTAATGCAAATATAGATTTAAAAATACGGTTTGAACTTTTAACACCATTTATAGTCACAAAGAACTTTCCACATAAAATATATAGAGAAATTATTAATTCCTGGGAACAGAAAGGATTTGTTCATTGCCTCCAATGTATCAAAGAACTAAAAGTTTTAGATATGGAAGTAATGAAAACAACATACAAAATTCCACAACAGGACTGGCTAACTTTACAGAGTATTCTGTCATAGTCACAAGATTTAAGTAGAATAATTAACAATCCTTCATTTAAAGAAATACCTACATTTACGAAATACATATATGAACTCGTATATAATGACTCTGACATGGGAAACAGTATTTCAAAATTTTACAAAATATTGATAAACTATAAAACAACACCCAAAACCTCATATTGGAAATATATAACAAAAGGACACTCAATACAGTTAACTGAAGATATTAAAAGAAATATCTTATGATTGATAAAATATACATCCTTTACACAATGCTGGAAAGTTTTCAATTGGAAATGCTTGCACAGAACATTCTTAACCCCAGATAGAATCAGTAAAATTAGTTCTTCCATAAAAGGAACATGTTGGAGATGTGAGCAAGTACACAATGCAGATTGGAACCACATTTTCTTTGATTGTGTTAAAATTAAGCCATTTTGGAATGATATTAATAACTTTCTGCAAGCTTTATTTAATGAATCATTTTATTTAACTAAAGCTCTTGTATTATTAAATGTGAATGAAGGTCCTAATTTGAATAGGTCAAACATATCTAGTATGGACTATACTTGCAATTTCAAGGAAGTGTATAACAAGAAGATGGAATACAAACACAATACCAACTTTGGAAGACTTCTACAGCCTACTGAAGACCACAGCATTACTGGAAATTAAAATTAAAGAACTAAGAATTTATCCAAAGCCATTTATCAACAACCCTTGTGTCAAAGTCTTATAGTTGATTGACACTATACAATAATTGATCACACACTCTGATAATGGATTGGACAAACTTATAAAGTAACTGTATACATTAAGAGCTGTTATACTGTCAGGCTAATGTAACATAGTTATTTAACATGTTATGTATAAATACTATGTATGAATACTATGGAATTCATTCAAATGTATTTGAAAAATAAAAAAAAAAAACTGAGAAAAAAATAATAAATATACTTTGTCAAACAAGACAATGCACTTGAGCTGCTCCATGTTCAAATCACCAGAGGCAAAATCCAATACCATTTCCCTGCAAGCTATAGGTCCCTGTCTGTGACCCAGGTAACCTATAACATGTATTAAAACTTATTAGAAACACTAACCATCCAACCAAAACCATATTCATGAGTAACTTTAATTACTCCACTATTAACTGGGAATCCTATACAACACCAAACATACAGGGAAAGAGATTCCCTGATTTCATAAACACATACTCCCTGGACCAGATAGTCAATACACCAACCAGGGCTGCAACCATACCGGATGTGGTACTCACTAACATGGGAGAGTGCTGTACAGCCCCTACTGTAATGTCTTCCCTGGTAAGGTCAGACCATAAAATTATCTCCTTTGAAGTAAAACTAAATCCTGGACCCCCAGCTAAACCTAGAATATTCAGGAACTACTCGAAGGCTAACCTCCTGCTATTAAGTGATAACCTGGCAAAAGTTCAAGCCCCCATAAACCCTGAGAACACTCCTGCCTTTGTAGAACTGTTCACAGAAGCCCTGTACAAACATGTTAATAGCTGCATAGAGGCAGATGTACCCACCAAGAAGAAGTACAAAACTAACTATAAAAACAAGCCACCCTGGAGGAATCACAAAACCAATAGGCTGTGCAACAGGAGGAGGCAAATCATGGCATAAATTAGGAGATGCAGCATCCAGCAGGATAAAAAGCACTTTCATCAAACTAAACAAACAACTCAGAGGACAAATAAAGTCAACTAAAGTCAAATTTGAGGTAAGTTTGGCCTCCCAGGCCAAGGACAACCAGAAAGCATTCTTTAGCTATGTCTGCAACTTCAAAGGCAATACACAATGTTATGTAGAGGTCATTGTAAATGGAGCCACCTATACTGAGCCAGAAGATATAGCAAACCTCCTGGCTGATATATTCAGCTCCAGCTTTACCCCCCCCCTCCCTCCCCCTCAACCTTCCCTCAGGAAATACCATCAAATATAACTCCCCCTACTACCACTAGGGAACAAGAACACTGCATCAATCGGCCTAGACAATATCCTAGGATACCTTTTAGATAGCATGAAACATGACCTATCAGGGCCTCTGGAATTAGTATTTAATTATATCCTCCAAACAGGCTTTGTGCCTCATGAATGGAGAACAGCAACCATCATCCCTCTTCACAAAAGTGGGCCATCTACAGACCCTGGAAACTATAGACCCATAAGTCTCATTAGTCTTACATGTAAAACCATGGAAAGAATTATCATGGAAAGGATCAACAGAGATATAGTGACACTGGGTCCAACTCAGTTTGGCTTCGCCAAGGGCAGGTCATTCTTACTCAACCTGGAGGACTTCTTTGAGAAGGTAACCAAAGCAATGGTTTACACTGCCTACCTTGACCTGGTCAAGGCATTTGACGCAATACCCCATTCGGGCATCAGTGACAATCTCAAGAGGTTAGGTAGAAACTTCTATGTCACCTGGTGGATAGCCAACTGGCTCACAGATAGGACCCAGGAAGTTAGAATTGGGGAGTCCACCTCTACAAAGAGGGTCTATATTAAATGTTCGAACATCCAAAATGTCAAATATTACATGATCGAGACCAAATGTTCGACATTTGGATGTTCAAACATAAAAAAAAAAAAAAAAAAAAAAGAAAACAGAAAAAAACACTTTAACAGTGTAGGCAGCAGGGCAAGCCCCCCTGCACCCCCCTAAAGATTTAAACCTTTCCTATGGTATAAATAGGACCTGCTGGAGAGACAGGTATGTATCCCAGAGACTACCCGATCTATGGAGCAGGCTGTCCATCCATGTGAAGCAGAGTTCCTCGCTAATCCAGTCTTGGACAACTGGATGGGGAATGGGAAAGTCATCCCTGGTTTCGGACCTATGTCTCTAATGGACAAAGGCAACCTGTAAATGGTTCATCTCCCAGGCCCCTGCTTGTAAATGTTTCATCTCCCAAGTCCCTGCTTACAGTTATCAAGGGTATCAGAACTTGTCAAAGAACTTGTCAGAGATTTTGTATGCGTGGCTAGGCTTAAAAAGGCCCTTGTGGTAATTAGCCTAGTAAACACCTATGAAGCTATGGTCAGTGTCTGCATACACTTTTACACTATATCATTTTAATTGAAATCACACTTCATAAAAATCAGAAAATATTAGCTTATTCCATCCAATATCATCACAGTTCATGGAATAACTTATAACAAAGAAATTTTTTTTGTTAGTACAAAACCTTTTCTGCATACAACAATGCATACCTTGCATAAATATAATTTTTTATCTATACTCTCCTACTCTGTCCACTACAAAATTTTCTCTCATATTAGAACATTAACCCTCGATTCTCTTTTTGTCTCATCTCCTTACTTCCTTTTGCATTCCTCCTTATACTGTATCCCATTTCTCAGTTAAACTTTGCCAACGTCTTTTACATTCACTTATCTCTAATTGCCTTATCCATTGTCTTATCTTCCTTGAAGTTACTGATAATTTGTACTTTCCTTTTTAACCCTTTTAGTATTAGTGGTATTGCAATCCTTTCTTTTCTCCCCATGCCCCATGCTTTTCATTCATTCAGAATAAAATTGCTACCTACCCCTCCTTTACCAATTTATTGTACAAATTATTTGATATTATTTATACTATCTACCATTCTTTCTGCATCACTTTACTTCCTCATCCCATTGCTAAACTAGTTACTACCTTTTTGTCTATATCTCCAGTATTCTGGGATTTCCCACTGATTTATTTCTCATAATAACTTTGGGTTCATATAACACCTATGTAACAGCTTCATTATGTTAATGCCCCACTAGCTCTAATACCATTAAAAATTCACCATTTCCCATGCTTCTGTCCGCTTCTCATCAATCTCCCACATCCTACTTTCCTTTAGATATCTTTCTCAAAGATTAATAAAACCTATTGTTTTCTCTTTGTCTCCCAAATCCCTGTTTTTTTCTTCCTTAAAGCAATGCCTTACACCTGATTTACCCTGTCCTCCCTTTTTAAACTTCTTCAGTTACTTTCTCTCCCTCTAATACCTCCTTTGTTCCTCTTTGGCTTTATTCTTCTCTCACCATTTTAGCTCTTCTAACTACTCCTTCGCAAAATAGATAGTCAGGTACTCTCAGCCCAAACATCCTTCTTACAAGACATGCTATGATCAAAGGAAAGAAGAAAAAATTGAAATAGTAAAGGAGAACTGGTACTTGAGGACAAGCTTAAACTATAAGAGCATTATGCCATTCACCAAGTTGACATTTCTCCCTAGAGGTCAATATTTCTGTCCAGATAAATGACTACAGCTTTGAAAATACCAGCCATGGCACTACATGCTGTGGGCAAATTGGGAAACTCAACATGCCTCATCAATCATTTATCCCATTATGATTTGGAGGGTAAGGCTGTTGCATGGCTTTCATGCAGAAGGTTGACAGCATCAACAAAACTCCTCAATGTGCACACATATATTACATCAGTGAACCTGGAATGAAGCATCTCTTCTGGCTTTGCTGTGATCTTTGGCCTGGAGATTACTTTAGGTCATGGACTTGATCTTTTGTACCTTATAACTTACAACTTGCTATCCTGACCCTGTCTAAACAAGCTAGCTCTGCCTTGGCTGGAGGTCCTTAGACCACTTATATTTCAACTTCTGAGGTTATTTCTGTTTGCTTTAAAGCAGACAATAGCAATCCTCACATTATGAACACATTCTCTGAACCCTTACAACCTGAAGAGTTGCCATTTGGTTTTAAACATACGTTCACTGGAATGGTTATGATGAAAGTTGTTGCTGTGCATTTTATGTCATTTCTAAATGCTTCACCATTTTTATACACTTTTTTACCACTACCTACTGCCACAATCAGCCATTGTAGAAACATTTGGCCCATTTGTTCTCCATGTTGTAGGAGACAATCATTCAGTCCACCATGGAATTTGATAGAGATGATTTAAATGCTCACTTGAGGCAGACTACTTGCTCTTCTGGTACAAAAGCCTGTTATACCTTCCCTCTATCAGAATATGCACATTCCTGCAAATGCCCACCCACAGAAGGTTGCTGCTATACCTTCACTTTGTTGGGGTTTACACATTCTTGTAAGTTCAAACCCATAGAATATTGATGTTTCTTGAAGAATTACAGAACCAAGTGCACATCCCTGATCTCTTGCAGTGCTCTGTAGGCTCCATTCTGGATTTATTTACCATAGTGGACTGGACCACGTTTCTTTACCTAGATGAGCAGCCACCAATAACCACTCACTTTTAAACTCTCTGGTTAAGTCATCCAGTGTTCACACCTATAACAGAACCAAGGTAATATGAGTCACCTCACTATGTTATGGAGCCATATCTTGTCATATCTGTACCTTGTCAATCAACATCCAGGGCATGTCATAGCTCTTCATGAAGTGGTTAATGCCTTCTTAGTCCAGAGGATCTAAAGATGTTATTCTACCCTTATCTCACATGATCACTAAAAATTGTTTGACATTGTAGGCCATGGCATCTAAAAGAAGCTTTTATCTTTCTACTGTAATCTGTCTTTTGTAGTTTTTCATTGGTTTACTGCCTAAATAATGGTCCAATTGCAAAGAGTAATCTGGAAAGAAAATTCCTGCAGGAAAAACCAAGCAAGGTGGTGCCATAATATGGTTATAACAAAGAGGGTGGCTGTGCTGTCTGAAAGCTATTAGGGAGTATTAAAGTATGGAGGAATTGATTGTTGTCAAGCAGTTAACACAGAGGAGTAGCTGTTAATGGTATGTTTTCTGTGGTCCAGTGGTCCAGAGTTTGATTCTTTCAGCCCCCATTGTCTAACTGTGTGATTCTGAGCAATGTACTTAACCAGACACTACTCCTAAGCTTTTTTGAAAAATGTCCATGGAAATCAGTGCTGTTTCCTGGTTTACAAATAAAACAAATCACATCTTACCTAGAAATGGAAAGTAGAAGAGATAGGAACCTGTATAGCTGCATGATACAAAAGATTAATGTAACGGCAGTGAGGCTGAGAGGAAAGAAATGGCTTCCATAGTCATATAGCCTGTCTTTCCTGATATGGACATTATGAGGCACAGAATAATGAGTTAATGAGAGAGGGGTAGTAGAAGATTAGTTTCCACTATCATGTATTAAGCACAAGTAAGAATGAATAATACCTTTTAGTTAATTACTGAAATGCTCCAACTTTAAGAGAAGTACTTGATTGTGAGAGAACACAATAACGCCACTTAATATAACTGGGTTTCCTAATGTGATATTTCAAAGGAGGGGATAACTGGTCAGGGGAGCCCGCAGGATTTTTTTGTAGGCGGGTGCAAATCTAGAGCCCACCCCCCACCCCTCAGCCTCCACCATGCAGCCATTCTGGTGTCCCATTACTTGGCTATTTCTCCTCAGTTGCCATAAACATTGTTCAGAACTCTCAGTGTGCATACTGTTTTATGCTTTACTTCTGAAATGATTACAGATATTTGGATTTAATTTGCAACTTTTAATTCAAATTTTATAGCACAAACACTGATAGACATTTGCTAAACAAAGTAATACAGTCTCACAATGAAAACAGACTTAGCATTAAAAGTTCTGTGCCTTTGAATCTCACATTCACTGAAACAGCATTGAAACCCACATTCAGAGAAAATTCATCTGGCCAGTGGTAGATTAAGTTTACCTTTGGGCTGTTTTCAAATCATAGGCCCCTTGCACACATATTTAGGACCATGCAAACGTTTTTTGATTCACCTTCCTGATTGTATTAATTATAATATATAATAATTGAATTATATCCCTTGTATAATACAGCATCACTTGTAAGAGTGTGTTTTATATTTATAATTTTGAATGTTTTTCCCAGTAAGCAATGAAACAAAACATACGAACCAATAATGACAAACTGCCCATTTTAGAACATTTTAACTATAAAAGGCCACTCAAACTTCTATCATTACAATCCACCAATATCAGTCAATATGCACAATCTATGTAGAAGTAAAAGTCATCTGAATAATTCCACATTAAAGAGATCTGAAACTAATGAAGAGGTTGTTGCTAGAAAACAGCTTTATATTTCAGTGATTTGTCTACAAATTCAGTGCCTGCTGCCCTTAAAAAATAAATTGTCTATGCTGCATGAACAAAATGGTAAGCTGGTATATTGCAATAGGGAATGGGTGGCAAGCTGAAAAATAGGTTCATAGTTACTAGGGATCTTATCCAAAGGAGGACACACTCAGGACTGCAGCATTCACCCCCTTTAAAGTACAACACAGTACAGTGTCAGCAATACATCTACATATTGTGGGAGTAGAACTCACAGCCTTCTGCATTAAAAGGAAGTACACTACCTGTTGTACTATTAACAATGCAAAGAGACTTTCTATAAGCAGCACTAAACTTCTCTTCCTCTGAAGCTCTCAACTCCTTGTAACATCCACCTGACACTCGACTATATCTCTCAGCTTTGCAGCACAAGAAATCTGGAAAAAGCCAAAATTTATTGGGGGGGGGGGGGCAGAAGCCAAAAACAAGAGACACATTTTAAGCATTGCTTACATAATCTTAGAAAGTTGCTAGAATTAAATGTTTTGTGTTACTATGCATTTCCTGAAAGACAGGATGACTGAAACTTAAATGCCTATCATTACTTAATGAATTCAGTTCTCACTGATTTGCCAGAAACCACACATTTTAAGAGGAATAGATCAAAAGTGTGAGCCAAACATTCCAGACATTCTGTGAAAATATGGACAGTTGAGAGCTATGGACTCAACTCCTTGAATCACAAGTGGTGGTACAGATAGAGTGTTCAGGCTCCTGTTCCTTGTACTTAAGGTACAGGGTTTGAACCTGTGTAACACTAACCACCAGGTATACCTAACTAAGGTATTACACACACACACACACACACACACACACACACACACACACACACACATGCGTGCGCTCATGCGCGCGCGCACACACACACACACACATATTTTCAGAACATGGAACTGGCAGCAAAATCAATGAGTAAATGAAGCAAAACTTGCACACACTTAAATGATAATGAGCAAAAGAATTTGATGGAAGCAAAACTTGGAACTGGCAGCAAACACAAATGTGAACACTCACTCTCTAGACACAATGTGATTGATTGAAGCAAAAGCTCCTGGACACACATACCAAAACTCAGAACTGGCAGCAAAACATGAACACTTATTTTCCCAGAACAGGTGAAGCAGCAAAACTTGAAGACTTACTCTCCCTTCCTGCTTGTATTTAAAATTGTGCACTGATGACAACGCATGCACAGACATGATGCACTATGGGACTGGGACCTTTCTTAAAGAAGAACGCAACTTTAAAAAAAAAAAAAAAGTATTTTTTTAAATTAAAAGAAAATTAATCTCCTGGCCAGCCAGTTCCAGGAGGGTGTAAGTGCATACCCTTGCACCTGATTTCGGGCACCCTTGCAAGTGGTGTACCCATAAAGCAGAATAGCATCATGAGACTTTATTGACTGCATTGCTAAATAGCAGTTACAACTATAATATAACCAAAATCATTGACTTTTTGTAAAAAGGAAAAGGCTAAGCAGTTATCTCTACATAAAATTCTGATATTGTTTTCTTACCTTTTAGAAAAAGAAAATGATGCCCTTATAGAAAAAAGTTTACTGGCAATCTTGTCGTGTTCATTTAAAGATAAATGTGTCCATAGCAGCAACTCTGTGACTGCATTAATAATGATGATATGCCCGACTAATTTGATCCTTTTAAGTGATTGATTTAACCAATTAATATTTAATGAATAAATATTAACTATCTGTATGAGAAATGTGGTCAGAAAAAATAAATTACACACAGTCATAAGTGGAGGTGAATGTTAGCCATGAGTCATATATTAAAACAGAGATGACAAGCCAGGAAAAAAAAACAGAAACAGTTGACTGGGAGTATAAAAAACTATTTATTATTTATTTATTTACATTTTTTTTTTAATTGGGAAAGTTCAACTCGACTCGAAAGTGCGCACTTTCAGCAAAGGTCTGGGGAGAAAAGCTCAACAGTTACAATCTTTCAAAAATCAGTTACAGATATTTTAAATCACAAAGTATTGTGTTACAGTACAAGTCATAGAAGTGAAAAAATGTTGTAATGAGAAAAACATAGAATGCATATTTCATAGTAGAGTGCAATGAAAAACAATAGTGTGAGTTGGAGAAAATATGTCAGGAAATACTCATTAGTTATATTATTTGAGACATAGATCCGTATGCAATAAATGGGACCAGAGACAAACCTAATAATATATTTAAAACAGATATTAGAGACTGCATGATTAGAGACAGTGAGGGGACATTGAGTGATGTGTTAGTATGAGGGAAGTGTTCATATTATGGTTATAAAAGGAAGAAGGATGTGTATGTGCGTCTATATATATATATATATATATATATATATATATATATATATATGTGTGTGTGTGTGTGTGTGTGTGTGTGTGTGCGTGCATGTGTGTGTGTGTGTGTGTGTGTGTGTGTGTGTGTGTGTGTGTGTGTATAAACACACACACACACACACACACACACACACACAGGCATATACAAAATCATGCATAAGGTTTGTCTTGGTAATTTTTTCTTTTCCAAATTTTATCACACAACCATATTTCTGAGACATTTTTTCTTATGCATTTAGTCTAGTGCGACATAAAAATAACAATGAAACAGACCCAAGCCTACCCATGAAGACTAGCATCATTATTACAAAGGAGAGAGGACATATCCTAAACATTGAGAAAGGCATGTTATCAAAATTGTTTTCTACAGCACATTGAAAGAGTAAATGAGTGTTAAAAAGCAGAAACAGGGCAACGATAAAATACAAATAAATAGCAGCAACTACAGTCCTTGTATGGAAAATACTGAAAAGCACAAAATGTATTTGGGCTGAGATACACATTATGTAGAAATGGGATGTGGTGCAAGACAGACCTATGCCTGCCCTTCTGTGGTGACACTTCTAGAAACTAACGAATGTTGAAGATCCCATTTTGATGAAGAATTCTCTTGGAATGCATTATGCAGGTATCAGAAGAGTATCTGTGTGAAAAGTTAATACACAGGGTTTATTAGAACCACTGAATCTGTGTTGCATGCACAGAATTGTCAGTTCCTTAATGTTTGTACTTTACATGTTACATGCTTATCACTGCAATTAATATTATGACATACAGCAAATCAATATCTCATTACCTCTTGCCTGTGCATGGTAGGAAGGAAAAAGATATAACAGATAGAAGTAAAGCAGCCACTCTTTTGGGATCAAAGTTATTGATAAAAACACAATACAGCTGAATTGCTCAGCAAAAATCCCTGACTCCCTACAACAGCTGACTCAAGAATCTTTTTCCTCAGTAGAAAATTGGCTAACCTTCAACCAGCTATTCCTCAACCTCAAAAAATCAGAATTACTTCTCTTCAGTTCAAAATACGTTGCAATAAAAACAGTTATCCTTCTTTGTTACCTCACATAACAACAACAAAATACAACTTGGCACCCATACTATACTACTAGGAGATCATATTGATGAAGCCCTAAAATTTGATATCCACATAGGTCATGTAGTTAAAAATAATCACCAAAAACTTGGAATTCCCTTTAGAGCCAAACCTTATCAATCTAACACAGCTAGATTTTATATTACTGCAACTGTATTCCTTCTCACACTCTTCTATGCTGCACCGGTATTTACCAGCATCCAACAAACTTATCTAAACAAGCTCGAACAGCGCTAGAAGGTTGCAATATTTTAGTCAATCTCTCCTATAGATCATGCCATTGTCTAGTACTCAGGCAACTCTAGTGGCTTGAGCTACCACACCAGATCATACACTCTCAAATCTCTATTATCCTTAAGCTACTATAAAAACCAAATGACTGCCCATCTGTAACAACCCTAATAAATCTTACCATCCAACCAGGACTTTGAAGTCTTCTGATAAAAGTCTTACTGCTAATATCAAAACCTATTACCTCAGCTAGCTGTTCCCTATACTATCATATGGTATCCAAAACCTGGAACTCCATTGCCCTAATGATTAGATAAGACTCATCTCTAAAGTCATTCAAGCTTCAACAAAAAACATACTTACTCAACTCATGGTACTGCAAATGTCTCCACCTGATTAAGCCATTCTTTTCTCCTCTAAATGCTCTTCTTCTAATACAAAGACTAACTGCATAAAATTACAACTTACAATGTGTCTGAATACTGTTTCTATAATGTCATTAACTGTGATTATAAAACTGTGCCTGTTTGTATATAATTCCAACGCAGAGTTCTTGCTCTCTTTGTTTATTTATACATTGTATAAAACTGCCACTTCCCATGCTTAGGTATACAGTATCTGTGGTAGATGTCATTGTCAATGTTTAATTGTATTGTACTGTATTGTACCAGAGTGTTTCTACCTGGGCTTTCACTGAACATGGGTCCTGAGCCCAGTCAGACAGTCATGGTAAACAAAAGCAATAAAATTATATAAATAAAAGTATTAAAACTTTGAATGTTCTGATATCGAACACTATTCAGCGAATGCTAAGAATAGCGAAGCTGCAGAACAGCGAATTCTTTCCTTGGAAAAGAATTTGGTTGGCCGTTTCTGTGGCTTCACTATTCTTAGCGCTGTGGTGGAAAGTTATGGGTTGGGTTCAGGTAAGTGTGCAATTGTTTGTACGTTAGGGTTAGGGGTGGGTTAAATGAGTTAGGATTAGGGCGCGGGTTAGGCGTGTGTGCCATAGTGACAGACTTTAGAGTTAGAGGCAGTTTAAGTGAGGGGTTAGGGCACGGGTTAGGTGAGTGTGCGATAGTGACGGACCTTAGGGCTAGGGTTTGGGTTAAGGTAAGTGGGTAGCTAGTAGTGTATGTTTAGTTTAGTGTAGCATTAGATGTAGGAATTTAAGTGTATGTGTGTGGTTGCTGTTGTTTGATGTACTTGTGTTGTGTGTATGTGTTTCGGAGCAAATTCACTGTTCTGAATGTTCGATATTTTCATGTTTAGATGTTTTGGGGCCGATTAAATAGCGTTCGCTATTTTCATCTTTCGATAATGTGATATAAATACTAAAATAAATAATTCCTACCCAGAAGATGATGGTGCCAGAAGGATATAAGCAAAACAAGGGAAACAGCTACCCTTGTCAGGTCTCAGTGGTATATAAAAAATCAAAATACACCTTAATTTCTACCAAGTGGATTGCAGTGCCAGAAAGCAAGTGCAAAATGTAACATGGAAACCCTGATTCACATGTGCCTTTGTTGGAACCTCAGTGACTGACAATGAAACCAAAACACTTGAGTTTCTATCCAAAAGGTCATGGTACCAGGAAAGAGGTATTAACACTCTCATAAGGTATATAGTAAAAACCTCTGCTCCTGTTAGAACCCCAGTGGTAAGCGAAAAATCAAGAAACCCCTTAGTTTTCCAATACAAGGTTATATTACAAAGAGGCAAGTATGCACCCTGACAAAAGAGACTCAGCTATCCTGTCAGGGACTCAGAGGTAGCTAAGGAAATCACAATTTCTACTCAGAAGGTCATGGTGGTAAAAGGTAAGTATGAATATTATAAGGCTCTATCTGACTACAGGTAGTATGTATCTCTCTTCTTGCAAACCTTTCCTCCTCTTTAAATAATATGCCCCTAGACAGCATGTTGCATAGCTACCCTTATATTTAAAGAGTAGGCAGATCAACTCTCTTTGGGAAAATCCCTGCACTGAGCAGTAGTACATAAAATATTTTTTATTCACAAGACTAGTTCTGTCTAGGAACAGGTTGAGTTGCTGCAGCTTGGCGATCTGACAAAACCAGATGCAGCTCAACTGTTACAGTCTCAGTGCCTCATCTGCCTTTGACTCTTTCTTCCATTCAGTATATTCAGCTGAAACAATGGTTCAGTCTGGTAGCAGGGTACATATTTTGAAAGTCATTTTATCTGTGCTACAGATAAGGACAACAGTGCTTGTGGCTTTGCTGGAATCATATATCATGCATGGGTGGTAACAAATCCTATATTTATCATATATATTTCTTCTGAATTTTGACTTGTTTGATTAACCTGATCATGATCTGAAATGCAAACCACACAGATACCATGCGACTTTAAAGTAAAATTAAATTGTATATTTGGCACAACCAAGGGAACAAAGCAACTATACCTTAACATGTTCATTTTTGTAGTGTGGTCACTACGTTGCTGTTTTTGTTATTTGCAAAGTAATGGTTGCTAGTAGTACAAGTATAATTTGCCTGATTATGATACAAATCTTCTCTGTTTCTGTGTTTAGGATAAGCAGGTCCTCTTCTTACAGTAGTAGCCTAAATTAATAATTTCTCTTAGAGTAATGCCAACTCGTATTTATATATTTTTACCAGTGGCCAAGTGGCAGTTACTGCAAAGCTGTATACTGTGAAATGCTGCCCTGTTGTAACTTTATTTCATTTTCCAAATATGTATTCAGATATGTATCCAGTAATATGCACTCAATGTGCTGATTTAATGCCGTCTCAGGCCCGAAGCCTATCACTGATGGATTGTCTCAAGATTCAGTAATGGGTCCATTGGTTTGTAATATATCCATAAACATTATGTTCACTGCCTGTACCTCATCTCACTTGATTCAGTATGTGGATGTCTCAGCTCTTCTGGTCTCTGTGAAATCCCTGAAATATATAACAACAATAGCTAGCTCTCCATTTCCAATATTCCAAAGTGGATCTCAGATTCAAGCATACTAGTAAATATTCAGATGTTCACAAGTGGCTGTTTGATTTAGGTCTAATACTAAATGGTCATGAAACTAAAACAGTCACTTTAATGACAAGATTTTGACATGATGAATAAATATCGCATCACCTCAGCATGTGGTTCTAATCATGATGTGGTACAATATATGAAATTATTTGTGTCATGATTTAATTACTATTTCAGTAAGACTATGATATACATATATCTATTGTTTTCACACAGGCATATACATGTACATGGAGAGGTGTGTGTGTGTGTGCGTGTGTGTGCGTGTGTGTGTGTGTGTGTGTGTGTGTGTGTGTGTGTGTGTGTGTGTGTGCATACATGTATCAGATTGACAATCCCTGAGGTTGGGGATTATGCCCCTTCCCCAGCATTGTACAGTCTCAGAGTTAGTATATATAATAAGCAGTGTGGCTGCACAGCCCTCCACATGAGGGAGTGCAGGGAGGCTGCTCCCCCTACAAAAGTCAGTGTTTTATCTATAGAAACCAAACCACCAGTGACCAGAGTGGAGAAAACACCACAAGGAACAAACAACCCACTCTGTGCTGTTGCCTCCAAAGAATCCACAGGCATGAAATGATCCAAAATATTGGTAAAAACACAGGTTTATTACTCCAGCCAGTCAAAGCAGTACAATAGCTTAAAAACCATGCAGGTTAAATAAAACACACCTGTAGTGTATCCAACACAGTCAAGTACTTTCGTCCTGCTCTAGGACTTCTTCAGAACTGTGTTTGCTAAAACCCACTCCCTCTTTTATACTGACAATTAACTAATTAAGATTTGAATCATGTTAACCCTATAGAATCTGTTAAAAAGTGTGTAGTAAATGTTAATGTTTCTGTAAATGAAAGCAGTGTTGTTTACTGAACTAGGTTCTTTTCTGTTACAAAATAGTGGCCCTATGTTTCAATGCAAGTTTCATAGATACATTGTCGTTGATGCCTGGCGTTACCATAGCATTAAGTCTCAATTGCCACCTCATTTCTGCCCTCTCCAAGTTGTTTTTCCAATAACCCCCTCTCAGATTACTACCAGTAACCTCTAGAATACCAAATAAGAAAGAGTGATTGGGATTATTTTTAATATGCCTGTATATAACATTATTTTCATCATGTTTTCTCACAGCTTACAAATGCTCATAGATCCTCCTTCTAAAATTTCTTTCGGTTTTACCTATGTAGAAATGCTGACATTCCTGACAAATAGCTATATATACCAGTCCTTTCGTAATACAGGACCCTGTTGCTAATTTTATCTCCCTGTCCCTTACTTCCAACCATACTGAGGTTCCCACTAAGATGTACCAGCTGAGGTTCATGAAACCAGACAAAGGGGAAGGATGGCTATAACCAATAAGGAAGATTATAACAGCAAGATTTTTTCCATGTTACAGCAGGAAGAAAAATACCAAAGTGTTTCTAAATATGAAATAAATATTTCCCATAGGAGAATCCAGATGATGTTAGAAGATGCACTACTGCAAGGTGTCATAAACAAAGATGTATACGGTTTTCTGGTGAATTAAAACCCTACTATTCCAGTTGTGTTTGGGATACCGAAAGTCCACAAAGACATCAGGGATCCCCCATACAGGTTGATTATAACTTGTCAGAACAGTACTACCTACTCTTTAGGGGTTTTTGTGGACAGAATAGTAAGGGAGTCCCTGGTCCCTATAGAACATGTGTTAAGGGACTCTTGGAATTTTTTGGGCAGAATCAAACAGGATACATTTTCAGTGAGTTTGAGTTTCTCTACTGTGGACGTGGTTGACTTGTTCACCTCAATACCTCACGAAACTGGTTTAGAGCTTTTTTTATGAAGTATTAGTGGAAAAAACATCATTAAGTAATACTATGGTGAACTTTATTATAACACTAATGGAAATCATCTTAAAAAATAATTATTTCACTTTTGAAGGAGAATATTATTGTCAGGTCAGTGGTATAGCCATGAGCATTAGTTGCGCACCCTTGTTTGCAAATCTTGTAATGTATGGGTGGGAGAGGTTATACATTTTTAACACCTCTTTTTCTATGTTTTGGATTCACTTCTTGTGTTACCTGGATGATATTTTTATTTTATGGAAGGTGGGAGATAAACATGAAGAATTTATGGAATATATAAATAATTTAAGCGAATGTTTAAAATTTACTGGTACTTCTAATAATGACTATCAATTATCTTGATGTCTTACTTAATAAGAATTATGAAAACAAGAAATTCAAATCTCAAATTTATAGAAAACCCACTTTTTCAAATGATTATTTAGAATTTAAAAGTAGTCACCTGCTATATACAAAAAGAAACATAGTAAAGGGTCAAATGGTCCGGGTAGCAAGAATGTGTTCTAACATTGATATAGTACAGAGAGAAATGGGCACACTAATAACATTTTTTTCTGAAAGAGGTTACCCGTTAGAATTTGTACTACCCATTTGTGGGCAAGTTATTAGCGAGTGGGGTAGTAGGTATAAACCCCCGCTGGGATCCTATTTAGTGAAAGAGAATGAAACTAATACAAGGAAAGATTATACCCAATCCATGTTGGTGACTTATGGAGAAACAAGTAGTAAGATTAGGGATATTGTCAAGAAAAATTGGGTGTTGTTTAAAGGGAACGAGGAAATATTAGATACAGTAGGAAAAGATCCAACATTTGTTTTCAAAACTAATAAACAAAAGAAGCTGGAAACAGCGCACTCTAACCGCACTTTAATCAGGAAACAAGATAAATCCAAAAGTTAATCACACAGTCAGTAAACGCTTTAAAATCCAATACATGCGTTTTCGTCAGCCTAAAGCTTCGACTTCATCAGACAAAACTAATTAAGTGATTCACCTTTATATAATAAGAATTCAAATGTAAAAACCAATGAAAAACAATGCATTCTATATAAGCCAATAGCAATAAAAACAACCTAAAGAGCTCATTATAATGAAATCCTTAATATAAAAACTTTCTTTTAAAATAGTTCAAATATGTAAAAACTTTTTTTTAAAAATTTTATTAAAACATGTTGTAATTAATTGAATTTCTAAAACCAACATAATTAAATGAAGCTATTTTCTAAAAACTGTTTGTTATATAGATGTAAATGCTGAATAGAGATAGTGTGTAGGAAAGAAAAACAGACAACAGTGCCATCTACTGTTCTTTAGGAGTAATTTGATGAATTTCATACTTTAATTGATCTCAATTTTAGAGCTGGGACTATTGAAATACATTCATTTAGACCTGGTTGTTTATTGGCTTCTAATTTTCAAAACTAATTACAGTTTCAAATTTTTACAGGAACATCCCATTAATGGCAAGAACAATGTGAGAGGGACAACTAGATGTGGAACTTGTGAACATGGTAGGTACATCTTAGTGGGAACCTCAGTATGGTTGGAAGTAAGGGACAGGGAGATAAAATTAGCAACAGGGTCCTGTATTACGAAAGGACTGGTATATATAGGTATTCGTCAGGAATGTCAGCATTTCTACATAGGTAAAACTGAAAGAACTTTTAGAAGGAGGATCTACGAGCATTTGTATGCTGTGAGAAAACATGATGAAAATAATGCTATATACGGGTATATTAAAAATAATCCCAATCACTCTTTCTTATTTGGTATTCTGGAGGTTACTGATAGTAATCCGAGATGGGGGTAATTGGAAAAACAACTTGGAGAGGGCAGAAATGAGGTGGCAATTGAGACTTAATGCCACGGTAACCCCAGGCATCAACGACAATGTATCTATAAAACCTGAATTGAAACACAGGGCCACTATTTTGTAACTGAAAAGAACCTAGTTCAGTAAACAACACTGCTTTCATTTATAGAAACATTAAAATGTACTACATACTTTTTAACAGATTCTATAGGGTTAACATGATTCAAATCTTAATTAGTTAATTGTCAGTATAAAAGAGGGAGTGGGTTTTAGCAAACACAGTTCTGAAGAAGTCCTAGAGCAGGACAAAAACGCTTGACTGTGTTGGATACACTACAGTTGTTTTCTATTTATCCTGTATGGTTTTTAAGCTATTTTACTGCTTTGACTGGCTGGAGTAATAAACCTGTGTTTTTACCAATATTTTGGATCATTTCATGCCTGTGGATTTTTTGGAGGCAACCGCACAGAGTGGGTTGTTTGTTCCTTGTAGTGTTTTATCTATACCTATATAACGAAGTGATGGTATTCTGTTTTTTTTTTTTATTTTTACATGTTGGTGCTATTGACATCAACATTTTGAGTTTTGTTTATATTAAATACTCCTACAGATAGATAAATTGATAGATATGGATATGCTAGCAACCGCTGAAGGACTACTATGTTGATGATGTGCTCCTAGTAAAAAACAGTTATAGAAGCAGTATCTGACAAACAAACAAACATTGACTTGCTAGTGTGTATGTTTTGAAGCTAATCCTCAGAACATATAGGTAAGAAACAATGTTTTTGTAGAGGGCAATCTCATTTCACCCCCATGTGTTTGGGTGGGGGTGCTGTTCTCCCATATCCCCTGCTGCTAATTTATTCCAACCCTGAGATCACACAATCCTTGTGAAAGGGCATATTCTCCACCTCTAGGGACTGTCCATCCTCACACAACTGTCGACCATCTGTATTGTTGACCAAAGTATGTTGACAATATAGAGGATGATTTTATTTAAAATAATTTAATAGTAGGGAAACCATATATACCTATCTATCTAGATCTATCTATCTATATAGATAGACATATTGATATAGATCTATCTAAACACATGCACACACACACACACACACACACACACACACACACACACACACACACACACACACACACACACACACACACACACACACACACACACACACATGCATTTATATCTATATCTGTGGAATAAAACCTTTCTTTATAAAACAAGCCCATTTAACCACAGCATGCACCATCCTATTTTCTAATATTCTGCATTTTTAACCTCATCCTGATCCTCTTAGATAATTCATAACTCTCCAAACCTGAGTGAACTTAAAATACATGAGCACAATATTACGAAACTGATCTTACCAACACATATTTCTAAGGAAAGCTGAACGGTTTGAATTTTCTCGTGAGATTACTTTTGCCCAGATCAAAATGATACACAACATACTCTGTTTTTAGATCAAATGCAATGCATTGAAGGTCTGGTTCACTGGTATGTTTTAACATGTAAACTTTGATCACAAAGCAAACAACTGACAGAAACCTCAAAAGTTCAATAAGTAAATTTATCTGTTATTCTAAGCATCTTAGTTTTGGTTTTAGCACTGGGCTCCAGGCCATTTACTTTGCATTTAAGAAGGCTTTTGTGGTCTACACTTGTGGACAAACCCTTATCAAAACCCTCTCTCCATAAGTCCACCTCAGCATTCAGAATACTATGTCAGGCAATTCCCATCAGTTTCTCCCACCAGCTGAGTTGACATGAGCATACTGACACAGTGTAGCAACTGTCTCATGTTCACTGACAGCCCTCTTTTCCTACCACATAATTCTTCTACTTGCGAGAAATGCATCTACATCAGTAACCTGGAATCCATGCTCTCTTACATCACAGTCAGTACTCCTGACAAAGAACAGATTGCCAGCACAAACATCACACCACTCACATCACATAGTCAAGCACAACACCCACCCACCTATGTAGAGGTCCTCAATAAAAAACTTACCTAAACATCAGAGGCATCCAAAACACACTCACTAACATTCCACATGCAACACCAAACACATTACACACAGCAGGCAACTCACCAGTGTCTCACAAATACAGCGCATAAGACATAACAATAAACCAAAACAGTCCATAAGGTGTAAAAATAAACAAAACATGCTAGTCATTGGTGACTCAATAGTGAGACACACTGATGTCCCCCCTCACCAGGCTCAACAAGGAGAAGGTCACAGTCAGTTGTCTGTCAGGTGCAGAATCTGCCACATCATGCACGTACTTAAGTCTGTCCACAACAGGTACAAGTATGACTCTGTCATGTTGGTGTGAATGACTTGAGATGTACCTCCCTGGAGTATATGAAGAGAAACATGGCAAAGGTCTCAGAGTATGTGTCCCAGGCAGTATGACCCCTAGCCCTAAGCAGCCTCCCACCTTCAACAAGAATGATACCACAATACCGGCAAAAAATAATTGACTTCAACAATTGACTTAGTTTCTGGTGTCATTCCAAGGAGATCCAGTATCTGTCTGCCTGGGATAACATGATTGATAGGCCTCGATTCTTTGCCAGAGATGGCCTCCACCTGTCACCCATGGGACTCCAGAACCTGGCAAGGCTCTTGCCTCCTCCATTGTGCCATTTTTAGACAATGTTCCAAAGATAAGCCTTCCAACATAAAAGGTCTGTCAAAAAATAAATTGAAGGTCATGTTGCTTAACACTAGGAGCCTTAACCTGAAAATGTACTCACTGGAAGCTCTCCTCACACTGGAAGATGCCGACATCTGTGCAGTCACAAAAACTTGGTTCAGGGCTGAGCAGAGCAACCCTGCCTTACCAGGCTTTATCTAATTCCATACATTCTGACTGCAAAATGAGGTCAGGAAGACTAAGGGTAGTGGAGTCTCTATCTTCATTAAGGATAGGCACACCTCCAGAATGGTTTGAAACATGATGCACTGGAACTACTCCAGGTGCAACTGACAGTTGGCAAGACACCCATCCATATTATAGCCAGCTATAGAACCCCCTCCATGAATCAGGACACCCACTCCTCCTACCTGAACCTACTTGACTCGAACAAGGTACCTCCTAACACCCTGATCGTTGGTGACTTCAACTACCCCACCATAGACTGGGTGAACTATTCCTGCACTAATGCGCTCACTCATCAATCCCTTGACTTCACCATTTCTAACACACTACACCAGCTCATCTTATTCCATACAAGGGGCGATAGCATTCTGGACTTAGTTCCCACCAACATGGGTGATTGCTGCACCACTCCCACAGTATGTTCTTCCCCGGTGAGATCAGATAATTGGTCTGTCTCATTCAAAGTTTCTATCCCACTCACCCCCCCCCCCCAACCATAACCAGGCTAAAAAACTTCTCAAAAGCTGACTACAATCTCCTAAGTGAGGGTATCAGTAGCTTCACACCACCACCACCCTCAGATAATGCAGGCAACTATGCTGAACAGTACGCCAGTGCAGATAACAAGCACCTGTACAACTGCATGGACTCAGCCATACCCAATAGAAATAAAACCCGCTCCTCAAGGAAACACAAACCTGTCTGGTGGACATTCTCTATCAATAGGCTTTACAACAAAATGAAGAAACTGTTGTCCAAGGGTAAAAAGGAACAAATTCCAAATTGGAAAAATTCCCTCCTTAGCCTCAACACGCAAATTAGATCATTACTGAAAATCTCCAAAGCCAATTATGAATCAAAACTAGCCTCCAAAACAAAGGAAAACCACAAAGCCTTCTTCAATTATGTCAGAAACCTCCATGGCAAAGCCCAGGTTTGTTCTGAATTAGTATTTAACGGTATCACTTACAGTGATCCTGTTGACTTAGCCAGCCTGCTAGCAGATAAGTTCAACCCACACTTCACCCCCCCGTCCCCCCAAATGCCCATTTGACATCCCTGATACTTGGTCCCGCACCTCACATCTCTGTAGATCAAGTGTTAAAGGCCCTATCCAAGGCAAAGAACACAGTTTCCATAGGACCTGATAGTATCCCAGGCTGTATTTTGCACCATCTCCAGCAAGAACTAGCTTTGTTATTGAGCACCCTATTCAACCACAGCCTAAGTACAGTTTTTTTCCAGCAAAGTTGACAACTGCCATTGCCATCCCTTTGCACAAAGCTGGTGCCACTACTGACCCTGGAAACTATTGCCCCCATTAGCTTGACAAGTCTGATCTGTAAAGCCATGGAGCCTATTATTATGGATCTCATAAACAAGGATATAGACAATCTCCAAGCACTTGACCCCACCATGTTCAGATTTGTCAAGAACAGATCTTGCCTGTTGAACCTAGTTGACTTCTTTGAGACTATCACTAAGTCCCTGGATGAGAAAAGTCAGTACATACAACTTACCTTGACCCTGCCAAGGCCTTTGACACAATTCCCCACTCAGGCATCATCAAAAAGCTAACACAACTTGGTGTAAATCCCTATCTCATCAGGTGAGTGGCCAACTGGCTCACTGATAGGACCCACAAGGTCAAAATAGGTGCCTCCACCTCTGACAGCAAACCTGTCACTAGTGGTGTTCCCTAGGGATCTGTCCTGGGACCCCTATTGTTTGGCAACTACTTGTCAGAAATAAAGACAAAAGTTTGCGGATGACTGTAAGTTGGGTGCTGACACTGACTCCCCAAATGAAGTTAACATATTGCAAGAGGGTCTCACAGCAACATATAACTGGTGTCAAAGTCATGGCCTTAAGGTAAATGCAAAAAAATGTATTATCATACTATTCAGCAAGAACATGACCCCTACTGATTGCCACATCAACGGCAACCCCCTAAGCACACAACCTGTGCTGAGAGATCTGGGTATTCAGATTGAAACAATCTCACATTTGACCATCATGTGGCAGCAGTGGTCAGAAAAGCCTTTTACTTGGTTCATCTCATAAGTAAAGGGATTGCATCCAGAAAAAAGGAGGTTATTATCTTTCTGTACTCCTCTCTCATTTGCCTGTAATTGAGTAAAACACCCCATTTAGTATGTACCTCTCCAAATGCCTGCACCAACTGGAAAGGCCACAGAAATACCTCACAAAGAGTATCTATGGCCTCCAATACCAATCCTTTGCAGACAGGCTGAACTCACTATCACTACTCGGTAACTTACAGATTGCTCAAAGGAGATCTGTGTCTCACTTACAAGGCAATTTTTGACCCTGCCCTACTAGAGATGCTCTATATCCGTAAGTCTAACTCCTTGTGCATTGCCCGCTTGAAAGGCCTAAATCAAATATGCAACATTAACAAAACTTGCTGGAGAGACAGTTTTGTCTCCCAGAGGATGTCCCGTCTCTGGAATAGATTTCCCATACATGTCAAACTGACCTCGCTGACCATCTTCAAGTGCAACCTTGATGAGTGGATGGGAAACCACAAATATGCCCCAGGGGTTCCACCTGTGTCCTTCATTGACAGGGGTGACAGGTGCTCACTGAGGTTTTTTTTTTTTTTTGTGAGATAAACTCTTGGCTAGGCCTGTAAGAGCATCAGGGCCATTAGTCTAGTAACCTCCTATGATCCTATGATCACCACAGAGGCTTTCTAGTCTAATTCTATAGTTCTAAAATGTGGAAAATGGTTCCTCTTTACATCAGAACCATATATTAAATCAACAGACTTTTAAAAAGTATTAAAAAGTGATTATTTTTATAAATTCAAATTTTACATTTGTAGGCGGTAACAGTTGAAAATTTGTATACTGTACCTCCAGTATCAAGGCTTAGCTTAGATGGCCACAGTGGTGCAGTGGTTAGCATTGCTACCTCACAGCAAGAGGTTCTTCGGTTCGATGCTCAGCTGGGGTGCCTTCTGTGCAGAGTCTGCATGTCCTCCCTGTGTTCATGTGGGTTTCCTCTGGGTGCTCTGGTTTCCTCCCACATCCCAAAGACATGCTGTAGGTGGATTGGACACTCTAAATTGGCCCTAGGTGTGAGTGCTTGTGCCTTCTGTGGAAGGTTGGGTGCTGGGCTGGCAACTCGACACTGTAAAACTCCACTGCCAATCATGAGTGGACAAGGTGATCCACTGTGGCGACCCCTAACCGGAAAAAATCAAGGCTTAGCTTAGCTCTTCCAAAATATCCTGTTCTGGCCCAATAGCTGCATGAATCTTTAAGTAATTATTTCTTGGCTTCACAAAATAGTAATGGGCATCTCATTCCTTTTTCTGTCCTACCTTTTACCTACAACTTGTCATTAATCACCCCCACCAAGCCCATACTCTTGCATTTCAGATCAACTCCATTATTCCTGATAGGTTTTAACCATGTAACCAAGTTCTACTTAAATAGTTAGCATCAGTTTCAAGATGAAGAAAAATCATTTTGCCTTATTATTTCTTGTTAGTTAGAACCTTTTTCATAATATTGTAGTATGACTGTTTCCTATTTTATACAGCATTATCGTGTAAACTTTGCCAGTGATATATAGAAATAAATAACTTAATCTAATTAAATGCATAAGCAAATAGATAATTCCTGCCAATAACTATATCATGGGAAGGGAGAATGAAATAATAAAAAGATGACATGACCAGACTTGTAAGACTAATATGGTGCATGTATTTCTTTGTTGCACTGTATAAGCACATCGATATAAAGTCCTCATGTTATGTAGATAAATACCATATCAGGACTTAATTCTGTCCAACGGTGGTTTCTGACATTAATGGGAATCTGGTAAGCAGTTAGTTAAACTATTAATTAGGGTAACCCTAATTGTACTAATTTACTGCTACAAGTGAATGACACAGAAAAGATGCTGATATGAATCTGCCACTGTTGAGAAAATGAGATAATGGTTAGCAGATAGCAAAATGGGCTGTATATCTAGGACTATGTATACAATGTCTTAGTTTTTATATAGGGCAAACTGAGAGACCCCTTAGGAAAAGAATCTATGAGCACCAATATGATATTTCCAAAAAGAAAGACACAAATGCTTTTTTTAAAACATCTAGCTTCTTGCCCCAATATGCAACTCAAGTTTATGGTTCTTGAACAGGTGACACAGGACGCCAGGGGAGGTGACTGGGAAACCCATCTTGAATACAGAGAACTTTTATGGCAGCTTAGACTCAATGCTGCAAGACCCCCTGGTCTCAATAAGAATATTTGTATATCTAGTGTGCTCAAGCTAAGAAAAGCTAGGTTATGAATTTTACGGTTATAGTTAGCAACTGTTTTTGCATTTACATTCTTATACATATTTACATATACATTTTTAATCTGTAAATTATTTCTTCAGTGATTTTTCAGTGATTTTCTAGTGACTTTTTAATGATTTTCTAATGACTTTTTGTATGTTTTATTTATTTTAAGCATTGCTTATGTATATACAGGAGTTTTATTTATTGAGTGAAGGCATTTTAACAATTTACTTAATTGAATGTTTAGTACGTCAATTAGGGATCATGTGATTAGATGCTTATGTATTTAAACACTTCAATTGCATTGTTTTTTATCTTGAGAAAGCCAGGTATTTACCTGGCAAAAGCGCTTGGTTGACTTCTCTTTCTGTTGTTCAATAAAGTCATACTTTTTTAGTTCTCTCTGGTTTGGCTCTCCTTGTCCATGGAGTTCATTTTGTTTTATTTCCCTTGGTTCGTTGGGAGTTATTTCTTGGTTTATATTTCCATGGCTGAAGGAGCGGACCAGATTGATTTCCAGGAGACGCCACTTCTATTTAGAAGTAAGCCCCGGTCACTCATGGAGAATTTAAGCAGGTACTGTATTTGCTTACCCAGCTAAATAATTTGCTTAATCTGGGATACAACAACTCTGTTAGCCTGCTGCCTAGCAACCAGCAGCAGGGCTGTAGGAAGAAATACATGTTATCACCGAAACAAGGGCTGAACGGTGCACCACCAACGGAAATTCCTGGTGAGATTTTATTGGTTAACACTGATCTACAGGAGCAGTCCAGAAGCAAGCACACCAGCCACGCTATTAACTTGAATTCCTCCAAAAAGGATTTTAATTTTAACGCTTGGACTGAGCAGTCATTTCTTTTCAAACAAGGTACTGTTTCAGCCGGCTTTAATTCTAATGCTTGTGCAGAAAACGAATTTAACAATTTAAGTGATATGCTGTATGCTTATAAAAGTATGCAGTTGGAAATTGATTACCTTAAAGAATATGTTTAGGTGCAATGCGTTCCAAAAGGACTATGCTGCTATAAATTCCCGAACAATGCTTTGCCTGGTTCTGACCTGTACAACAAACTTGTTGTATTATTTGATAAAGTTGGTTTAGAAATGTTAGACCTCATGATAGAGGATTATGAGGCAAAAGCCCATAGTTTGTTAAAAGAAGTGAACACGTTGAATAATTCTGTTGTTAAAAATAAGAATTTTTTAAGTATTAAAAGGAATTATGACAATGTTTTCAATGAAGTTGACCAATACTGCATTAAAATAGTTAATCGGAAAATTAGAAAGCTGGAACACGATCTCAGTGAGTACAGGGAGGGAACGGCTTACCCGTTACCGGGTAAGGGTAGATGGAATATTAAACAAGTTGCTGATAGAAACAATGACACTGTCTATGTTCATGACACACCATCAGCTGACTTGCCCAGGAGAAGTGAACGGTTAGCCCAGAAAGTGAATAAGAATAGTTTTCAGGATTTTCATTATCCCCTGGGCAGACCAGGGGGCAGGGACATGACACATCAGCGACAGGAATGGATCAGGTCACACAGATGGGTAATATGGTTGGCCATGAATTCTTGAATCTATCATTGGAATCATCTGACAAAAATTATATGGTAGTAAAGAAGGACAATTACACTATATTTAATTTCACCGATTTAGAAGTAACTTCAGATTTTTTTGAGTTTTTTACTAAGGGTTTTCAGTTTGTACCATTGCATCCTTTCAGTTTGACCAATGCTCTTGTGGACCTTAAATTATTTGTCAGACACCTGAACCTTGCATTACAGTTTAAAGGGCAATTATACACCAAGGAGGGGCTTACAAGGGCCAGTACTTACAACCCCCCTTTACATTCATCCCTCAAAGTTTTTGAAGAGTTAGTAGAGATTGATTTAAGAAAGCAGTGCTCCAACAGGATCCATGCCCCACACACCAACTTGGATTCTAAGTTGCAGCAGTTAATCAAGTCTTTTATCCAAGATGGTGTTAGGGTGATGAAACCTGACAAGGGAGGGGGGTGGTGGTCTTGATGTACAGTTGTGCATATGACACCTACCTCCACAACATGTTACAGGATCCTGAACAATACGAATTGATTTCCAGGAATGAGGTAAATTTAGCTTATTCTAAAATTAGCTTTCTGTTATCGGACCATCTACTGCAGGGAGCCATTAATGAAAGGTTATATAACTATTTACATGTTAACAAACCTAGGATCCCCGTAAATTTTTGGGATACCCAAAACTCACAAAGGTTTAGATCCCTTTAAATTCAGACCTATTGTTTCAGGAGCAGGTAGCTTCACAGAACCACTGGGTAAGTTTATTGATTACACCATAAAGAAATTTTCCTCCACATTACAACATGTATGCAAGGATTCCTGGGACTTTCTTAAAGGTTTCAAACAAAGGTTATTCCATCCTGACTTACTTATGATAACTACCGACATCATAGAATTGTTTCCCAGCATTCCCCACTCCATTGGGTTAGAGTGGTTCAATGATATTTTGGCCTCTGAATCTGGCCTTAGTTCCAACATTATCAGTTTAAATGTAGAGCTTATGGAGGTTGTTCTCGAAAACAATTTCCTTTATTTTAATGGTGAATTGTTTAAACAAAAAAAGGGTGTAGCGATGGGCGCTGCATGCGCCTCATTATATGCTAACATCATGTTGCACTACTGGGAGAACAACTTCATATTTTCCACACACTGGGTACAATATATAGTCCATTACAAACGATACCTTGATGATATTTGTTTATTATGGAATGGAACCTTGAATAGTTTTTTGGAGTTTATGAGTTATATTAATTCCACCATTTTTTATCTTTTACTCACAATGCTAGTAATGACATGCTAAACTATCTTGATGTATCAATATTTAAAGACTACTGTAACCATACTTTTCAGTCCAAGTTATACAGGAAAGCCACTTTCTCTAATTCATATTTGCATTTTTATAGTGGCCATCCCTTTCATCAGAAGAAGGGTTTAGTAAAGGGGCAGTTCATTCGTGCATCTGATAAACATTTTTTGAAGAAGTGGATTTTTTAAAAAAACTTTTTTTTGAAAGGGGTTACCCAGCTCCTCTAGTTAATAATTTGGTCCAAGAAGTGATTGATAATAGGCAATCCAAGTATTTCCCGTTGTTAGGTAATGGCTTTCAATGGGTCGAGCAGACTGAACAAACTGAACAATTTAACTTGTATAATAGTTTTATCCATACATTTTCAGAGGACTCCCAACAGGTGGAACACATAGTGTTAAAACATTGGCCCCTTTTGACACTCCATGATGATTTTAAGGGTATAGTTCAGGAACGCCCCAATTTTGTGAAAAGAAGGGATGTTAATTTAAAAGGTTTATTCAAAAGAAAGCATTTTTCGGATTTGGGGTATTCTTCTAAACTTGGACTTACAAATGTGGGGCATGTAAGCAGTGCACTTTTATTATGAATGATAGCTCCTTTTATCTTCCATCCAGGGAATTCAGATTTAATGCTGACCATTACTACAATTGTGGGGCAAAAGGGGTTGTATATCTAGGACTATGTATACAATGTCTTAGTTTTTATATAGGGAAAACCGAGAGACCCCTTAGGAAAAGAATCTATGAGCACCAATATGATATTTCCAGAAAGAAGGACACAAATGCTTTTTTTAAACATCTAGCTTCTTGCCCGAATATGCAACTCAAGTTTATGGTTCTTGAACAGGTGACACAGGACACCAGGGGAGGTGATTGGGAAACCCGTCTTGAATACAGAGAGCTTTTATGGCTGCTTAGACTCAATGCTGCAAGACCCCCTGGTCTCAATGAGAATATTAGTATATCTAGTGTGCTCAAGCTAAGAAAAGCTAGGTTATGAATATTACGGTTATAGTTAGCAACTGTTTTTGCATTTACATTCTTATACATATTTACATATACATTTTTAATCTGTAAATTATTTCTTCAGTGATTTTTAAGTGATTTTTAGTGACTTTTTAATGATTTTCTAATGATTTTTTGTATGTTTTATTTATTTTAAGCATTGCTTATGTATATACAGGAGTTTTATTTATTGAGTGAGGGCATTTTAACAATTTACTTAATTGAATGTTTAGTACATTAATTAGGGATCACATGATTAGATGCTTATGTATTTAAACACTTCAATTGCATTGTTTTTTATCTTGAGAAAGCCAGGTATTTACCTGGCGAAAGCGCTTGACTGACTTCTCTTTCTGTTGCTCAATAAAGCCGTACTTTTTTAGTTCTCTCTGGTTTGGCTCTCCTTGTCCGTGGAGTTCATTTTCTTTTATTTGCCTTGGTTCGTTGGGAGTTATTTCTTGGTTTATATTTAGATAGCAAAATGTGTCAGAATCAGTCTTCTAAAAAATAAATGATAAGGAATGAGGGTGATAAACAAAGACTGTACTTCATATGCTGTTGTGCATTGCGATGATAAAGTGCATTGCTTTCACTGAGATGAAACAGAAATAGAATAAAGAAAGGCATTGTTGAAAGTAGAAGAACAGAGTAGAAAAAGATATACAAGGCTGTGGTATACATGTTTTTGTTACTGACTGGTTGAAAATATAAATTCTTTCATTATATTACAAGATAAAGTATTCATAATATTGATGTTTTAAAATGTGCAGCATTTTGTTTCCAAAAAAGTTGGCAACCATGTTTGAGTTCCTTTTTAGCTGTAATAAATAAACATTTCTTCTGGTTCATAACTTTAGATTTATGCTGGATATACCATACATGGTATGTATTTCCATGGTATTTACATGGAATACGGTCTGACAAGTGCCATGGGGGGGAGCTGTCTTCTACTATTTCTTCTTGTACCACAGCACTTCCAATAAAAACAATTATAGATACAGTTTCTGTACTTGTACCTTTGATCTTGTGGTGACAAATGTGTGTAATAAGATACACTGAGCTGTCTCACTATAGGCAAAAAAAGGTGTTTCAAGCCTGCCAAAAGCTGGGAAAATGTAACAAGACAGAGAGACAGAAGACTGATGCTGTTGTTAGACAACAGGATCTCTAAAGGGACAGCAGTTGTTTCACTGCTGGCTGGGACTGATAGAGGAAAAAGGTGAGATGAATAGAAATGCTCTGTGTCATCAAGGGAAGATATAGCTGCTCGTTTTCAAAATCTGAAGTCTGAACATTGTGACTGGAATACTTTGACCCATTAAGGGAATATTGGAAGTGTCAGAAAGGATGTCTGCCTCTGCTAAGGCCACTGGTTTTGCAACTTGTGAAAAAAAACATATGGAGGTTAGTGCTAGGTCAAGAATTTAGGCAAATATAAAGGGACTTCCTCCCTATACCCGAGGTCATGCCTACTTATCAAAATATGAGCTAGTTTGGCATAATGTGTGCTTGTGTACTGTTTCTGAGCAAGTCACTTAGATAAACCATGCTCCTGCGCTGAGTTCTACCTGGGTTAACACATAGAAACGAATAAACAAATATTGAGATGACAAAATTCCTGTTAGTCCTTGGATGCTGGAGTAACTCTTACTTTGAAATTTTAGTTTCTTATTGGATAACCCTCTGATATTCCTTGCAGATGTGTGCTGTTGTTCCTCTTTTTGCAGTGCATAATTGCAGGCTTATTTTCTTTGCCTGATCTAAACTAATTCAGATAATTTTCTTGCATTATGATTTATTGCAGCCATCATTTACGAAGCTAATGTAAGCCATAATTAAGAACTAAAGAGAAATGTGACACATTTTATTTATAACCAAATCTGTAAGTTTAAAGGTTAAAAAATTACAAAAGGGTTGCATTGTTGGAAGTTTCCAACCAAGCTGGTTCCTAACTCTCCACTCCACATTGACCTTTTAGAGCTTTTTTCTCAACATGGGTGAGAGTTACCAGAATTACTCATGAAACATAATCAAAGGACCATTGATGTCTTGGTTAGTGAAGTCACCAGACTTGACCAGATTACCACCAAAGATTTACTTTTTGGACATCATTCTGCACAATATCAAAATATTTTTGGTAATATAGACAAAATAATTTATAATATTAATTGACAGAAGGAAAATAAGTTATATAGATATATATATATATACACATATATATGTGTATGTGTGTGTGTGTTTTAAGAATAAAGCTTTTTGGAAGCCACCTGCAGCCTGCCTCTGTTCATCTACATCATTGGTTTTATCTTTTGCACTCTGAGGTACCTGGTTATCCTAGTGACTTTGTTTTGTTTCCGTGGAAGATTTGCTACTAATGTTTCAACACTGGGTGACCAGGAAATGGCTACAGGAAAGGAGAACATGGTGCAGGATTATACTCCTTCTAATAATGTCTTATGGACTGATAGAAATGTAAACAGCTTTATAATGAAGGTGAGCAAAAAGAATAACCCTTTACTGTATGTGAAGAATATACAAGAATCAGATGAAATGACTGAAATAGACTTTATAGCACTGAAAAGTGAAATGTTCTCCTTAGAGAAAGAACTCTTAAGGCTAAAAAGAACACAATATGAGAAATTGCATCTGCAAATGTGTATAGAAGAAAATATTATACCCAGAGGCTTGAGAATTTTAAAAATGCCGGCTCAGGCTGATTGTGATCCTGTGCTATTAAATGCCTGGCAGAAACTGAATATACAAACAAGTTTGGGGTATTTGAAATTGCTATCGGAGGCTGTGGAGGAAGAAGAATCAAAACTTTTGTCAACAGCAAGAATTAAATATCTTGATTTGTGTAAGAAATATGCTCCTACTGTTATTATGAAGCTGATAACTGACATTATTGATAATGTGTCTGTGTATGGGTGTAGACTGACTCAAATCAAAATAAAAAAAACTGCAAAGGGATAGAGCTGATTTTCTGATCGGTCATGTGTTCTTGTGGCCGAGAATTGTAAAAACGGCCACACAAGGAAATAACATTAATGCCATGAATATTGAGAGTAACATTAATGTTATGAACACTGAAATAGTTGATTTAATAGCTCTTAATATGAATAAAGAAGACACCTTGCAGGTTCCAATAAGTCAGAATGTCAATGATTCACAACCGACATCTGAGGGGAGTGGCCATACGACCGCAGAGTTAGATTGTAACTCGATTGCCCCTGATAGCATAACTGTAAAGAACAGAATGGTTACTATCAAAGTGCAAGTGCATAAAGGAGTAAATGGAAGTATACAGAATGATTTTGATGATGAACTTACTCCTACTACCCCTTTTCTGGAAAGCACTCGACCAATAGGTTTACAATTTCCGCTACCAACAATGAGCCGGTCGAACAGCAAAGGAAGAGGTCGGCAGAGCCAGTCGCAAATAAGGGGAAGAAGTGCAACCAGACAAAAAAGGAAACAAACGTACAATATGGTGAGTCCTTACACCATAAAGAAAGCGTTTTTAAGCAACCAAAGTTAGTTGTAAATTTGTCACAGTATTCTTTAACACATAATGAAATTAAGGTTTTAGAAAAAGGACTGTAATTTATTCCTACAATGGACTCTGACATTACTGTAGTAGTTATAGATGTCAAAATGTTCACCAGAAACCTTATGCTGAAATTGATGTTTTCTAACAATAGCATGAGTAATGAATTTGTGTTTAGCAAACCCAGTAGCTTTATACCTAAAATGAATCCACTGATTTCTGCATTTGAAAAAATATGCATTGATGAAGTTCACAAGAAATTTAATGAACAAGAAATGTTAGATAATAAAAATAAATGGTATAATTTATCTAAGGGTGAATGTGTTGCTCTGAAAAAATGTAAGAAATAATAATTCTATCATGATACATCCTGCGGATAAAGGGGGACCCACAGTGATCTTTGATAAAGATGATTATGATAAAAGAATGTTCCTTCTCCTAAGTGACAGAACTTTTTATATACCTATCACTTTGTTAAAGGTTAATAAAATGATTAAATATGTTCATGAACAGTTAAAGCTTTTGGCAGATAATAATATCATACAGGAGAAACTGTTTCAGTGCTTTTTTATTGCCAAACCCACAATTCCAATAATACAAAGGTTACCTAAATTACATAAAAGTTTAGACAATCCTCCAATGAGACCAATAGTGTCTGGTAGGAATTGGTGCACAGAAGCAATTTCCATTTATTTGGAAAAAACTTTGAGAAGTCTTATTAACACCTCAGAACATATTCTTAGGGACACTGAACAATTTGTTAAAGATCTATTTAAATTTCAGGAATCTGATATGCATAAACAGACATTATTGGTCACATTGGATGTTGTCTCTTTATTTACAGTTATACCTAATGAATATGGAATAAAGAATGTAGCTGATTTAATGTATAGCAATGGTAACTATGACTGTAATAAAATAGACCTAATATGCAAGTTATTAAAACTTGTTTTGGAGAATAATATTTTCATATATAAGGATAAGTTCTTTTGGCAAAATCAAGGTGTTGCTATGGGAATGTCTTGTGCAAATAGTTATGCCAATGCTGTAATGTTGAAATGGGAAAAGGAATTTCTGATGAAAGATGAATTTGTAAATAATGTATTATTTTACCGAAGATTTGTAGATGACCTTTCTATGATATGGAATGGTTCTATTGACAAGTTGCAAGTGTTTACTGATTATATTAATAGTTCTACAAGTTTTCTTAGGTTTACTCTGAACTATTCAAATAAGGAAGTAAGTTTCTTAGATGTATCCGTCATGCGGACCACAAATGGCGACTTGAATGTTAAAATGTATAAGAAAGAATGTCATGTTAACAATCTCCTTAGGAGGGATAGCATGCACCCTCAGTTTATTTTTAAAAACGTAGCCCAAAATCAAGTTTATAGAGCTTCCCAGCTTAATCATATGGATGAAGCATTTGTTACACAGTTAACCATAGTGGAAACAGATTTATTAGAGAGAGGTTATGATAGGAAATTAATTGATTCCAGTATCAATGCAGTAAACAATGTGAGGCACACTAGAGCCAAACCCTACTTTTCTAAACCAATAGAAAGTAATATTAATGATTGGGTCAGAAAAATACAAACACTTAAACCATGTTTTACTTATTCAAGAAATATTAGACGGTATACTGATATTATTAATAGGCACTGGAATATTTTAACTTCGGACAAGCAAATAAATAAATTGATAGGTGCTTTTCCAGAATTTACATTTAGAAATAAAAAAATCTTTAAAAAGACAATTATGTGGTCCCAGAGACATTGACTCACGAAACAAAGAAAATGGAACCAGACCATGTTTTAAATGTCAATTTTGTAAATATATAAATACAGATAGTACATTTGTGCATCCAGATACAGGCAAATGTTTTAATTTTAATGTTAGTGCTAGATGTGATTCTTCACATTTAGTGTATCTAGCTACCTGTAAAATATGTAATAAGTTCCATATAGGCAAAACGGACAGATTATTAAAAGACAGAATTAGAGAGCATATGTACCACATCAAAAAGGGTGGTTCCTTTAATGCTTTAGCTAAACACATAAAAGAAAAAGTATAGAGCATCAATTTACTTTTAGAGTGATAGATAGGTATTTTGAAACTATAAAGAGTGGTGACACTAAGACACAAACAGAGAATCTGGAAATAAAATGGATAGTTAGATTGAGAGCTGACTATGGACATAGCCTGAATGACCATGTGCCATTGAGACCTTTTTTAAAAAACAGAGCCTTGCGTAGATAGTCATTTAGTTATTGAATTATTGACTGTGTACATTTATGCAAGTATTGTATAAACTATGGTATTTATTGAAGTTGTATTTATGTTGTTTTTATGTATACATATATATGTTTATGGGAAATATTTACATATTTATATTATTTATTGCTTCATATGTGTCATGAAAATAAGGATAGGAATTTTTATAATGTTGATATGTTATTTTTATTTTAAAGTTTTATATACCTTTAAGCTCTTCATTAGTTAATTAAGAGATGCATAGTATAAATATGGGTGTGTTACTAGTTCTTGTATACACCTGAAGAAGCCAGTTGGTGAAAGCGCTTGTGTGTGTTTTAAGAATACAGCTTTTTGGAAGAGACCTGCAGCCTGCCTCTGTTCATCTACATCGTTAATTTTATGGAAGTTGTTTAGCAGAATTACTTAGCAGAGGTCAGACCTTTGTACCATCCACCAACAGTAAGACTGAAAATATTTTGATTGATTTAAAACTTTTTCTCAGAAAACTGTATTTTAGAGTGTTATTTAATGACAACATTATTGAATTTGGTCCTTCTTTGGTTCGTAGGAAAAGTATTTTTAATCTCCCATTTCCCTTAATTTTATTTGAAAAACGTGAGTACGATTTCAGGGCCCTGCTTCGAAACAATGGGTTCAGAGTGAACATAACTTATCTGAAACCAAACTCCTGTTATTAAAACAACTGTGTAAAGATAGGAATGTGAGAGTCATGAAACCAGATAAGGGGGAGGGAGGCTGTTATGTACAAAATGGGCTATCTGAATAAAATGAATGTACATCTTTTTGATAATGATTTTTATGAAGAAACATCCTTAAATTTTGTAAATTCAACTTATAGGAATGTTGATTTTCTACTACAGGACATGGTTGATCAGGACCAAATTAGTTTGGATCTGTTTTCATTTTTGAGTGTGAAGTTCCCTGTTGTACCCTTGATCTTTGAAATACAGAAGATTCATAAAAACATATCAGATCCACCTATAAGACTGATCGCGAATGCCAGTAAATCAAAATTACACCCCCTGGCTAAGTACATCGATTTTATCTTGAAAAAAAGTTTGGACTCATTCATGCATTTATATCATGATTCCTGGGATTTTTGTTAAAACTGAAGGAAGTTTTTTTTTCCTGAGGATTGGGTATTTTTAACAATCAGTGTGGTTATTTTATTTAATGTATTCCCTCACACCTGTGGTTAGGACTGGTTTCCCAACTCTTTGGTTGAATCCATTGATTTGGATAACAGTGAAGTTAACAACCTTGACACTTTAATGGAGACCATTTTAAACATTTTAAAAATAATTTTGTATATTTATATGGTAAGTATTTCCACCAAAAGAAGGGCATAGTCACAGGGGCCTCTTGTGCCCTTGTTTTTGTGACTATAGTGGTACTCCAGTGGGGAAAAAATGTATTTTTAATACTCAACAAGTTGTCCCTTAGCAATTGCATGTTCATTATTTTGATGACATATTTGTTATTTGGACCAAGCCCATACAAGAAAAAGATGAATTTATTCAGTATTTAATTCAACCACTTCCTTTTTAAAGTTTACTCATTCTATAGTTATTGAGAATATTTACTACCTGGATGTGGAAATATGTAAGGACCACACTAATAAAATGTTGGTTAGTAATGTCTATTGGAAATATACTTATTCAAACAGTTTATTTCATTACACTATTTGCCACCCCAAGTATCAAGAGAATTGTTAAGGGACAGTACATAAGGTTAGCCCATATGGTTTTGGAAGATGACCAGTTTGAAGTAGAAAGCTTTAAGATTGCTGGTATATTTTTATTTTATGGTTACCCCAATAATTTTGTAATGGGTATACAAAGAGAAGTTACCAGGAAAAGAAAGGATGGAGTTATCCTGCCACTAATAAAATCTACTTATGTTAACACAATGGATCTTTTTGGTAATATGGAAAACAATATGGGGAAACATTTTCATTCCTTTATCACTGATTTTGCTGACCATGCTGACATATGAGAATAAGAACTGAAAAGTCTTTTTGTGTTTCAAAGGCCTGGGCAAATCCTTTGGGAAAGGTCCTAAAACTGTATATAGTAAAGGGAAATCACTTAAAAAATATTCTGAGACAGCAGAAGGCACTAATTTAGTGCTTAGTAACAATCCACACAGCACTTTTTAGTGGAGATTTTGTTCCCAGTGTAGATTTGTCTTGGAAAAGGATTTTGTTATGGTGAATAAACAAAAGTTAAAAACGCCTTTTCATTGCAGTTACAACTCAATAGGTGAGGTATACTTAGCATTATGCCATCAGTGTAGTGGATTCTATGTAGGGAAAACCAAAAGGAAATTTAGAGAAAGAATCTCTGAACATAGTCCTGACATTAGGAATAAAAATAATATAAATTCTTTGTATAAACATGTTTTGCATAATCCTGGACATGAATTTGTTTTTATTGGGGTTGGACAATGTACTTAAAAATCCAAAGGGTGAGCCATGGGAGGACTTAATTGAACAATGTGAAGTAATGTGGTGATTCAAGCTTAATGCCACAGTTTATCCTGGCCTGAACGATCATTTTCTATTTTAAGTATTTTGAAAATGTTTTCCTGTAAAGTGTGGTTTCACAATTTTATATCAATACATTTCCAATATATTTGCTTGGATTTAATTTAAAAATGTTTAATTTGAGGTATGGTCATAATAAATTATTAGACTACTATTTTTTGGGGTCTCCACTGCTTGTTTGCAATCATCCAGTCATTTATGCTTATAGTCCTAATCCCACCCTCTGGTAGCTAATATGAACACCTGTGTCACTGCTGAGGAACTGCTGTACCCTCTGCTGGTCTGTGCATGCTTCTACAGACACATAGTAGAGATATTTACCATCACTTGCTTGGCAGAACCACCACAGTCTCACTTCAAGATGGGTGGGCTGATGCCAGCAGCACAATCTCATATTCCCACCTGACTCTTCAAGCTCCTGCACTGCTAATTGAACTAAGGTAGTCTGGGTCATAGACTGGGCTTTATCTCTTCATACCACAGAGCTAGGCATTAGAATTCTATTTGCTTGTTGTACAAAGAATGAACTAGGATGATAAAGATTAAACCTGGATTAAAAAAGTAGCACCCATTTGAAGTTTGGGCTATTGGTTAATGCTATTCCACTGAAAAAATATGCTTGATATTTTGTATGGGGCTTTATAATCTCTATCTTTGTTGGGGTCTACCTAATAAGACTGACAACCCACATACATGAAAATGATAACACGGAGATGAAAACACTGAATCTTCAGTTAAATGACTCCTTACATAACCAAAAAGTTACCCAGGGAAAGGCGGCAGTCGGCCAACATGTGGGAGTTTGCCCTTTTCCCCACTATAGTATGATCTTGGAGTTGGTATAATTAGTTAGGGGGTCATGGGGGCTGCAATCCTTACATTGAAGGGTGTGGGATCGAAGTGCTTCCATGTGTTTTTTTTTTTTTTGTACTTGTTGGCCAACCGGTTACTTTCCATTGATAAATTCTTGGTGTTGTGTGGAGTCAGTTAAGTGATAATTTAGTGTTTTCATCTTTTCATCTCGGTGTTATCATTTTTTGGTATGTGGGTTATCAATGTTATCAAGGAGACTCCTGTGTTAACATTACAGCTCACTGGGACTAAAGTTTATATACCCTTTATGAATTATTTAAATTTAATGAACTATCACTGAGGGAATAATTTTGGTTCTGTAGGCTGTGGGTATCCTTTTCAAGAGTTCCACATAAAATGTGCAAAATATAATTAACTGATTCAATTTCAGTTTGATTTTTAATACAATATAAATGTAAAATCTTTGTAATCTACATTTAACAACAAGATGTGTGGTATCACATTTATCTAAGATGACCATATTTTGAAAAAGCTTATTGTGCAGTTTTAGAGAGTCTACTTTATCCTCTTGAAATCTGAAAACCCTGAATACAAACAGCGCAACACATAAAGAGCAAACCACGAATACATCGAACGTACTAAACCGCGAAAGTTCAAACCTTGAACCATCATAGTCAGCCAACCCACCACCCGCAACACACTACCTACACAAACACAATAAAAATAACACATACATACACTAACCAAAATCCTACTTCCAACCCTAAATTAAAGCACCAAAACCCTACTACTAACCCTACACTAAACCCCACATACACAACTATCTATGCACTATCCTTAACCCTAAGGTCTGTAACTATCGCACACTTCCCTCACGGAGCTATACCCAAACGAAATATTCCACACAAATACAGTTAACAAAACCCTACACTAAACCTTACATACATTACCTACACCAAACCTTACATACACTAGCTACCTATGCACTTACCTTAACCCCTCCTTAACCCTAAGGTCCGTAACTATCGCACACTTACCTTACGGAGTTATACCACAGATGGGCCAACTATGCGAATCTGATATTTCCACTTTTGTAGTTTCGTTCATTCACCGTATTCACGGTTCACTCTTTGCATGTCGTGCTATTTGTATTCGGGGTTTTCATCTTTCGAACGGCTAAAGTAGACCCATTTTAGATGGTCCCATGTCAGCTGCTCCATTGAAATACTTTGTTTCTACAATGTAGAATCAATGGTGAACTGAAATAATGGTAGAAAGGAATGACATAATGAGACAATGGAGAGAGTATGTGGCAAAAATGGTACGTGAAGAATGGCAGATCACAAAGTTTAAGAAATTAAAAGATATTATCAGGATTCTGAGCAAATGATGACCTCCACAGCATCTTTGCTAGTGAGCAAAAATAGTTTAATGAAGGATAAAACATTTGCACAGCAAATTCTGTTCTTGTAGTATAAAACTTCTATGGAAAAAAGATAATTTGCATGGAGATACAGCTGTAGTTAAAGATGGAGCTATCAGAGTGATTATTTTTAACACTTCATATGTTTTGGTTCAAAAATATAGGTACGCCTTCCTCAACATCTCACTTGAGGTATGACAGAGGAAATTTTTCCTTCAGTGCTTAAATCCTTAATCTTGAAATTGGGCTTTATATATTATTATTATCACCTTCATTGTTTTTCACAGTGCATGATGTCTTGACAAGCTGAATGATTATTTCAAAAGCAAAGGTTATGCTGATATGAAAGTGAGCTCTGTTTAAGATGGTATTTTGAAGACATATTTTCTTCATGCAGTGTTTAGATAAAACATTTCTTTAGTCTTTATGCCTGACCTGTAGACCACTAGCTTCTTTTGTATGTATGTTTTGGATGCATATTAAACTAGAATGATAAACTGAATGATTTTTAAACCTGTTTCAGTTTTTAAAACTTCTCAAATTCTAACATCATTATTCTGAATAAACTGACCATAAAGCTCTTAATCACTTAATTTTCTTTCAATAATGAAAAAGATAATATCTGAAAATAATTTGTCAGCAGTTACACATTCTCTGAAAAGCATTATGTTATGTATTGCACATATTTCTTGATGAACAAGCTGTGCTTTGTTGGAAAGAAGTAATTTGGTTAAAATTATTCAGTTGCAGCTGCTAAGCTGTGGAGTTCCCTAAAATGATCCTTTCATAAAAATCCCCCCCAATAGTAGTCAACAACTCCCTCACGTTTATTAGTAGAGTCTGAGTGAGGTCTTGGCTTGTCCTTCTAGAGTGCTCAGCATTTGCCAGAACATATATTAGACCATCCAAATCTTTCCTATGCTCTGTTGTTCACTTAGCAATTACTGCTACTCTGACTATTTTTGTCTTTCTGGTACCAGTTCAGTAAAGCCCTCAATCTTTTCCTGAGAAGTAACCATCTCTAAACTGATACTTTTCCCACCCATGTTTCTTTCCATCAGCATGTACTAGGTTTCTGGGGTTTTTTTGAGTCTCTTCAGTCATTCTTGACAGCTGTTCCAGAGCTGCATGTCTTTTGCTGAGTCTACTTGCATGTCAATATTACCTGCAGTCAATGCCAAACTTAAGGGCATTCTGGGGATAACACTCTCCATATAATTAATCTGAGGAGGTGGTCTGATATGACCTACCTATGATCCCTCTTCCCTTGGTAATTTGGTGACATGTCCCAAGTGAGCATGCAATGGGTGATGTTGTGTCTTATCACTCCAACTCTGCAGCAGTTCAGCCAATCTACCCAGCCACCCTTTACACAAAGGTGGAGTGTCCACCAGTCTGGAAAATTATAGACCCATTAGCCTAACTAGCCTGATTTGCAAGGTCATGGAATGGATTATCATGGACCTCATTAACAGGGACATTGGCAAGCTCCAAAAACTCAACCCCACACAGTTTGGCTTTGTCAAGTGGAAGTCATGTCTGTTAAATCTGATAAACTTTGAGACAGTCACCAAAGCCATGGATGAAGGAAAGATGGTACACACCGCCTACCTTGACCTGGCCAAAGCCTTCGACAATGTTTCCCAAGTTTGGCTTTGTCAAGTGGAAGTCATGTCTGTTAAATCTGTTAAACTTCTTTGAGACAGTCACCAAAGCCATGGATGAGGGGAAGATGGTACACACCACCTACCTTGACCTGGCCAAAGCATTCGACAATATTTCCCAAGCAGGCCTAATAGATAAACTCTCTCAACTAGGCATCAATCCATATGTTACCAGATGGCTAGAAAACTGGCTCACTGATAGAATCCACCTAATAAAAATAGGGGAAGCCACCTCAAGCAGTAGACCCATAATGACTGGTGTACCCCAGGGATCGGTCTTGGGGCCTCTGTTATTCAGGATATACTTCCCTGAGGTGCAGACCAAAACCAGTGGGCTATGGCTGTCCAAGCTTGCAGATGACTGCAAGCTGGGCATGGTCATCAATTCCCCAAATGATGTGGACATCTTCCAAGAGGGTCACGCCCAAAATGACGGCTGTCAGAAACATGGCCTCAAGCTGAATGTCAAAAAATGCATCATCATCCCTTTGGGGAGAGTGACGTCCCCACATATTATCACATTAATAACAATGTCCTAAGCACGAATTCAGTTGTGAGGGATTTGAGCACCCAGGTTGATAGCAACCTGACGTTTGACCACCATGTTGCTTCCATTCTACGGAAAGCTTTCTACATGGCCCACCTCATAAGTAACAATATCTCATCCAGGGGCAAGGAGGTCATAGCATCCCTGTATTTTTCCCTTATAAGGTCAATTATTGATTACAATGTCCCCTTTGGTATGTACCTCGCAAACCACATGCAGCAGGTGGAGAGACCACAGAGGTTCCTCAACAGGAGAATTCAGCACCTCAAACATCTACCCCTCAAACATCTACCCACACAGATAGGCATACAGACTTCTCAGGGGTGACCTCTGTTTGGCATACAAAGCAATCTCAGACCCCCACCTTGATGGGACTGCTGCATATCTGCGAGGCAAGCTCCACTCAAGTAACCCGCATGTACGACCTCAACCTGGTCTGTGACATCAATAGGACTTGCTGGCGGGACAGATTTGTGTCCCAGAGACTCTCCCATCTGTGGAATAGACTCCCTCTCCACGTCAAGCAGAGTACCTCATTATCCCTTTTTAAGTGCAACCTGGATAACTGGATGGGAAACAGAAAATATACCCCTGGTATTCCACCTTTGTCCCTTCTGGACAGGGGCTTTGGGTGCTGACCTGTCTAAACATGGGCTAAACATTTGTCTAGGCTTATAAGGGCCTCAGGGCCAATAGCCAGGTAACTTCATATGATCCTATGATCCTATCAGGACCACCTCCAAACCTTAGTGCCTCTAGTGTCCACCAAAAACCGACTCTTATTGCAAACCTCTAACCAAACTTAGGTTGCCTGGGTCATAGTCAGGGTTTTATCTTTCTATACCACCAGAGTGACCAGCATGTAGTAGGGTTAGCATCATGATGGTCTGCAGCCACTTTCCAACAACAGTTCCTTGCTCTCATCTTAACATCTGATTTTTAAATCTCTTTTTTAATTATATTTAGCAATAAAGTATATAGAAAATGTAATTTCATACTGGATTATTTTTAAAAATCCTGAAGAAATGTACCGTCTCCTGAGTTTACAGTTGCTATTTAAAAATACAACTCTTTACTTTTTAATGAATATGAGTAATATCTGCTTTAAAGGACAACAGCAGGATTCTATTATTAAATGCTCAACTTCTCTGTTCTTTTTCTCCCTATTTACTGTCTCTGCTATGAATAAACAGCAATACTTAAATATTAAATAAACAATATTTAAAATATTTTAAATGGACTGTTTCTGTCCAGTAAAGCAGTACCTTACTGCACTGTGGTGGTTTCACTTTCAAAAAAATTTTATCCTGCTCTTGAAAAGCCAATGAATACAGGTTGTTTTCTGGCCAATTCCCTCCTCAAACTGACATCACCGCAACTGTTCTAAAAACCCACCCCTGCTGTGATGCCACAGCTTCCTGGTCCTTTTCCTACCCATACAGAAAGTAAAGGCTAGAACAAGGAAAGTACATGAGTCAAGTCTCCTGTTGTGAGCTGTCAATCACAGCAAGTAACAGCTCAAATTACCCTTAGCACTTCGACAGCTAGGGAAGTTAGGTGTGAAGGGGGATGGGAGATGAGTCAAAGTAGTTCAATTCAGGATTCACAAAAGACTGCAGTTTAGCCATTCTAAAAAAAGCAGCAATAAAAAGCACTTTAAAAGTTTGTTCTGTGGCATTTACACTGTTTGTGTTTTAAGTAGTCATTGAATGGCATGAAATGTTACTTATCACTAACTGACTGAAAGACAGCAGTGCATGTATGAACAATCAATGCAGTGACAGGAGCCTTAGGAAGAAAAAAGCCTGTGTGATAGTTTCATAGTTTCAAAGTTTCATAGTTTCATAGTTTAGTACTAGGCTATCTGCCTTGGGGCATTTATAATCCTAGCCATAGTGATGTGGCTTTCACCACCCCATGTAATGGTACAAAAGTGTACAGAATAGATTTAGAATGCTGTGCCTCTGTCTAGTAATGACACAGTGAAGACCCCCTTACATAATACAATTAGTTTACTGTGCCTCTGTCTAGTAGTGACACAGAGACGACCCCTGGGGTAAACCTATGATCTCCCATCCACTCATCAAGATTTCTCTTGAAGAGAGTCAGTGAGGGGCTCTGCCTAACATGAACTGGGATTCTGTTCCAGAGTATGGGAAGCCTCTGAGTTATGAATCTGTCCCTTCAGCATGTCCTATTCATATTTGTACTGAGGTTTAAATCTTTAGCTCTCATGGTTCTGATGGATTTAGATTGGACATGGCCTTGTACGTCAGGCACAGATTACCTCTGAGTAGGCGGTATGTTACTGAATAGAGCTGGAGTTTCTTTAGTCTGGCAGCATATGACATATGTTGGAGACCCTTGATCCTCTTGGTGAGGTACTTTTGGGGTCTCTCTAGCTGTTGCAAGTGCTGGGTGAGGTACATACCAAATGGGGCATTGTACTCAATCATGGGCCTGATATGGGAGGAGTAGAGGGGTACAATGACCTCCTTTGATCTGGATGTGAATCACTTCATGATAAGGTGGGCAAGGTAGAAAGTCTTTCTAACCACTTTGGCAGCATGGGTGTCAAATGAGAGGTCACTATCGACTTGGGTCCCCAGGTCTCTGATTACTTTTTCCATCCTCAGTGGGTTACTGTCTATGTGATAATTTGTGGATACTTTGGTTTTCTCAAAGGGGATGACTATACATTTTTTGGCATTTAGTTTAAGGCCATGACTCCGGCACCAGTTGTCCGTTTCAGTGAGGCCTTTATGTAGGATGTATGTGTCAGCTGGTGTATCGACTATGGTGCCTAGTTTGCAGTCATCTGTGAACTTTGTCAGCCACAACCCTCCCATGTTTGTTTTCACATCTGAGAAATAAATGCCGAACAAGAGCGGTCCCAGAACAGAGCCCTGTGGGACACCACTTGTGACTGGCTTTGAGTCTGACATGGCTCTGGCGATTTTGACTTTATGGGTTCTATCCTTTAGCCAGTTTGCAACCCATCTTGTGACATATGGATTTACATTTAAGCTGTTGAGCTTGTCTATGATGCCAGAGTGGGGTATTGTGTCGAAAGCTTTAGCCAAGTCCAGGTAGGCTGTATGGACTGCTTTGCCCTCATCAATGGCTCTAGTGACTGTTTCAAAAATGTCAACCAGGTTCAAAAGGCAGGATCTGCCCTTTACAAAGCCGAACTGGGTGGGATCAAGTGTCTGTAAGTCCCCAATGTCTCTGTTTATGAGTTCCATAATGATTCTTTCCATAGCTTTGCAGACCAGGCTGGTTAAGCTTATGGGGCAGTAGTTACCAGGGTCTGTAGAGGTGACTCCTTTGTGGAGTGGGACTACTGTTGCTGTACGCCAGTGTTCAGGTACATATCCTGTAGTAAGGCTAAGGTTAAATAGCATTTTTATGTGCGGGTTTAGCTCCTCTTGGAGTTCACGTAGCACGCAACCCGGGATACCGTCAGGTCCCATTGATGCTGTGTTTTTAGCTTTGCTGATGTAATTTTTTACAGCACGCAGTGCATTGTGAGATACCTAGAGGCAGACTAATCAATAAGAATTACTTCAGCATGCCAGATCCCATGTGTTAAGACTCAGAAATTATGTATAAAAATATTTTAATACCTGTAAATAGTTTGAGTGGTGTTAAAATGTAGGAAACACCAAACCATGATGAAATAAACATGTTTGTTGAGTCTGTGGATGTGGTTTTCCTTTAATACAGAATCAATAGTTAAAACAATGGAAGATACTGTAACAAGGAATAGGAAATTAGGGAACAATGAAGTAACCTGGATAAACGTAAGACAAGTAAGAAGGAGGGGAAGATGGAAAATTGAGGTCTCATCAGTCTAAGCTGATTGTACATAAGGTGGATGTAAGCAATAAAAAAGCAGAATCCGGTACAATAAAAGGCTGTCCCAAAATTCAGGCAGAACATCCAAAGTAAGAAATTGGTGAATTCAGGTAGTGCATCTAATATAAAGTTTTAATAACCCAAGGTTAAAAACAATCCAACACGACTAAATCACTGACAAACGACAAAAGGTACTTCCATAAATCGATTATTGAGCGCTTTCGTCTCCCCAACCGGAGATTTCATCAGAATAAATTAAAATAAATCAAGCTCCCTTTTATACAAAAAATATTGAATCAATTAACTCATTAACTAATTAGGTGTAAAAAACCACCAATTAAAAATATAAAGCATGGAGATAGTGAATACAATGCTTAAAACAAAACTGTTTGCTTTCAGAACATTTCTATATGGTGCTGTTGCATATACAAAACATCCGTCTTACATTTTTATATACTTTTCAAATTCCAATAACAGGGAGATATTTGAAAGCATATGTAAAATGTCAAAAGGAAACGTGTAGAAAAGCTATTGGTGATTTGATTTGAAACCGTGAATGCACAGGGTCCGTGAATATGTTTACGCTTCACGTATATATACTATTTATACAACATATACATATTTAATACTTGCTTGAGCCTGTAATACAATGGTAAATAGTGAGTATGTATATGTACGTATATACATACATATCTATCTCTCTGTTGTCCCTCTCTCTCTCTCTGGACCCACACTTCCCAATGTTTCTTTGGTTAAATTTCTAAATGAAATAGCCATAGCTGATTGATCATTAAAGTGCTGTGCAAATGCTTAAAATACCAGTTAATAAATATTTTGAGCATATTCAATAAATAATTGAACAAGTGAATAAAAACATGAATGCAAAATGTATGTTCAGTGTCTATAATGTCAATAATTAAAATTTATTAGTTGATGTATGTTAAAATATAAATATAAATGTGAATATAAATATATAAATATTTGTATAAATATAAATATAAATATATATATTATAAATATAAATAATTTAATATAAAAAATATGAAATTGATTGCTCACAGTTTATAAAAACAACTAATGTGAATTTATTTAATGTCACACTTTAAAACATAATAAATCTATAACCCACATGATTTCTTTCTTGTTATTGTCCACTCTTAATTGTTTTTGGATCTGTAGCTAGAATTTTAAGTGCTGGTGTGATAGAGATATGGTCATTTAATCCTTTTCCACAGCTTGTGTCCAGCCTTAATTGCCATATCATTTCTCTATACTCGATTTTAGTTTCCCAGTCACCCCCTCTTTCAGGATATTGCACCACCTCTAGTACCCAAAATTTAAAGTCGGCCTTTTTGCACCTAGTAGCGTGCCTGTATAATGCATTATTCTCATTGTGCCTGTTTATATCTTGAATGTGCTCATATATCCTGTTTCTCAACAATCTCTCAGTTTTTCCTACATATAAACTCTCAAATGCCATACAAGTCACCAAGTATACTATTCCTTTTCTATAACAACTGCTGTAACTTCTAGCTACTAACCTCTGGGGAATACTTGCAATTTTTACCTCCATCCTATCGTAAATATAGGAACATTGTGCACATCTATCACATTTGTGGGTTCCATGTTTCCTAGTGGTGCCCTCAACTTGTGATCCCTTTCTTTCTAAAATGTTTTTAATATTAAAATTCCTCCTAAAACTAAACCTCAATTTATTCTTAAAAACATCCATTTTAATTGCAATGTTACTGAACATGTCCCAAATCTCATGTATTCATTTCTTTAACCCATTAGTACCATAAAAATATGTGGTAATCAGGTAGGGTGTTGGTTTTACTTCTATCTCACTTCCCTCATTACAACTCACTACACCACCACTTCCATTTTCTCCTTCCATGTGTTCCCTATTAAGAAGTGGCTTGTATTTTGTCCCCTTTCCCGTTATCACATATTGTTTGACAGAATTGATAAGGTTGGTAGGATACCCTCTTTCAATAAAAAAGTTCTCCAAGTGAAGTATTTCACTTAAAAATTCCACTTCATCGGATATCATTCTGGCCATCCTTATCATCTGCCCTTTAACTATATTGTTTTTTAGTTGTGCAGAATGATCGCTTTGGTAATGCAAGTATGAATTCGAAAAATGTTCCTTTCTATAAATATTTGACTTATAGCATTTATTGGTCCTATCTTTGGTGAGTTTTACATCCAAAAAATGTGCTTTATCCATCTCAATCTCGTGGTTAAAACTTAAAAACGAGGTTGTGCCATTTATATAACTAATGAATTCATCAATTTTTTCTTTAGATCCTTCCCAAAAAATAAATATATCGTCCAAGAACCTAAAGTATTGCACAATGTATTGATTATATTCTGTTTTAAAAACATATTCTCTCTCCCAATATAGCATTATGATGTTTGCATATACAGGTGTGCATGCTGAACCCATGGCCACTCCTTCTTTTTGGTGATAGTAGTCCCCTTCAAAGTAAATGAAGTTACATTTTAGTACTAACTCCATACTTTCTAATACATTCCTGAAATCAGAGGGTGTAAGCCACTCCATTTCCCCCAAAACTTTCTCAAACCATTCTAATCCTGTTTTCTGTGGTATAACTTTGAACAATTCTTTAACGTCAGTTGTGATAAAAAACATATTATCTTTAAAAACTATTTCACTTGTTTTACTTAAAAAGTCCCAAGAATCTTTTAAAATATGCTTCCATCTGGTATATATTTCCTTAGTCATAACATCCACATATATTGCCATGGGTTGTGTCTTTGATCCCTGTGATGCAACAATAGGCCTCAAGGGGGGGGGGGTCTAGTAGAGATTTATGTACTTTCGGAAGATGTAAGCAATCCCACTTTCCTTATTAAAGAATAGGGGCTTCTTTATCTTGACATGATAACTACATTCCTGGTCTCATCATTTACATATATTTATAACAATATTTACATATTTTAAAAAACTTAACATAAAATAAAACTGAAGAAAAAGGTTGGGGGAATGCCTTCAGTTTTCTGGTTAAATTTCTCTGGTTAATATGACTACCACTCTGCATCTCTCCTGAGAACAGGACATGCCTAGAAGGACTAACCTAGTCAATAAAACCAAAACTAATGAAGTGACAGATTAATAACTACAAGGGGTGTTTGGTTTCTAATACTAAGAGTAACCAAAATTAAAATTTTACAGTTTGACAATTTCTATAAGTCAGCAAAACATGTATTTTGCTACCTAGTTAAGGTTTTCTAGCCCAATGATCAATTTTCATCCGCCCATAGTTTGCACATGCACATTATGCTATAAAAGACTTAGGAGTGTGTGCCCTGAAAGTAAAAGTGTAGAAGCTTTGTTACCATTCCTAAAAAAAGTTATTTTTATTTTATTTATTTATTTAACATTTGTTGACCGGGAATGTCCGACTAGGTTCCACAGAGCCTGTTTTCAGCGGAGGCCCGGGGAGAAATGCTCCAGATGCATGTCTTTGGAATGTGGGAGGAAACCGGAGTACCCGGAGGAAACCCACGCGAACACAGGAAGAACATGCAAACTCCACACAGAAGGCACCCCAGCCAAGAATCGAACCGGAGAACCTCTTGCTGTGAGGTGACAACGTTAACCGCTGCACCACTGTGCCGCCCAAGTTCTCTGCTTTATCTTATTATTATTCATTTGCTTCTACTATGCTGATAACTTTATCCAGAATAATCTGAACTGATCTGAGGTATTCATCTAGGAATGGAGCATGGAATAAAATAGATGATAATACTGTTACCATTTAACATTCCAAAATGTTTACACAACTTATTATATTTCTGAAAAAAATATATATATGTATGTATATATATATATATATGTATATATATATATATATATATATATATATATATATATATATATATATATATATATCTGATAAGGTTTGCTATCAAAATGTGGAAAACCAAAACATTTTTCCATAAAATGGTCAACTCGTGTATCCAAATTTGATAATATCGAATTACCAAAATGTTGGAAATGGTAACCATAGAATTGAAATTCGAACACTGGAAGTACTAATGTCGAAAGTCCATGTTACCAATAACATTTTTTGCAGGGGGACAAGCCCCCCTGCATATTATATATATATATATATATATATATATACCAACTCCAGGATTGTACTATAGTGAGGAAAAGGGAACATTTCCTGATTGTCACTGTACCTCAATCTCAGTTCAAAACATCAGCTTCATATTATTGAATGTGTACTCACTTTTTCTAATACAAGGTCATATATTTTCAGTTTGACATTATGAGTGTTGGTAGATGAGAGACGATCGAAGTAGTGGCCTCAATGAAAGAGTTTAATTGAGACCCGTTTTGAAATCTAGGAGGCTAGTTGTCAGTTAGACCAGCTTGTTAGACATTTTTGTATTCATATATTATCTGCACCTTTCAGTTCTTATAGTCAGATCAATGTTGCTTCGCTTCCTCATGTATGTTAGTTATTATATAAATATCCATCGTTAGGCTGACATGACCCATGTGCGATTATGTCTGTCAGGTGTCTGAGTCCTAGATAGAACAGTGTCATATGGTTTTTGTATTGTTTTTTAATATATGTTAGGAATTGTATCATTTTATCATGTACCATTGGACGGCTGAGACTATTTAAATCTTTTAGATGTATATGTTTTATGATTCATATTTAGAATCTAGTTTTGTCTTAATTATAGATAGATGCTTCTTTTATGTTTTTTGATGTTTACATTGTATTGTTCATTGACTTTGTCGTATATATGAACAGTATAACTTTAAGGCTTGAATTGATTGACAAATTAATTTTAATGGTTAACAGGTTTTATAAATATGACTGTTTAAGTTTTGGTGTTTTTAATGATCTGATGAAGCGAACAGTGAAAGCGCTTATTGAGTGTACACAATAAATAAGACTTGTTATTTTTTCAGAGTGAGTACTGGCGTATATGATTGTGCATGGTTGCCTCTGCTGCTTAATTTGGTGTGAAATTTTTAAAGGAGATGAGTTTAAAGAAGGAAATATCAATCGGATAAGTTCCACTCTATCAGATAGTTTTATACTGGAAGAGTAACCACTAGGCCATGCTACCTATAATGTTGGCAATTTCTGTAACATAACCAGACATTCATATTAACCAAGGCAACACTGCATCATTGTTGAATAATGATTTCATATTCTGGGGATGAAAAGAACCTGACAAACCTTCTATTTCATAACCCATGTCCATAGAGACAGGTGCATTAAATTCTTTTCAGTCTCATGAATGCAGTGACTTGAACATTGCTTCAAATATTACTGTTAATTTTGTTTGCCTTCAATTGTGTTGCCTATGACCAATATGTTGGATGATTTGAATTTGTTATGAAAGTTAGTGTTAAAACAGTCCCTTCTTCCTGCATTTCCACAAGTTAAATAAAAAAAGTCAGTATCCAAAGCCAAGCTTGCAAGGGTTTCAAAGGACAAAACCTGACAATACAAATGTAGGAGCCATCAGAAGAGTTTCACGAAGCTTGTCTGCCATGGCTATATCAAATAACTCTTTGTCAGTGTTTTTCACTGACTGTCTTACACAGGGCAAATGGTCTCTATTTTCAGAACCAAAACTTGCAACTTTACCTCCCCACAACAACTCACTATCCAATGTATCCATAGCTTTAAAGTTAGTAAACCAAGTAGTTGTAGATTTCTTACACCAAGTGTAAATTCTAAGAATAGTTTCTGAGTTCTAATCTACATTTCTATAGACTACCCTGCAGTAGACCAGATGTGTTGATAATTGTAACATCTATAATAATTTTGGTTCATTGCCAATAAAATTATACTTTCAGCTAATAATATCCATCTAAATATCTCTGTCATACTCCACATGACCAGTAAAGTATCCTAGTAAGACTACAGAGTCAGAAGGTGAAACCCTGTTGAACACCTCACCCACATTCTGCATTAAGACTGACTCCTCAGCTGTTGGGTGAGTAAGCACAAAGTGATTAGTGAAAATCTGCATAGCTTCACACTCTACATCCTCCCAAAGAAAGATCGTTAGTGAGGAAACTCTATCTTTGAGATGAACTTCAGATTCTCTAGGAAAAGTATGGGTTCAATACAGGCAATAGAATACTCCTCCCAACCTTTACATTTGTGTAGTGTGGGGAATCGTGAAAGTCTGCAGATACCTTCTGCATTTTCTTTGTGGATTTATAGAAGGTTTATGTCTACATACACAGGAATTTCCCATGGGAGATCCATGGTCACTGCTACTTGTATCTATGTATATGCAATGAGAGCTGTAAATTATATGTTTGGATTAAGGCAAATTGATTTGTGATGGATATTGGTTTCATCAAAGGTACATCTTATAGCCACTCATATTCATGACTGTCTAAGCTGCGAAAATGTCAAGTTTAAGAGCTCAGAGATGGCATCTTCCTTGCTTACAGTTTATATCTTTTTGACATCATTTTGCCTTGACCTCAGAATGCCAAAATTAGGTTGCCTCTGACAAGAATTCTTTGTGGTATTTCCAGCCATCAGGAGGGATTTTAGAGTTCATGGTTTTTATTCTGCTGTTGCTCTTCATCATGTAAGTGCTTGCCAGTGAGATTTTATGTGAAGGAGGAAGATTAAAATAAGTTTGTAAATTATGAAGCAGCCAAGTTAATTTTGAAAAACAATTGTTTTTGTTCTAAGATCTTTAGGAAGAACACTTATTGTAATGCCTTCCTCCACTTCTCCAGTAACCATCCTTTGAATCAAAAGAAGTCCATCTTTAAAGGTCAACTAGTGAGAGCAACACGTATGTGTAGCACCCTTGTTGATTTTAAAGAGGAGTGTGGTACTCTTAGAAACATGTTTCAAAATAGAGGTTACCCTATTGATTTTTTGGATAACCTTATAGATGAGGTCTCCTTTAAAAGAAATACAGGGTTTTACCAACCACTTCTACAGGGTGCCTCTCAGAGAAATCACCAAACTTCTACTGATTTGGTGACAGATTTGGGTGAGGACGTTGGAAATCCCCCTTTGATTGAACATATCAATACAGATCAGAGTTCTAGACCTCCAGCTGTTGATTTCAAAAATAGGTTTATTCTTACCTATAACAAACATATTTCTAGTATGTGTAGTATTGTCAAGAAAAATTGGGAGTTCATTACCAACAACACCCACCTTTTTGAAATCCTGGGTGCTTTCCCTGGTTTTGTATTTAAAAGAGGTAGAAATTTAAAAGAACTCTTACAAAATGAAAACCCACACTTTGGGGTGTCTAGACAGACTGGCACTTTCCTGTGTGGGTTTTGCAACTGGTGTAGACTACTAAAAACAGGGAATTCGTTCACGATTAGGGGTGAAAAGTTTTACATCAGACAGAAGTTCTTTTGTGATTCTAAATCGATCATCTATATTGCGCTGTGTAATTGTTGTCCGGCATTTTATGTTGGAAAAACGGACCGCAGATTGCGTGACCGTGTTTACCAACACAACTATGCCATAAAAAATAAAAAAACGGACAACGCTCTTTCTAAACATGTATTAGATCACACAGGGCACAGCTTTTCCTTTATGGGAATTGATGGAGTGAGGGTTGGGGTTAGGGGGGGTCCCCAACCACTCCTCCTTGAACTAAAGGAATTAGAATGGCAGTTATTATTAAATGCTTTTTCTCCACCTGGTCTAAATGACCTGTGTAATATTTCCATTATCTTAAAATACAAAAGTTATCTTAGAAATTAACATTACCTTTTTGGTTAACGAAAATCCAAGGTTTGTAGGAAATTATATATAAATACAAAACAACTCTGAGAAAAATTTCTTTGGGTAAAAGTTGATTTGGGGTATTACCCCTTTGTTTCTTGTGTGGACAGCTAGTTCGCTAACTTGTTTGGGTATAGGTTTCTCCATAAAGACAGTGTCTAAAATATTTATAAAGAAATTATGTTGTTTTAAATTCTTTAAGCATTTGGAGTACTTGGAAATATGAATGTTTTCCATTCAGTATGGGTACCATGTTGGGTTAATATCAAATGTATGATTTTATCAACACCAAGTTTATAATGTCTCTGGCCAGGGGAATTATTGTGAGATGGCAATGTAAATATTTTTCTTTTTATTTCTTTTTTAAAACTTTTGCTTTATTATGTATATAAAATGTCCAACTAGGCAATTGTGTAGGATATGACATCATGAATGGGTTGTATAAAAGTGAATTGGCGCTCTTTTTGTATTGTCTGAAGAAGCTCTTGGTTTTGGCCATTTATCTGACTTGGAGTATGTTTGTTTGTGCTGGAGTTTCCTTTTTTGTTGGCTTCATAACTTTGAAAGCAAGTAAAGCACTTAAGTGAGGGCTGTCGCATAGACAACAAGTAAATATAATTGGATGAAAAAGTCAGCCAGAGTTTTTAAATACCATTGTATTATACTTAAATAAGATACTTACAGACTAACATCTGTAAACTTCATTAGACAGAATGAGAAAAATGAGGCAAGATAACCAGCAAGGAGTTGAGTGTGAAGGAACATTCCTTCCATAGGACCAGAATGTAATAGCACTTATGGGATGTTTAACAATTGTTACACACCTCTGAGAGTTGAGTTACATTCATACAGAGAGAATGAGTTACATTCTGGTCTCATGCTACAGAAGCATTTTACATTTTTTTCTGATTTTTGAGCATAATCATTCTGCTCAATGCACTGTGCACTTGATATAATAATCAGATTCATATGTATGATCCCCCTTCTTATAAGACAAAGTAAACCTCAATCTGCCCTCAGAAGGCAGCCACTACAGAAATGCATGTTGTTAATTTAAAAACTGGAAAACACTTCAATATACCATATAAGCTGGTGTCAGAACTGCAACACAAAACAGCAATTGCTTAAAAAGTTATTGTATGCAATCTTTTTAAATGACGCCAACACCTAGTGACAGCTCAATCTCTTCAATCTCTTATTACATACATATAGATAGATAGATAGATAGATAGATAGATAGATAGATAGACAGAGATAGATAGACAGAGATATAGATATACATTTGTGTATGTGTGTATCTATGTATCTCTATCTCTATATCTATAGCTATATATACATATCAAAGATTTATCAAATGGATGCTATACAATCCACCTCTTTAGTTTCACTCTTGGGGTGAATTTCAAATAACTAAACAAACAAAAATTAAATATATATATATATATATATATATATATATATACTACTTTGCATCCAGTTCTCAAGCACATAACAATGTGGTTATGATCAAAGACCTGATCATAATCTATTGTGTTATACTGATGACATCCAGCTATAATCCTCTTCCTTTCAGAACCATATGTCGGATGTTGAATGCATTGAGCTGCTGAATGAAATCTACCATTACATGGCTGAATCATAATCGCTAAAAGCTGAATATTGCCAAGTAAATGTCCCAGCCAAAAGAAAAAAATTGGAACTTCTACTATGTGACTATCTTCAGATGCCTCCCTCACCCCCATTATTTGGGGAAATTGGACAAATCATAATTGTATTTTCACAGAGATATCTGGGAATGTGTATTGACAACATACTAGCTCTGATAGACCAGTCCATGGTTGTTTTTAAATGTTTTTTTTTCTTTCTATCCTTTTACCCAATTCTGTTGTGCTAACCATAAAGACTTCTACAACTGAATTCATGCCCAGTGTTTCTCTAGTCATGTGGAAAATCCCAACTTGAGGTATATTTTAGAGACCTACAGTCAGCAGTTCAGAAGTGCTCATCAGCCTAGTAGGCATTAGGGAGTCTGTTCCCTTGCTGGCTTCCAAGAAAGTGAGGGTGTTTTTATTAAATCCCAAATCACTGCCTTTAGTGGTGACTTAAACAATTTCTTTACTGCATGAATCAGGTTCACCCTTATTCTGTGTATGCATGCTTCTCCACACAGAGACAAGGACATCTATTATCAGCGTGGGTGGTCATGCTCGTGTTCTCCATTATTCATCTGTAATTCATACTCATCCCTGCCCACCAGCAGAGGTGAAGTCATGTTTGTAGCAGGAGGTGAGGTTAGCCAGGGAAAAGCATATTGTCCCTCAGGATGAGAACGCTTAGCCTCCTTACCAGAGCTGTCAAGCACATGAGCTGCTAAACAACTGCCTGGGTTACAGTCAGAACTTTATCTCTCTATGCCACCTGCACAGCCTGTTCTTTTCAAATCTTTACATTAATATACCTGGAGTATCTTTCAGATCCAGTACCTATTTTTTTCATGTGAGCCTATAGTGTATATCAAAATACTGTTCCACCACCACCATAATAATACAATTATCTTTAACCTGAACTACATAGGTTCATAGGTTCATAGGTGTTCACTAGGCTAACTACCACAAGGGCCATTTTAAGCCTACCCATGCATCCCAAATCTCTGACAAGTTTTGATACAGTTGACAAGTGTAAACATGGGCCTGGAAAATGAATCATTTACAGGTTACCTGTTTGCATTAGAGACATAGGTGCCAAACCAGGGATGAATTTCCGGTTTCCCATCCAATTGTCCAAGTTGGACTTGAGTTGGGTTAGGGAGGAACTCTGCTTCACATGGATGGGGAGCCTGTTCCATAGATGGGGTAGTCTCTGGGATACATACCTATTACTCCAGCCAGTATTATTTATATCACAGGCAAGGTTTAAGTCTTTAGAATGGGTAATTCTGGTACTGTTTGTTTTGTGGATATGCAGAAGGTCCATCAGAGTGGGGACTGACAATGCACTGTATGCCAGGCATAGATCTCACCCAAAAAGCATGTAGGAAGCAGAACACAGGGATATGACCTTGAGGCGGTCAGCATAGGACATATTACTTATGCCCTTTATACCTTTAGTGAGGAACCTCTGTGGACATTCCAGTTGTTGTATATGCCTGATTAGGTACATACCAAAGGTGACATTGTACTCAATGATAGGTGTGATGAATGCCGAATACAGTGGAACAATGACTAACTTCAACTTAAATGCCATACCTTTGTTTATATGTTGCTCAACATAGAATGATTTCCTCACCACTGTAGACACATGATGATCAAAGGCTAGATTACTATCTATGTCTGTCCCTAACACCCTGACTACTGGGTCAACTCTAAGGGGTGTGTTATCAATATGATAGTTACCGGGGATGGATGCCTTCCTAAAGGATACTATTATGTATTTCTTGGCATTCAGTTATAGTCATTGGCTCTGACGCCAGTTGTTTGTCTGTGTCAGCCCCTCCTGGGTAACATTTGTGTCTGTATGAGATTCAATGACAGCTCCTAATTTGCAAACATCTGCAAATTTAGTCATCTGGAGACCACTGACATTGGCCTTGACCTCTGAGAAGTAAATGCCAAAAAGGAGCAGTCCAAGGACTGATCCCTGTGGGACTCCACTTGTGACTGGCCTCTTTGTAGAGGTGGAGTCTCCATTTCTAACTTCCTGAGTCCTGTCTCTGAGTCAGTTGGCTATCCACTGGGTGACATACAAGTTTGTCCCTAACCTCTTGAATTTGTCAACAATGCCTGAGTGGGGTATTGTGTCAAATACCTTGGCCAGGTCAAGGTAGGCAGTGTGAATGATTTTCGCCCTCGTCCATTGCTTTGGTGACCTTTGCAAAGAAGTCCACCCGGTTGAGTAGGCATGATCTGCCCTTGACAAAACTAAACTGGGTTGGGTCCAGTGTCTGGAGGTTTACTATATCTCTATTGATCATCTCCATGATAATTCTTTCCATGGTTTTATATACAAGATTAGTGAGACTTATGGGTTTGTAGTTTCCAGGGTCTGTAGATTGCCTACCTTTGTGCAGAGGGATGACTGTTGCCTTTCTCCATTCATGAGGCATGAAGCCTGTTTGGAGGTTACAGTTAAATAGTAATTCCAGAGGTCTTGATAGGTCATATATCATGCTATTTAGAAGGCATCCTGGGATATTGTCTGAGCCCATTAATGCAGTGTTCTTGGTCTTAGAGAGAGCATTAATGACCTGTTCTCTAGTGATAGTAGGGAGAGTTATATTTGATGATATTTCCTGAGGGAAGGTTGAGGAGGAGAGAGGAGTAAAGTTGAAGCTGAATTTATCAGCCATGATGTTTGCTGTATCTTCTGGCTTATTATCTGTGGCTCCATTTACAATGAGCTCTGCACACAGCTGTGTATTGCCTTTGAAGTTGTGGACATAGCTAAAGAATGCTTTGTGGTTGTCCTTGGCCTGGGAGGCCAAACTTACCACAAATTTGGCTTTGGCAGACTTTATTTGTCCTCTAAGTTGTTTGTTTAGTTTGATGAGAGTACTTTTATCCTGCTAGGTGCTGCATCTCCTAATTTTTGCCATGATTTTCATCCTCCTGTTATACATACAATTGATTATGTGATTCCACCAGGGAGGCTTGTTTTTTGAGTTAGTTCTGTAATTTTTCCTGGTGGGTACAGCTGTCCCTATACAGCTATTAACATGCATATACAGGGTTTCTGTGAACAGTTCTGCATACATATAAGTGTTATCAAGGTTTATAGGGGGTTGAAATGTTGCCAGGTTCTCACTTACTAGCAGGAGGTTAGCCTCAGAATAGTTTCTGAATATTCCTGGTTTAGCTGGGGGTCAAGGTTTTATTTTTACTTCAGAGGAGAACATTTTATGGTCTGACCTTACCAGGGAAGGCATTACAGTAGGGGGTGTGCAGCACTCTCCCATATCAGTGAGGACCAGATCCAGTATGATTGCACCCCTGGTTGCTGTATTGACTATCTGGTCCAGGGAGTTTGTGTTTACAAAATCCAGGAATCTCTGTGCATGTACATTTGATGTCTTATAGGATTCCCAGTTAATAGTGAGGTAATTCAAATCTCCCATGAATATGGTATTGGGTTGGATGGGTACTGTTTCTAATAAGTTTATATACATGGTATGGGTTTCCTGGGTCATAGAGGGGAACCTATACTTTGCAAGGAAGTCGTATTAGATTTTACCTATGGTGGTTTGAACATGGAGCAGCTCAAGTGCATTGTCCTGTTTGACCAGCATTGAAGTATATCTATTTTTGAGGTAAATAGAGAAACCTCCACCTTTAGTCCCTACCTGTAGCTGGTCTAAATGTGTGGAAGGCATTATAACCTTGCACTGTTGGTATGCTGTCCGTTGCTTTAAACCACTTCTCAGAGACTGCACAGACATCAGCATTCTCTAGGGTAAAGAGAGCTTCCAGGGAGTGGAGTTTTTTGTTTAGGCTCCTAGCAGTGAGCAGTAATACCTTTAGATTTTCTTGGTTTTGATTTGCTATGTTCGAAGTACTTTCATTTTGACATTGCCTAAAAAAGGCACTATGGGGGAGAAAATCTTTTATTTAATATTCGAAAGCCTAGAGGGGAGAGGTGTAAACCATCCCTGGCAAAGCAGTGTGGTCTGTTGACGTCTCTTCCCATGCCTTAGAATGACACCAGAAACTAAGTCAATTACTAAAGTCTGTCATCTTTTGTTCATATTGTGGTATCATCCTGGGAGAAGGCAAAATGCTGTCAGTGCTAGGCTCATACCAGCCTGAAACACAAATTCCAAGAGCTCTATGATGCCTCTTTTCATATAGTCCAGGGAGGTACTTCTTAGGTCATTTACTCCCACATGAACTATGAATTAGTCATATTAGTACTTGTGGTCCAATGACTCGAGTTCATGCATAATGTGGTGGATCCTAGCCCCTGATAAGCAACTGACTGTAACTTTCTACTTACTCAGCCTGGTGAGAGGGACATCAGTGTGTTTTACAATGGAGTCTCCAATGATTAGAATGTTGGATTGTGTGGTGACCTGCCTTATGGGCTTAGAAGTAGAGGCTCCATGAGATGTAGTTCTATATGTTGATGTGGGTGTTGTTTTGAAAGAGTGTGTCTGGGACTGCTGAGGGTATTTTTTGTGTACTTTGTCTAGGAGGTCTTTGTGGCTTAAGAAGGTTACATGTAAGTGCCTCAGTATATGTGGGTCTATATGTCTGCTTTGAATTGTGTGTGATGGGTGCAGCATGTGTACTACTGACAACTTTATTGACATTAGGAGTACTTTTATGTGAGAGCTTTGCCTCCAGTGACATTGTGTAAATACACCTCTCACATACCATATCAGTTTGTTTGAGAATTAACTGGTTGTCTTAAACATTAGGCAATTTCTACATTGCCTCAGGATGCCCATATCCACCAATCTGGTATTGGAGACAGTAGGAAAATTCATATCCATGGCAACAGACCTTTTTTATTGATTAGACTGTTCTAGTAAGAATATCAATCACTGTCAGAAGTATCCAGTTTGCAACTATCTGGACAGTGCTTGTCACTGCAGGCTAGTTGTCCTGTGTGCAACTAGATATTGGAGAAATTTCAATTGCGTTTTTACAGGAAAAATGTCACTCAAGGTGTCTGAGTCTGTACAAAGCACTGCCAAACACTTGAGGGGAAACTAATACATAGACCCTGAAAATTTAAGGATGAAGTAATTAGGCAGATATTCTGAAGTTAGAAACAAATCAAGCAGTACATACTGAAGACAAAGAATTAGCTTGTCAAGAATGATGAAAAGAGGGGAGTCGTGTGAATGGCTACTGCCTGGCTACTGCTAATGCTGGTCACACCATAGCTTCACTTTGTTGGGATACAATACTTCTTTGCTTCTTCTTTCACCAGAAGCAAAAGGTTAGCACCAATTCCAAGAGTAGCAGACCACAGCCTGTTTGGTGATCCACAGTCTTGTCCACGATGATGCAAGGGTCTGTAGGCTTGTAGCCTTTTTCTGGTAGATGTCTCGAATAGCAACTAGACCAATCAGGTACATTAAGCACAGACACTCACTCTCCAACCAGAAACAAAGCATTAACCTCAATCACTTTCAGCGCTTCCTGAATTTGGAAGCCAGGCCATTTACTAGAAAATCTTGATATCATTAATTTAACCCTAAGCTATGTGTGAACTAGCAGTTAGAATGAAGGGCAACAGCTTTGCATGTGATCTTGTTATTCTCATATTTGGTTCATATGCAGATGGATTATGATGGTATAACAGAGCTTCTGGTACAATTGTCTCCTGTACCCAGCTCTGCTTACCCAGGAGTTTTTTTTTCCAAATGTTAGGTTTTTCACATACCCTGACAGGAATGGACCCCGTTCCTAAGTCAGGACATATAAAATTCATGAAATCACGATTGCTTTCATTTTTGCTGTTAGGTAGAAATGCTCTTCCCAGAACCTAAAACATGCCCAGAATTGCCTGCTTCTGAAATTCAGATCTGGCTACATATATTGATGACATATAAGTGTAAATGTAAATTTTATTTTTAGTCCTGTTGCTCTTACTGGAATTGTCTGGGTAACTTTCCTCCATACTGTTCTCATTTCTGCTTGCAAATCCAGGTATTTTTATGTAAGACACTACAATTGCTGGATATAGCAAATTCAGTGATCAATGTTGCTTTAGTCTTTTTTTCTTAGAGAACTATATCTGATTTTCTTGTATTTATTTTAAACTGTTGGCAATGGGTGATACTTGTGATATAAATGCCATCATTGTTGATAATGCTTTTTTGATTCATGTTTTCAATGCTTCTCAGCTTCTTCTACATAGTAGTGCTTGTACAATCTACAGTGCAAGTCTTGACATATTATTGTATCTTTCAGTATACAGAACCTCAGCCATAAGTGTATCACACCCAACAACACAGTGTGCGACAGTTTCTAGTTCTGTTTAACAGAACCTGCATTTGTCTATTTCTCCAACTTTTTCAATCGACTTTGTAAACCCACATGTAGACAGACTCGGACTACCGTTATTAGCATATCATCTTTTAGTTTTAGTGCACCTCCCTTTAACCACTCCTGCCTTAAATCAGGTCTATATCACAAAATCAAACTTCCAAAATGTCGAACACCATAAGTTCGAACTTGGAAGATGGAATTCGGATAACATCAAAACTTCAAAACAGTGAATTTTTCCCTAGGAAAAAATTAGCTGTTCTGAAAAACACACACATAACACAATCACGCCAAACACCTTCAAAACCTACAATAAACCTAACATACACTGCTATCTATGCACTATCCTTAACCCAGCCCTAACCCTAAAGTCCGTCACTATCACACACTTACCTGACCCGTGCCCTAACCCTAAAGTCCGTCACTATTGCACACTTACCTGAACCGTGCCCTAACCCTAAATTCTGTCACTATCACACACTTACCTGACCAGCACCCTAACCCTAAATTCTGTCACTATCACACACTTACCTGACCCGCACCCTAACCCTAAAGTCTGTCACTACCCGTTCATGCACTTACCTTGACCCAGTCCAAAAATGCCGAAGCTGCAGAAATGGCCAACCGAATTCTTTGCCTGGGAAAGAATTTGGGTTTCCGCGGCTTTGACATTCTCAACTTTCGAGCTACCAAGTTTGTCCTTCCGGACAAAATTCTTAATGTTTGATTTTGCCATAGGAACTCCTTAAATCTTGGTAAACGTGAGGTTGTTCCAGAAGATTTTCCATATTTGCCACTCTATTTGTGGACTTTCTAATTTTCTTTCCTTCTCTTCTTGTCCATTTCTTTATAATCTTTCTTATTTTTGTATGTTCTGTTACTGATTGCTGTCTACTTCTAGTTTGATTTCCATCCCCACAATGGTTCTGCTAAATTAAGCAAATATGCCATCTTCAACTTTTATTTCTCATGCTTTAGGACCTTTGCTGTGTTTGATCCAATGAGGCCAGTAAATATATGTGCAGCGCCATGACTGGAATTGCTTACCATGTAAGGAGACATCTGTGTTTCCCATGATTCATTCTGTAGCATCTAGCAGGCATTCGTTTGCAGACCTTGCTCCTGTCCTGTTGAAGTCACCATCTGTCGCATCAAGATTTGGACATTTTGACCTCTTTTTGCATGTATCTAATATCATGCATATTTTAAATAATCTGCAGTAATATCTCATGATTGTATTAATCATTTGTCTATATATTATAGTGGTTCAGAGTTGCTGAAATGTTTTCACTATTTTATAGGTCATTTTGCCTCAAGCAGTTTAATTAAGTAAACATATAATTATACAGCGTTACATCTTCTGATTACTGTCATTTAGTGCACCACTTACTGATGTATGTATGTGTTCGGATCTGGGGAAGTTAAACATTCCAGTTTGTGTGTGTGTGTGTGTGTGTGTGTGTGTGTGTGTGTGTGTGTGTGTGTGTGTGTGTGTGTGTGTGTGTGTGTCTGTGCACACGCCCGCACGTGCACGCATGTGGTAGTAATAGTAGGAAGCTGCTTGTTACAGTTTAGAGTTTGGAACAAGCAGCTTGTTACAGTTGCTAGCATGCAGAAGACTTTTTTTAATAAACTTTTGAGACGTTGGGCACCAATTGAGCTAGATATGTTTATTCTTATTTATATGCACTATTAACTGCATATGTACTGCAGTTAGTGGGGGTCTGGAACAAACTGGCCATTACGGGCATGGCTTGTTTATACTGAAATGTCTGAGCCATTGAGCTACTAGGTGGCATGCTCGTAACATCCTTCAAATGTTCCAAAACAAACACTTTAAGAATGCCAGTACACCAAGAATGCTGAATGCTGAAGCACCAGTATACTGTTTGGTTTTAGCAAGTTCTACTGCTTTAAGGTTTAGGTGCTTAATAAAGTAAGCACGTTTCTGTATTGCTGAACAAGATTAATTAGTCAAACAGTGAAGATTATGACATGGCAGTACTACAGGCATATTGTCTTATCTGGTTTACCTGCATGGAAACAGATATGAATAATACATGGCATCAGATGCACTAAAAATAATACTGAGGAAAAAGGGTAATTGCTGATTTGTGACTGTCTTCACTGTAAGGAAAACAAAGGTGTTATTATTTTGTGTGCAATAACTGAACATTTTCTCTATGCTATTATTTCTCATATAGAATATTTTCAAAACACTTAGCCTTCATTTAGCACTCAGCAATTGAATATACGGGTATGATGGCCATATTACATAACTTTCATAATGTATTTCTCTTCTTGGCTTATTATTCGTTTACTGTTCGTAATAAAATAAGGTGAACTGCATATTGGTGCTTTTTTCAGCTCTCTAGCATTCCTTTCTTGGATTATTGGTTTGTTTTTGGATTGCTACACAGAGTTATTTTGTTGAGTATTTCTCTTCTTATTTCATTGTGAAGGTCAGCAACAGCTGTGAACTTCAATTTTACCACAAGTCTGTGGGGAGAAACAGGGATGGTATCAAGAAATACATATTTATGCTGTAAACTGCAGGAAAAATAAACGTGGAAATTATTAAAAATGCCTCTCATAAATTACAGTGTCCCTGGAGAAAATGCTTACAAGCTTGACAGTGCAACAAATGTTGATGGCATCCAAAAATGCTCACAAGCTTGACAGTGCAACCAATTATGGTGGTATCCATCTTCTTAACATATTTAAACATAACTGCAGCAGTTTTGAAAAGCAGTTAATCATGAATAGTGTTGCTACATGGATATCAGAGTAAATGATTTCATAATGCAAGAGTTCCACTTCTTTACAAAAAGCACATATTGTAGCTTTCATCCTCGATAATTCATTAAAGGCATATGTTCTTAGTTTTAACGTTAATTCATTTTTATAGCCACAAAATGAGTTTAGCAATTGTTAGTGTGTGTTGTAGTTCATACATGCAGTAGCTGCTAGTTTCTACTAAAGTATGTGAGCCTCGGTGATTTTTTCCCTGAGGAGCTGTTACAATAATAATTGTAAAATGTCCCTTCTTTCTTTAATGGAGCTTCCCATCTGCTTTATTCCATGTGCAGCCCTGTTGCTTCTCAGTCTGTCAGAAATTTTCATCCTTTTCAGATATTGAAACATATAATAATGCATTTATTTATTTATGGTTAGTTGGCTGTCATTTGTTTTTACTTACAATGTGCATATTCAGTCATTAATAATGCATTCCTTCCTGTAATGCCAGTATGTACTTGATACAGCTTTTGCCTCATTTCATAATTCCTCATGATAATGAGCTAAAATTATCATTTTAATTATTTTTTATACTGAATTGGAAAGCACTTATGCAGCCAACACTCATCAAAGATATTTGCATGCAATGAAAACAAAATTTCGTTAGTCACTAAGGAAAAGAACAAAATGTGTTATTCTAGATCATGTTTATTTACTAGTAGATGTTCTTCTTCTTTTGGCTTTTCCCAGTTAGGGGTCACCACAGTGGAACTCTGGTCCGCTAATGATTGGCAGTAGATTTTTACAGTGCCGAGTTGCCAGCCCAATGCCCGACCTTCAACAAAGGCACACTCATTTTAGGTATGTCTTTCGAATGCCACTCGACCGCTGGGAGGACATGCAGACTCCACACAGAAGGTGCTCCAGCCGAGAATCGAATGGGAGAACCCCTTGCTGTGAGGCAACAATGCTACCGTTGCACCACCGCAGCTTCATTTACTACTAGATGTTAATACAGATAAATTAAGGCATGACAGTTATAGAGAAGAGATCCTCATGAATCCACCAGCTATACAAATTGTACAGATCCATTAAAGCAGGACCTTTGAATAGATTCAGTTCTGCGAGGTAAGCGAGACTTAAAGCATTTGATACTGTATACAATGCTTTCTATTGTTTTTAAAATATTTCCTCTATGACAGAGTGTATCCATTTATCACTTGGCTTGCTAATAAGAGCATAGTTATAATGCAGCGTATTCACTAGATATAATATTTCACTTAAATCAAATGCAATGTTTCATTTAAAGTTGAAATGAAAAAAAAAACACTTTCCCCTGGATTTAATAAACTCCGTGTAGGAATAGTGTTATCCCTATACGGAGTGAATGGTGTCTGCATCCGCATCTCCCTCTCTGCAGCTCACCTTGCATATTAATGAAAGCGCACCACCAAGGGGGAGCTCTGTACATGGATACTGAATCAGTGCTAGGGGGTGTGTATGTACACGGATACTGAATCAGTGCTAGGGGATGTGTTACACTGCTTGCAAATCTGTAACATGCTCCCTGCACTCACAAAGTGCCGTATGGCAATTTATAATAAAGAAAGTGTCCTCGGACACTTAAATGAATAAATGGGAAGTGAATGTCATGTAGGGGGTGTGTTACAGTATTCATAACACACCCCCTGTACTTTCAAAGTGCCATATGGCACTTTACAATAAAGAAAATGTCCTTGGACACTTAAATGAATAAATGTGGAAATGGTGGGTGTATGGGGTATGTTGCAGTCCGTGTGTATACCCCGCATTAAAAAAAGTAAACAGCACTAAATAAATGATAAATGAGACTTAAATGAATAAATGTGAAGTGAATGACAATAAAGAAAATGTCCTCGGACACTTAAATGAATAAATGTGAAGTGAATGTCATGTAAGGGGTATATTACAGTATCCGTAACATACCCCTGCATTATAAAAGTGCTGTATGGCACTAAATAAATGCAGAAAGTGTCCTCAGACATTTAAGTAATACTGTGAACTGCAATGTCATGTAGGGGGTGTGTTGTAGTATGTGTAACACACCCCCTGCACTGCAAAAGCACCGTATGCACTAAAACAAGAAAGAAAGTATTCTCAGGCACGTATCTAATAATTGTTTGTGTAATTTTTAATTTATAATAAATTATTATTTTTTTTATTTCATTTTCTTTTATGTTTAAGCATTGAAGAAGCTATATAGAAATGTATAGCTGAAATCTTCACAGACAAGTTAGCTGAGTGGTTAAAATCATGGCTTTGTGTGCAGTAGGTGCACTGTTTGAATTCCAAGACAGGTTATTCAGCTTTTACATGAGAAAGCATTTTTATATTAATTTTTATTTTATTTATTGATGTAATTATTGATATTTATTAGGCAGGGTAGTGTTGCTGGTCCAGAATTACAGTGTCAGTGGAGATATGAGGTGAAACTCACCATTTAAACACAAGTGTCTGATACAGAACAATCACACCCCAAGGAAATGTAATGAAAGCACATAGGAAGAGGTCATGTAAAGTAAGCTATATACACTTAATAATAATGTAGCAATAATGAACAATTAATAACCAATTTCTATTTTTTTAATGAAAAATCCTGTTTGCCCTTAGCTCAGTTTTGCTAAGCACTGCTAAGTCAAGCTAAGCAATGCTTAAATATGACCTGTCTGAGCAATATTTAGCAGTGCTTACTAAGAAGTCCCATTCTAAGCAGTATTCAGCTCAGCTAAGCGGATTTGCATACTGCTAAGCACTGCTCAGCATTTGCCACTTTAATCACTGCTCAACTCAGCATAGTGGGTTTGCACACTGCTGAGCTTTGCTCAACATTTTTAAAAATGGTCCAATGATGGCAAGGGGCAGGAATATGGCCTTATTTAAACTGCATAGGTGGGAATACAGGCAGAACCTGTTAGAGTTTGATTCCTGTAGGATCTATGAGAGGTGCAGGAGAGGGAGCACCCTTTTGGACACAGCACTGGGGCATGTTAGAGTCCATGGTCATGGCTGGTCTCCTCATAAAGAACCATGATGACAGACTGCTGCAGGGCCAGTAGCATGGCTCAGAATACAAGTCTGAGGTCTGGGGCTGTCTGGCATATGAGCTCACCAATGCCACTGGCATCCCCTGCACTGGTGAGCATGTCCATTATCATTATGATGACTTGAAATGGAGGAAGGGGGCATTCTGGGTCCAATGTATCTAAGATGCTTGGGCCCAGAATTCCCCAGAAGTTCGTAAGTATATCAAGTGTTGCTTTAACAAATTGTAGATCGAATATCTGATAGACAGGTATGCATAATGGTGTGTTTTCTGCCAAAAGCTGCAGAGGAGAGGGCTCGTAATGTTGAGGCCTACGCAGGACAACTGGTGAGGCTGCACTGACAGTGTGGTGAATACAAACATAACTTGAAATATATATAGTCCAATAAATAAGAAAGTGTAATAGTTTACTGCCATTAGGTATAGTGTGTTCTGAGTGTACTGAATAAATGTGTTGCTAGACCAACATTGATATAAGTGAGTAATGCCACATACTATGTAATACAGATGAAGGCAGCAAACAAGCTACTATTGATGAAAGAAAGCCAATACTGTAGTAATACTGTGTAGGAATGAATCTGTTAATAAAGTACACTGTGCTGCTACTGTGAAAGTAATAACTGACATACATTCATCATCTACAGGATATACAGTGCAACTGAATTTAGAAATTTGAAAGTAATAAACTACTGTGTCATGTCACCCTAAATAAAGCTTATTCCCACAAACTGTTGTGTTTAATCTGGTCTGTTGTTGAAGAAATACAAGTAGACAGGTGCTACAGAGCAAATACAGTTATAAGAGCATGAAGTCACTGAAGTTTGTCTGCTAAGCAGCTGTTATGCCAAACTGTAGATGTGGAGCTGTAAAACAAAAAACAATGACATTTGATATATCTTCTGCACTAAGATCTGAACTTTGAATAGTAATGTGTAATGTATTATAGTGTGTTCCCTGCAGCATTGTCTTGTGTTAACCTTTGCATTTCAGCTACATGTATTTCTGAGTATATGTATGCTGATGAAGGCAAATATGAAACTGTAACAGGTGGAGACTGCAAATAATAATGTGCAAATGTGTATGGGTTGGGTATGCAACATAGCAGCCTACTATGTTCTGTACAGATCACACATAATCACATCCACTAGGGGTTAAATGTGTACACCTGCATTCAAAGTATTAATACACAGTTCACTAAATATCTATCATGCATGACACTGTGACACACAGGTGCAATGGTGCAGTGGTAACATTGTCACCTCACAGCAAGAGATTCTCCAGTTTGATTCTTGGATGGAGTGCCTTCTGTGTGGAGTCTGCATGTCCTCCCTGCACTCGTGTTGTTTTCCTTTGGGTGCTCTGGTTTCCTCCCATGTTACAAAGACATGTGTCTGGAGAATTTTTACCTGGGCCTCCACTGAAAATTGACTTTGTTCCAAGTCGGACTTTCCCAGTTAACAAATGTTAAATAAATAAGACACTCCACTTATATGACAAGGTCAAACTTTGTAACCAAGTGAGTTTTAGGCATATATCACTCAAGCAGCAGACAGCAGTGCCCTAGTAGCTCAGTGTATCTAAGAAATAGATATGTTGCTTATTTTTGCAGATACAGACCATGGTTTGAATCCAGTGAGTGGTACTAAGATGTGTTTATAGTTACACACAAGTAATCTTGAATATTTGTAGAAACAGTCAGGTAGTGTTAACAGATATTTTCAACACAAGGCTCACAGGTAAAGAAATGTTTGCATTAGCTCTATGAAGGGTATACTAATAAACTGTGTACAAATGTTCCAGTGTCCAACCCCATGCCTACAAATGACAGCAGGATAGCTATGTGCACCACGCACTCTTCCCGATACATGTCTCTCAAGTGTCACACTGTCACGGCTAGTGATCACTGTTGCCAATAACCTTGCACACAAATATAAATCCAGTAGAAGTGTCCCATTAGCAGACTCCCACAACATCAGTGCAGGGTACACCTTTTTATTCAGATATGTAAACTTGAAATGTATTAGTCCCCTCTTGTCATGTACCTAGAGTTGTCACAGTTTGCCCCATAGCATTCCAGGTCGACAGATTAACAGGTATGTACAGTAGCTATAGGCCTCAGGAAGATGTAAAGTGAAGGCAGACCTGTAGAGTATTGAGCAGTACTGTTGTGAAAAATAGCCTATACAGTTGGTAATGGACTGTTTTTCTCTCACCCCACCCCTTATCTGCATCATCAATTATCATTCATTTACTACGGGTATGTTGTTCTCAAAACCTAATGTTGGGACTTGTGTTCTATTATTGTTCATATATTTAAATGGTTGCATACTAAGATACCTTGTTCAAGTTCCATTTTTGGTGGCCTGTTGCTGTAATCATTACTGGTATGCTGTTACAATAATGACTGTTATTCCATTTATGAATGTGTTCTGCTTGTCATGCAATTTTTCCATTTCTATTGTTCTGGGTTAATTGGAACATCCATGCATGCTGTTATAACTAATGTTGAAATATTTTGTTCATGACTAACCAATACACTTTGAAAAAACTCAACACCATAGTACGTTTAGGTAGTCAGATCCCAGTGGAGCCACCTGTTCCTCCTCATCTGGCCACTGGGTCCCAGCACATCTGGGACCCAACTTTGAACTGCCTCCTCCACTGGTCCTGCACCACCCCCGGGTGAAACTATGTCATGGAATGGGGCCTGTCCCCCCAGGTGTGGACCCAGAGAGGACCCTGTCACCCAACACCATTTCAGAGGTAGGGTGAGCAGGGTCATCCAGAGGGACTTGGATGTCCACCTGTGCCAGATCGAGGGCAGACTAGCACAACTCAAGGGGCAGGCTGGCCCTATTGTCCAGTCCCCAGCACAGCCACCTTTGGGGATGTGAAGAGGCAGTGGTGACTGCCCATGGGGGGGATCTCAGTCCCACTGTTTCCATCTAGGGGCACATGGCCCTCTGATTCCCAACCACCCTCCCTGTCCAAGCTATTTATCCCCCTCATGTGTCATACAAAACCCTTGTCTGCTGTCTTGTCTGTCTGCAAAAGCAGCCTCTCCTACCCAACCCAAAAGTACCTACAACCCTTCCCTAAATCCCACTCTTACCTTAAAAAAAGGGGGGGCATCTGTCCCCACAAACAAAATCTCGTCCCATACATAGCTCTTCATTTCTCCCCCATGTACACTGACATTAATCAATTTACCTTTGAATTACTCAACAACTGTATGTCGCTTACACCCCTCCCTGTGGGGTGTGAGGCCCTAAATTCCAAATTGTCCACATCATTAACAGCTGTTGCTGCACAAGTAATGGAGAGCTATGGTCTTTTCCTACACCTGTCCTGCACATCCCTAGCTGTCTTTCATAATGTTTTTCCCCCTGCTTGCCCCCATTTCACCACTTTCCTATCATCACTTTTTTTTTTTTTTTTTTGTAATTAGCATGGGTTTAAGTGGGAGTAAGCACCGCTAAACAAAGCTAAGGGACCATAAGTGTCTCTTGGCATCACTTAGCATCACACAAAACCATGCAAACCCACTTAAAACTGCTTTAATCACTCTATCTCATTCAGCCACTATTCTGCCCAGCAACAAAATAACCAGCCCTGCCAGGTCTTGAATCTAGGACCCTGTGCACTAGGGTCAGAACAACACACCACTACACAAAATCAGCTGTGAAGATTAGCAATACTTTTGTAAATATGTCATTCATTACAGTCAAGTAACATTAGGGGAAAAAAGACAACTCTGTGAAGTCTCAAACCCAGGACCCTCTGCACTAGAGTCAGAACAATGCACCACTAAGCCAAACCAAATGTGGCAGTGAGTAATACTTTTGTAAATATATCATGCATTACAGTCATGTAACATTAGAGGAAAAAAGATATTACTGCCAAGACTCAAATCCATGACCCTGTGCACTAGAGTCAGATCAATGCATCACTAAGCCAAACCAGCTGTGTGGGATTAGTACTGCTTTTGCAAATATATCATGCAGTGCAGTCATGTGACATTAGGGAAAAAGATACAGCTGCCAACTCTTAAACCTAGGACCTTCTGAATTAGAGTCATGGCAACACATCACTACACTAAATCATTTCTGGGAAATTGCTGATGCATTTGTAAATATATCATGCACTACAGGGATGTAACTTTAGGGGGAAAATGGTGTTAGTGGTGGATAGTGCTAGCAAAAGTGGATGTGTAGGGTCTGTACATAATGGTGGCCAATGTATGTGGTCCTGTGATATGTTCCCCTGTTCATGTTTTTCAGGTGGGATGTACCAAAGATGAAACCCGGCTTTCTCAGAAGCAGAGACTGCTGCAATCATTGATGCTCTCAGACTCCATTACCAGGTACTGTTGGGAAGGAGCTGACAAAACCTACAACAACACACTGCCTTGTGGGCAGAACTCGTAGCAACAGTCAACAATGTGGGCCACCAGGGCAGGAACTACAAACAGGTCTGACACCTTGCCACAGACCTCATACACAATGCATGGCATAGGGCTGCAGCTGTGGCCAGGGACTTTGCTGGCACAGGTGGTGGCCCTGCTACTCAAGCACCACTCTCAGCCACTGAGGAGTTCCTCGCAAACCTTGGTTCAGCCACCATCTACCAGGAAACCATTACTGCATATGTCATGGAGGTGGGTGGCACAGATTCCACAGTCGAGGAATGCCCAGGTAAGGCCCCAGTGGGCATCATGTAAATACTGTAGCATTCATAGTGGCACCTGTTGCATACCTGCATGCATATGTCAGGTCAGTCTGCATTTGTGGGTGGGGATTTGTAATGCACACATGTGCATACATATTGTGAATGGCAGCAATATGGGTAGTATCACAGCTTGTAGTGTACATGTTCATAAATGCACATATTATCCTGCACCAATGCCACATGTGCGTATCCTGACAATAACTCTCTCCCACAACCCCATACATCCCTCTGGTGTGGCTGGGGAACATCAGCTTGAAGCCGTTGAGTGTGTAACTGTCATGCTGCAGCTCATCTATACCCTAGGCATGTTAAGGGAAGCCACTTTTCAATGCACACAACTGTTAAGCTTAGACATATTGCAATATGTCCATGTTCCCTTGTGGTGGGGTTCACTGCAGTGCATCACATTGTTCATCACAAGAGCCTATTTGCAGGAGCTGCAACATATTGGCATGTATTTTTGTGCAGGTGTAGCCACTGCGCTATACAGTGGTACATTAGTAGTGTGTACATGGGTGCACTGTGTGTTAGATGACGGTCCATCACATACCACCACTTTTCACATACCTCACTGGTGTGTAGTAGTAGCAACATTAACTGGATGTATCTGCACTGTATGTTGTTGAGAACCTGTCCAGAGTGTGTCTGTTGTGGTCTGATTGTGTATTGTGCATGGCATCATTCAGAAGGTGTGGTCTGTATAATGCCTTTGTGGCACCCCACCCATATATGTATGAGTGTGTGTGTGTGTGTGTGTGTGTGTGTGTGTGTGTGTGTGTGTGTGTGTGTGTGTGTGTGTGTGTGTGTGTGTGTGTGTGTGTGTGTGTGTGTGTGTGTGTGTGTGTGTGTGTGTGTGTGTGCATGTGTGTATCAACAAACATTATAGTGCAGGAAGTAATTTACCTATGTTGTCTTCCCTTACAGGTGAACATGGGGATTGAGGTCTCTCCCCCTCACAACCTGATATCAGTGTCTCATCAGACTCTGATAATGATGGTGGCTGGAGTGAGGCGCAGGCAGGGTTGTTGGGGGCTGAATCTGTACCATTGGTTGACATCCCACTTCCACCCACAATGTCCCCGCACACAGTCTTTATGCCCACACATACCCAGTCCCAAGCAGCCACAGATGTTGGACAGTCATAGGGTGGTGGCATTGAACAGGGTAGTATGGCGACTATGGCATCTGTGACTGTAGACAATAGCAATAGCCAGAGAGCTGGTGAGGTCCCACACAGACAGATTGACAGGGGTGCTCAAAGGATGACTGCTGCCCATCCAGCCCCTGTCAGAGGTGTCACAGCACGTCTCACCCAAAGCATGTTTCAGTCTGTCATGGAGGCACAGGCATGTTGGAAACGGTACACCAGATGGATGCTCAGAGTCATGGATGCAACACTTTCTCCATGGCATTGGTGATACCGTACATCATTTTGCTGATGTTGTGGATAGACGGTGCTGTGAGACATAGTCAGTCTTTAACCATGCAATGTCTGTGCTTGAACATGAGGTGGGAGTATGGCATTGGACACTTGGACGTAGGTCAGCAACAACATCAGCTTAGTGCCCACGTGGCCATGCACATTCACACTCCCATAGTGGCAGTACCACCAGCAGTACTGAAGGGAGGATGCTGTTCACACCACAACGTAGCAGGCCATGAGCACATTGTCCTGGCCATTCCCATGTGGGACATAGACCCAAAAGACAGTGGTCACCATCAGGAAGTAGTACCACATCTGGCCTTGGGCATGGTGGTGCCACTGACACTCCTGGTAGGACCAGTTGAGACAGTGAACTGTACATCCTGCCATGTATGGTCCATGGCTGTCCAACATACCCTCGTGTAGGGCTGGCACATGGCTTGACTGTGTGCATTCACACAATCCCATATCACTATCACATGCAGGTCACCACCAGACACACACAGCTCCTCTCCATGGCCTAGCTGAACACCACCTCTCCAGACACACACACATGATATCAACTGTATGGCCCAGCCTAGGCCTTTGGCAATCCCACACCACACCCTGTGCATGTGATGATATCTGTGTCATATCCCTGTTACCCATAACATTGATGAAGGGACATGCTAATATGTGTCTGATGCACAGGGTGAATATAGTACAGGTAGTGCCAGTGTGTAGTATACTACTGTTATCCTGTGTAAGGTGCTGTCTGCTGGCAATTGTCATCGGTACACATTGAAGTGTATGCACCTTTGTGATATGCTTTATTGCTGTCAGTACTGCTGATGGACTGTTGTCTCACAGACTTATTCTGTGTCTGTGTCTGTCATTGTACATCCTGGGGAGCAGCTGCCATTACCAAAGCTGAGTATGGTGTAGTAGAAACACAGAGACCTTTTCATTGCCAAGGTACAGCTGTATATGTGCACGTTTACCTAGGTGCATATGCATGCAATAGTGTGTGAGGGACAATGGGGGCAGACAGCATAACCTTGCATGCATACCCCTTGACACAGCCAGCTAGGCTTCATACATGTCACCTGGGTGTTCTGTAGGATTACACGTTCATAGATACAGAGGACATTACTAGAGTACTGGCCCTGGGTCCCATACAAGCCTTGCCATTATGTTGTCCCCAACAGAATCATCGATCAGCACCTGTTGCCTCTGGCATTACTGGACACAGGTTAAACCCCGGGGACAGATTTCAAAAATTCAAAATTCAAAATTTCGCAATAAAACGATTAATAGCACAAAGATGTAATGTAGAAAAGACGATTAGTAAAGCAGAAGTTAAAGAAATAGAAGTTGAAGTTATGGCAGATATAGAAAACTTTACAATACAAAAAATAAGAAGACTAAGAGGAAAAGTAGAAAAGGAGATTAGTAATAAATAAGTCAAAGGAATAGAAATTGAGGTTATAGAACAGCTGCAAAGGGAAGGATTCAGTGTACTAAATCGAATACAGAAAGCACCACAACAGGATAGAGCGATGGATATCCAAATTAAGGGGAAACTAGTGGAACAGGAAGCAATTGATCATGTGCCATATCAAGATATTTTGGAGCCTTCCACAGGAAACCAGTATAAACTTTCATTTGAAGCTAGACAGCAAGGAAAGGAACAGGAAACTGGAAACTCTAATGCAATCAATGTTGAGGAGTGATAGGCCAGTGAATTCCCATATGACAGAACAACAGATGGCACAGGATGAAATTGAAGAGAATGTGCCACAGGAAGATGCTATAGAACTCTCTATAGAATCCCCGCAGGAAATGGAAAACAAGGGATGTGCCCTCAGTATGGAAGAAAATGAGTTAAGAGACGAGTTGCTTGATTCAATAGACAAAAACAGATATATCAAGATCAGTGAGAGAAATAGACTGCAGAAGGTTAATAAAACCCCAAAAGTCAGAAGCTTGATAAAACAAATGAACACAGTAATTAGGACTGTCCATAGAGATCCATGTGATATAACAGAAGTAAACAGAATATATTACTGTGCTGCTAAATTAATAACTGATAAAGTTCTACCACAGGAACACAGGGTACCGAGGGAAAAGGGGGGGTGAAAGCGAATACCATCATGGAAATATCGAATAGAGAAAACTATAAAGCAGCTAAGACAAGAAGTGTCATTGTTAGAAGATTATACAAGAGGGAACAGATCAACAAAAATAGTAAGATAGATGTGATAAAAGCAATGCACAGTATTAGAACAGACCAGGATCTATTATGCACTATTGGAGATAACAAACTAAAATTTTCAAAACAGGCAGAAAGACTTAGAAGATACAAAGATAAATATAAGGGAAAAGCACAAAAAAAGAAATTTATTGATGACCCAAAAAAGGCTTATAGAGAATTGGGAAATAAGGTAAAAGGAATTGAAAGACTGCCATAGGAAGAGGAAGTAGATACATTTTGGAGAAGTGTCTATGACGATCCTGTGAAACATAACCAAGATGCTAAATGGATAGAAGAAGTAAAGGTACAGAATATGAAATGGAATGAAATAACAGCCAAAGAGATTGAAACAAAGCTGAGAAAAGCCTCTAAATGGAAAACTCCAGGCCTAGATGCAGTACCTAACTTATGGCTTAAAGTATTAACTTCTTTGCACTAGGATTTTGCCATGAGTAAGAACTATTTATATCGTACCCCGAACACACACCGCAGTGGTTAACAACAGGAAAAACAATGCTCTTACTTAAGAGTGAACCTGCAAGCTACCCTAAGAATTATAGACCAATAACTTGTCTTCCAATGACGTATAAACTATACAAAGGAATTGACGGTGACAGAGAAAACTAAATTATGGCATTAGAAAAAAGGGCAATAAAAGAAAGTCATATGGAACAAAAGATCATTGTTGTTAAGCAAAGTTATAGTGGAGAACTGTAAGGAGAGGAAGAATCTAAGTATGGCATGGATTGACAACAAAAAAAGCATTTGATAGTATTCCACATTCATGGATAAAAGAGTGCTTAAAAATGTATAAGATACACCCTACACTGATTGACTACATTACAGTAACCATGAAACAGTGGCAGACCACTTTGCAATTAGGCCATGCTAAAGGACAGATTATTATCCCAGGGATAAAAATTCAAAGGGGGATATTCCAGGGTGACTGTTTGTCACTGTTGCTATTCTTCCTTGCCATTAATCCATTAAGCTGTTCACTTAACAGCTTAGGCCATGGCTACAATTTGGCTCCTAGAAAACAACAGTCTAATGACTTCTCATCTTCTCTTTGTCGATGATTTAAAACTCCATAGCTCATCAGATGAAGAACTGAAAGAAAGCTGCAGGTTGTCAAAATATTTTCAGATGATATTGGAATGTCATCTGGTCTTGATAAATGTGCAAAAGCAACCTTTAAAAAAGGAAAACGGCAGCACCAGGAAAACATCAGTTTGGGACAAGAATGTGGTATAAAAGAACTTTAGCAAGAGTGAGTGTAGAAATACTTGGGAACTGATGAAGGATCACCAATAAAACATGAACAAACATGAATAAAACTCAGTAAGGAGTACTTTAGAAGACTTAAATTAATCATGCAAACAGCATTGACATCTAGGAACAAGATCCAAGCCATAAATCAATTTGCTCTTCCTATCCTGACTTACAGTTTTGGAGTGATTTACTGGTGCCAAAAAGTGTTGGATAGATTGAGTATTAAAACAAGAAGGATGTCATGCTTACCAAATGATTTATAAAAATCAATATATACCAAGATTACATATTCCCCGTTATGAAGGAGGGATGGGCCTCCTTGAAATTGATTACATGTATAGATCTGCAACCATGGGACTCCACACATCTACTGATCTCTCAAGGTCCAAATGTAGTGAAAGTTTTGAAATATGAGGAGAATAAATCTAAGATGACATCTCTGCTTAATTTATCAGAAACATATCGATGTCAAGCAGGAATGGAAATCAAATCAGGAGGAGATAAAAATCAGGCAGCAACTGAATGTGCTAAAAAGCAAAAGAAAGACTATAAGGTGAACGACTGGATGAGAAGGCAAGAAATGTGGAAAAAACATAAATATAGTTGCAAGTATAGAAAACTTCAGGAAGAGGCTCATGTTGATCAAGAACTGATGCAGGAATGGTTAAGGAGAGGTGAATTCACATTAAGAAATTAAAGGTTAATACTGGGAGCCCAATGCCCATGCTCGTTTACAAAGTCCATTGAACATGTGGGAGAAACAGACATATTGTATGTTTTGTAAAACCGAATTGGAAACAGTCACACACCTTGTTGCTGGTTGCAATGCACTAATGGCAGAGGGATTGTATACTGAAAGGCATAATAATGTGGCAAGACTGTTACACTGGAGATTGTGCAAACATTATGGTATTGAAGTGGCTGAAAAACACTGGAAACATAAGCCACAAAGAATCCTAGAAAAGAAAAGAAGACAAAAGTTGCATTGATCATTGAAATCGACACACCTAGTGACTACAGTGTCTTGTGTACAGAGAGACACAAAGTCATAAAATACCTGGATCTGCAAGCAGAAATGAGAGCCATGTGGAAGAAAGATACCCAGACTGTTCCAATAGTAGTAGGAGCAACAGGTCTTATAAAAAAGAATTTAATATGTATCTGCGGTGGTGGTGCTGCGGTAGTGTTGTTGCCTCACAGTAAGACGCTGTCTGGTTCGATTCTCAGCTGGACCGTCTTCTGCGTGGAGAGAAGCATGAATGGGCATACCTTCATTGAAGATTGTGCATCAGGGCTGGTAACTTGGCATGTAAAAATCAACTACTAATCATTAGCGGACCGGAGTTCCACTGTGGTGACCCCTAACCAGAAAAAGCCGAAAGACACAAACAATTTAGATATGTTACCAATTCATGTAACGCTGTACGAATTGCAGAAGGAGTCATTATTGGGCACATTCTTGGTGCTGCAAAGAGCACTTTTGGCTGACATCAAAGAGTGAAACAATACCAATTTCATGAACATTAATTGTACTTTGATTTAGGAATGGGGTCCATTCCCGTCATGGTATTAGAAACCCAAAAGACTTGGGGAAATTAAAAATGACAGATGTTGTTTTTCCCATCCACTCAACCTTGAAGCAATTGATGAGGGTATACATGGTACTATGTTTGACATGTTTGGGGAGGTTAGTCCTGGCACAGGGCAGCCAGTGGGAGCAAACCCTGACTCTCCAGCATGTACTTTTGCTATCTCATATGCAATGCAGGCATCTCGTGCTGGTAATGCACACAGAGTTTTACTCTAGTATATGGGGCAGCTGTTGAAGGGCTGAGCACAACATTGCCATCTAAGCATGCCAGAGACACCTGTGGACAACCTGACTGATAACAAGTGGGGCAGTACTGATTACAGGCTGTCTGCGTGGAACAGGTGTTGAGGACCATGGCTGTCCTTTGTGGGTGTTAACATAGCCTTTGTAGTTTCTGCAGATATCTGCATAGTGCATAGCAGAATAGCCATCCTGCTAATGTATTTTTGTACTGACTGAGGACTATTCAGAGGTAATATCTACCATTTGTCTGGATGCAGTCCCTTTATCTATGTGGTGAACCACATATAAGCATTTTATGACCACTGCCACTACTTGCTGCCTCAATGCAACATTGTTGGCATCCTGAGTACGCAGGTCTGTTATCACAGTCTATGTGTTTATGGAGTTGGTGCTAATGTGGGCAATACTGGGCCATCTCCTTGCTGTATGGTATGCTTACACTGTGGTCTGCATTCAGCATGAGGCCAGGACCTTGGCACCATTCCATACCCACTGTAGGGCCCATTGCAGTGTGTTAACAGCAGTTTGTGGCTCAATGACAGACTGCACAATACTTACAGTTGACATGGCCTTAGCTAGTACCTACATATGTGGGTGGTGGCAGTTAGCATTCATGCCTATATACATGTGGGTCATTGGGGGCAGCAGGGCTTTCACATGTCTACATATTGCACACACATAGGTGACACAGATTGTGGTTGCCACCTTGTCAAATGTGGACTGTAAGACACATCTCATAGGAATGTGACAGTTGGCAGGACATACCATACGCACAAGTACAACACACAGGACTTACCTTTGGTGTGCTACTATGACACCTTCTTTGTGCGACATTACCTTAGCTTATGCTATTTGCCATGACATTAAGGTGCTTCTGATGTGCAATAAAGGACAGTTGTGTACACTTACCATAAATGTAGATTTTCGAGTGTATTCACTGTTGCAGTCATTACATTTGGGTAATCCTGCTGGCAGGTTGCCCTCAGCCGGCCTGAATTCCAAAGTCTTGGGTCCTACGTCATCTGTTGTCACCCCTTCCCTGACGTCAGTTCGTCAGGGGTATAAAAGAAACAGCCGACTCTATTTTCTTCAGTTTTTCTTGCCCCAGATGTCAGGTGACCCCTAAAAAAAAGGGTAGTCAGTTTATATATATATATATATATATATATATATATATATATATATATATATATATATATAAATCAATAAATGCACCAATATAAATTTTATCTTCATCTATAAGCAAATACACCACATAGGTAGTATAAATCAGAGAAAGAAAGATAAGATCCATAGAAAAAGGGGGATGGTGGGTGGGTAACCTGGACTGCAACAGTGAATACACTCGAACATCTACATTTATGGTAAGTGTACACAACTGTACTATGTTCTTCGTGTTTCACTGTTGCAGTCATTACATTTGGGTAGAGTCCCAAAACTATGGTTGGGAGGCTGACGCTAAACAGCATTAGGAGTGGCTATGAGGCCCTGCAGAACTGCAGTGGCAAAGCCTGCCCTGGATTTAGAGTAGAGTGGCAGATGATAATGCTTTGTAAAGGTGTGCACTGAACTCCAAGTAGCCACCTCTAAAATATCTCTGGTTGGTACTCCCCTGAGAAAGGCTGCTGAAATGGCTGCAGCTCTGGTGGAATGTGGACTAATGCCCTTAGGCACTGGTGTCCCATGATGTAAATAGCATAAACGAATGCAGTGACTTATCCACTTACTAATAGTCTGCTTTGAGATAGCCTTTCCTTGTGATCCTGCAGCATATGCCACTAGTAATTGCTCTGTCTTCCTGAAAGCTTTGGTTCTGTCCAAGTAGAATCTAAGCTGTCTGTGTACATCCAAAGAGTGCAGAATTCTCTCCCCCTTGTTCTGTGGATTTGGATAAAAAGTTGGCAGATGAATAGTTTGATTAAGAGCCACACTGGACACCACTTTAGACATAAATGTTGGGTTTGTTCTCAGAGAGACCCTGTCTGGATAAAAAATGATAAAAGGTTCCACAGCCATGAGTGCCTGTAGCAGAAGTAATTGCTAGCAGCAGAGCTGTTTTCCAAGATAAAAACTTTATATCAACAGTAGCAGCTGGCTCAAAAGGAGGCAGGGTGAGCTTTTCCAAGACATAGTTGAGGTCCCATGCAGGTATTGATTATCTCCTTGGAGGCCTTAAATTTTTGGATCCTCTGAGGTACTGCTTTAATAAAGGATGAGAAAAAATTGTTGGGTCTGTATTTTAATGAGCTGAAATGGCAGCGGCATGAATTTTAATTGATGAAAAGGATAGGCCTTTGTCCAGCATCTCATATTGCAAAATCTGAGGAATATTTGGTACAGTTGTATCAGTTCCTTGTGCCTGGTTCCAAGCACAGAATCTCTTCCATTTTCCAGCATAAGACTTTCTAGTACTAGGCTTTCTTGCTTCCAGAAAGACATCCATCACAGCTTTACTGAGAGGTGTTTTTTGTATGACTACATTATCTGCCATGCTGCCAGGTTTAATGTCCTGAGTTGGCTGTGCAGGATCTGATTGTTTTGCTGGGACAGTAGATGAGGTAATTGAGGTAAGGTCCAAGCTGGGCATAGAGACAAGTTCCTTAGGATTAGACACCAGTACTGGTGGGACAAGTCTGGGGCAATCAGTATCATCTTTGGCTTCTCCTGTCTGACCTTTAGGAGTAACTTGAGGAGGAGAGGCAGTGGAGGAAAGACATATACTGATAGGTTTTTCCAGCTGAAAGATAGAGCGTCCACTTTCCATGCTTGTCTGTGATAAGTCCTTGTGCAGAATCTTTTTAGTTGGTAGTTGTGAGGGGAGGCAAATAGATCTATGCCCGGGCATCCCCATTTCCTTGCTATCATGCTGAAGACTTGTGGATACAGCTGGCACTCATGGGGATCCATGAGGTTTCTGCTTAGTTCATCTGCCAGAGTATTTTCCTTTTTTGGCAGGAATTGTGCCTACAAATGTACTTGGAAAGTCAAAGCTGTGTCCCACAATGTCATGGCTAGTCTGCAAAGGGGGTATGAATGTGTGCCCCCCTGCTTGTTTATATACCACATGACCGTGGTGTTGTCTGTCTTTATCAGTAGTTGTCCCGGGTGAAGTAGGTCCTGCAAGGCTGACAGAGCATTTTGAACAGCTAGCATCTCTTTTTTATTGATATGTAGATGCATTTGGTTTGAGGTCCATGTGCCCTGAATGCATCTTCCTGCCATGTGGGCCCCCCAGGCATAATCTGATGCATCCGTTGTTAGTGTCTGCCTGGCTGGGAGTAATGTGAATGGCTGCCCCTTGTTCTGGTGACAAGCATTTGCCCACCATTGAAACTCCTGTTGCAGGCAGGGAATGAGAGTAATCATTGTTTCCAGGCTGTGGCAATGTTGAGTCCAAACACTTTTTAGGTACTATTGAAGTTTCCTCATATGCAGTCTTGCATATGGAATTAGTAGGATTCAGGATGCCATGAAGCCCAAAACCTGTAGAATTTTTCTTGCAGATAACTGGGCCTTTGTTGCCAACATTGTGAAATAGGTAGTCAGTTGCCTTTGTCTGGCGTGAGATAAACCATCTGGGCAGTTGTATTCAAGCTTGCACCCAGGAATGTTATCACTTGGGAGGGTACTAGTTTTGATTTCTTTTCGTTGACTGTGTACCCTAGGCATGTTAGACGTTTTTTCACAAACGCCAGATGTTGAAGAAGAATGTCCTTGTTCTCTGCTTGAATTAGACAGTCATCCAAGTAAGGATATATTTGTAGTCCTCTTTATCGGAAGAATGCAATTACTGGTGCCAGGCACTTTGTAAAGACCCTGGGCACAGTAGATAAGCCAAAGGGCAGTGCAAAGAATTGGTAATGCATTGAACCAGCCTTGAATCTGAGGTATCTTCTGCACGATTGTCTGATTGGAACATGCAGGTATACCTCTTTTAGGTCTAAAGTCACAAGCCAAGCGTTCTTGTCCAGCATGGGCAGAAGCTGCTGCAAAGTCAACATCTTGAATTTTGGTATATCCAGGTATGTGTTCAGAATCGATAGGTCCAGTATTGACCTCCAGGCCTTGTCCTTTCTGGGTACCAAGAACAGTCTTGAGTAAAATCCTTGTCCCCGCTCTTGCTCCGGTACTTGCTGAATGGCCCCCATGTCCATGAGGGATGAAACTTGTTTTTGTGCCTCTGCCCATTGATTTTTTGGCAGATCTGGCCAGCCGTTTGACTTTGGCAGAGTATGGAAATGTAATTTATAGCCTTGTGATACTATATTTAGAACCCACTTATCCTGGGTTATAATGTGCCAATTTTGAGCAAAAAGTGCTAATTTTCCCCCTAAGGGTGCTGCCAGAAGATAAGGGCTTGATGCAGGCAGGGGAAGTCATTGGGACTGTTTTCTGTATGTTTGTGCTTTATCTTCTCCAGCTTTGGAGGTAGAAGCACCCCATTGTTTTGACCTATAAGAACCTTGTGCCTGGGATCTGCCCCTTGGGCATCTGGATCTGCTCTTTTGTGGTCTGTCTGACACAGGAAAGGACCAATTTTTTGTAGGCCAGTGTCTACTAAACCTAGGTGGCTGTACTTGTAAAAAATCTTTAACAGTTTGCATAGATTTAGCTTTGTCTTCCATTTTCTTTAACACCTCTTCTGACTTAACACCAAACAAAATATCATACTGTAAAGGTGCATATAGTAACTTAACTTTAACATGATCAGGCAGATTTTGTTCCTTTAACCAAGCATGCCTCCTAATTACAGAACCCGTAACTGCGACCCTGCAGGAGGCCTCCAAAGAATCAAAATCACATTGCAGAGTATGATTTCCAACTTGTTCAGCTGCATACAATAAATCCTACATTCCTTGTTTTCGGCACATTCAGAATTTAACATAATTTTCTGTTTAAGCAATCCCATGAGAAGTTGCCGATACTTGAGCATATGAAATTGACAGTTTAAGGCCCTTATAGCCAAAGTTGCAGATGTGTAAACCTTCTTTCCCCATCTCTCCAGTGCCCTTGAATCTCTATCAGAGGGGGTTGGTTTTTTTGCTGTAGAGGCCTTAACTCCCTTGGGAACCTGTGAAACAGTTTCTGGGTCAGCAGTAGGGTTTTTAAAAAGAAATTTGTGTGAATCAGAAACCCTGTAATATCTGTCAGGCTTAACAGGAGCTGGAGGTAAGGAGTCAGGGGTCAAACTAGACTCCGAAAACACATCATCTACAATGTCTAACACAGGGGGAATGGCTAAAGGCCTGTGCTGTGGTAGTAAAAGGAAATCCCTGAGCCTTGTTTTAGATTCTGAAAAATCTTGGCTTTCCCAGTGAAAATGCTCCCTCATGGTATGCAAGGTTTCCCCAAAGGAATAATCCTCAGGAGGGGATGCTGAAGGTATAGATTCTTCAGCATCAGAATCCTCATAGGGGTAAAGAATATCCCTGATCAGAAGAGGAATCAAAAGAAATAGAAACCTGATCTGAAGATTCATAGTCAGTGTCTTGCCTAGGCCTCGTATCAGGAGGGGGATGGGAACCCCTGATAAAGGTAATCAGGTCTTTGGCCATATTGATCATCTGTTTTTTGGGCATAGAGGCCTGTACACATGGCTCATGAGTTTGTTTCTTTCCTTTAGAAGCTGCTTGAAGCTGAAGTTGTTTTAATGTAAAGATGTTGTGCTCTGAATACACCCTCAGAAGCCGGTACCTGCTCAGTGGCACCGGACCCATCTGAGGGATTAGCGTCCGAGGCTCCAATACTTTGAGTATCCAGCGGCATGGCTGACTCCACGTGGGAGTCGGTAGCAACCTGCAACTCTAAAGTAGCAGGTGTCAGGGGCTGCGAAAGCACCTCACTGAGAACTGGCGAACCAGAGACTGGCTTAGGAGAAGCTTCGCCGTTGGTTTTGGGCCTCGGTTGTTTTTCTCTATCCTTTTCTTTGCGTTTTTTGTAAACTCCGGTAGTCGGATGGCTATCCGATGACATTTTAGGATAATTAAACTGGCTACCAAAATACTTTAAAGCAAAATTGTACTGACACTTAATAGTGCGTTGGTTAAATCTAGCACAAACTGACAACCAAAAACGTTGTAATCAGGGCCTAGGCAAGGAATACAGTAAGAATGAAAATCCTTATGAGGTATTTGCTTTCCACAAGTAATACAATTATTAACTTTTTCTGACATCGGTCTGGAGCAAGAAAAAAGTTTTCCCAATGGTGTACATAGCTTTTTTGAAGACTTCGGATCTGAAACTCAAACATGAAAATTTCAGGAGTCGGACAACCGGCACTTGTGAACTGCTTCTGCTTCGGGCACCGTGTGGCAAGAAAGACTGAAGAAAATGGCATCGGCTGCTTCTTTTATACCCCTGATGACCTGATATCAGGGAAGGGGCAACAGCAGCCAACACAGGACCCAAGACTTTGGAATTCATGTTGGCTGAGGGTAACCTGCCAGCAGGATTACCCAAATGTAATGACTACAACAGTGAAACATGAAGAACATCTGCTGTATGCAATTAGTAGACAACTTTATGAAAGGTTTGTTGCCCTACATTCTCGGGACCTCTGTATTGTTTCAGTTGTCATCACAGGTCACACCTTGCCAAACATGGACTGCAACTTGCAGGGTGGTACAGAAGGTGGCCATACCTCTGACCTCTACATATGTCTGCAGAATGTCCTGATGTTTGCCACATATATTTTTTCATTTGTCATAACATTGTGGTTTTCTGGCAAATTGTTGGAACATTATGGCAGATTAACATTACAGATTAATGACAGATATTGTCATGCCACAGCACATACCCTTTGGAAAGTGCATTCAAATGTACAACCTGTTCTGGTATCTACTTTCCATGCATGTCACAGCAATATGTGAAGGTTGTGTTCAGTGTTTGGCATTCGCCCCATTTTTCCGTATGACTTTAACCAGACGTTTTTCTGTGAGGATGTGAGAGGTATGCTAGTGGCTATAACACAATTAGACTGCTGCAAGGGGATATACATACATGCACATGCATATACATACATGCACACACACACCCTTTCATGACCTGCACTTGTTGACAGTAGAACCTCTACCTGCATAGTTTTACATATGATACTGCTATATACATAACACAAGCACCATAGAGCTACTATAGTGTTGCAGTGTCTGCCACTACTATTCAGGTTGTGGACAATTGCAGGGTCTGTTAGGATTGCCAATAGGAGGTTCACAGGCCCTTAACATGGTAGAGCCATCACAAGCACGCACACACAGCTGCATGGGGATATGCATTGAAACACACATGCAAATAGAGTTGACACTTTTCCAATTAGAACTCCTACCTATCTTGTTATGTACTACTGCACACATCACAGTGTCTTTGTTTTGGAAAATGTGTAACTTTGGGGGGTGGCCAAGATGAGCATTGACTAGCAGCAGTTCTTTTCAGCTCTGACTCTTCAAACATTTTATGACAAGATTTTTTGATTATAACTATCCTAAGAGTTCATATTTTTTCACTTTTCGAGTTACTTAAACATATTCTAGGATGGTTTATAAAAATATTTTTGAAGCTTTAATTTTTTCCTGCCACAATTACTGGATATATTCCCCTCATCATCAGACATCAAAATGAGCTTTTCAAAATCTAATCACCAAGAAACATCTCTCAAGAAAGAACTACAATCCTTGTTGTCCAACATCCTGGAAATGTCTATGAAAATTGATAAAATGAACCTGAAGTTAGACAACTTTAAAAAAAAAAAAAAAGTAATCTCCGTGGTATCCCCTAAGTCTCAAAACAACCCACTAAACAGGTATAGTGGGTCCAAAAACAAAACAGTTTCATATTCAGCCAGCCTTTTCTTCATTTCAGCCTTTGATTTTTGCACCTTTATCATCTCATCTGAATATCTGTTTAAAGCTTCTTCCATTTGTTCCAGCCTTTTGTTGTTTCTGTTGATATACTCCACCATTTTTTGTTTATTTTAACCAGGTCTGTATGCAGTTGTCATATATCTTCTTGTAGGTTATTGGAAGTCATGTCTGAAGGTTGCATTACCTTTTGCTGAACAGCTCCAGAACTTTCCCCTGGCAGTGTTTCTTTCTCACTTTTTGTAGCTGATTTTTTCCAGGTCTGCTGTGTTCCTTTATTCCTGGCATCCAGGCAGTATATTTACTAGCCAGTTACTGAAAATTACCCATAAATACAAGTCTACTAGCCTTCTCTTCTGAGTTTCTGTTTTCACACTGGGAGAGCTAGAAACAAGCTGTTACTCAGTGTGCAGCCATCGTAGAAGTCTCCCTGTTTTGACACATGTTGTCCTTTTTCCTTACCTTCACAAGACATGAACAACTGATGACAGGTTCTGAAAGATGTTATTCTGCCAAGAGGTAACCGAATTATCTGTGGACATCCAAGGTATAAAGTATCCTTTCTCCCTCATATTTTGGATCTGGAAAGAAGAAATGGAGATTTATAGTTTGACTTTAACTCCAGATACCACTTTAGGAAAGAAAAGAAGGATTAGTTCTCAAACAGATACTGTCTTTGTGGAACATGTAATCAGGTTAGACCACCATAAAAGCTTGCAGCTTAGATATTCCTCTTGCAAAGCACAGAGCAGCCAGTAAGACTAGTTTTCATTTCAAGACCCTCAGTCAGCCAGATTAGCTGGTTCAAGAGAGACAGTGTTAGTATTTTTAACCAAAAAATTAAGATACTAAATAGAAGCCAAAGATTTTCTAGTAGTCTTCTTATGCAAAACCCCTTTCAAAAATTATTTTGACATGAGACTGCATTGAAAGACCTGAATGGGTGCTGGTTCCCATTTGCTAATATATGATTCTTCTATTAGCAGACTTTCTTGTTTCCATTAATACCTGTTGCACATCCTTGGCAAAAAAGGTGCCTTTTGTGAAAAATCCAGTCTGTGAGGAAGCTTGTGGTAACTGCCACTGACCATTTCCAAAAGAAGGAAGAACAACTATTGCTGCTGGGCCAAAAAAAAAGTAAAAAAAAAAAAAATTCTCTCGATCTAAGAAGAAGCACCTTTTGGAAATCAGAGAAAGGGGAAAAAAAGGAAACAATTAGGGTATGTCCTGGTCCTGCTATGCTTGATTGCCACACAGCTTTACTCTGGCAGGATATTAGATGCCACTACAGTAACATTATGCTGTAAAGCAGTATCCCACACTAACAAGCCTAGACAGCAGCACAGGGGGGGGGTGCTTCTTTGCTTTTTTGTTTTTTTTACTTTCTCATCTTTCTGGTATTGTCTGACTGAAGATGAAGATTCAGAGAGTTGAGAGGAGAGCATAGCAGACATAGTGTCCTTGGTCTTTTTTATCTTTTTTTATTTTCTCTTTTCCAAAGTTCTTGCACTTTATGCCCCATGATACTGCATCCACTGAAAATCTGAAATGTTGATTGCAACTGAAAATGTTGCAGCAGGAGAGGAGAATGAGAGACCTGGATTCTGAGAATTTTGAGAAATTGAATTACTCCTCCATCTTTCTAAATCCTAAAAAACCTATAGATAAGCAATGGGAGGGAGTTGACACTAGGACCAAAGAAATTTCAGATACCATTGTACCTTTCTAATGTGTAGTCTTGTTAGAGGAATAGAGGAGATCTAGACCAAGAACTTGAGGAATTAGAGGATGACCTTGGGGAGAATGATGGAATGAGATGAAAATTCAGAAATAGATCTTCTAATTTTTCCTAATGATTTTATTTTTTTTTTTGTTCTCCTCCTGGGATCTCTCCTGGGATCCTAGAGATCCATTACCCAATAGAGAGATTCCTGACACTTTGGAAAAGACTCTAAAAAATATGCAAGGCATCTAAATAAAGAAAAAATGTGGATGCTGTGCAGTCTGCAGTGGGCTATCACAACAAAAGCAAGACACTGTGCAAAGCTGAAACAAGGAGAATGCAAAGGGTAAGGAAGAGAACTGATAGTGTGATCCAGACACACATGAAATAAACAAAATAATGAAAAGATATTGATATGTCTTAAATGTGTGTATCTTAAAAAATGTAAATAACTGGAATGACTCAAATGAGGAAGAATGGATAATAAGTTGTGTTTTTTTACAAATACTTACAAACTGGTTTGAACTTACAGATTCAGAACTGAACAGAGAAAATCTTCTTTAAAGATCTTTAAATCTTTCTCTTAAATCCTTCAAACAGTTCCTTTGAACTTGTTCATAACTTGTGCCCTTTCGGGTATAAAACAGGATAAGTTAAAGAGAAGAGTTTGAGAGAATGAGAAGGAGAATGAAGAGAAGAAGAAAAGAGCTGAACCTGGAGGGAGGACAAATCAGAACCATCTGTAGGAGACCCCACCTGCATAAAGAGGCATTGCAAACCAAAACATCTAAATAACAATCATTTGGAAAACAACAGAAGAGAAATACAAACCAGAGACAAAGGCCTTTGTTATGGTGATTCTAAAAACTATTTGGATCTCGGGTGGGGGGCTGATTTCATTTTGGTACCCCCTGCCATCGTTTTTTAAATATTTGCTTATCAGCATTTAAATTGCACTGTTTATTTTGCTTTTTATCAAAGTTAAACAAGGGAGTGAAAAATCTCTTGGAAAACTTAAAGATGGAGTGCTGAAAAAAATCTGAGAGATTTGCTGAATTTGCTTAATTTTCTGCCACATTTTTTTACTATATCTGCAGAAGAAGGTCCAAAGCTTATTCTCTATCCAAGGCAGAATGCAGCATTTCATTTTGATATCATTTGGGAGATTCACTGCATACAGACAGGCAAACTTCCTCAAACTAGCTCCAGTGTCAGAAGCCCTGGAGGTAGCATACACAGAGTCATAGGCATATTACAGACAATGAATGGTGACCTGAGAAACAGAAGAAACCAAATAAAAAAAAACAGGTGTATCCTTGCAAGAAGAATCTGATGCCAGAACATTCTTCATACTTTCACAATTAGCCAAGATAAAGATCAACATATGAGCCTGACAACTGAGTATTCTAGAAAATAAAATTACCGAAGCACATATTTTTCCCCAGACTTATCAAAACCTCTCCTACCTTCATCAGAAGGAGAGTAATAGATGAAGGTTTTGGAAATTTCAGTTGTAACAAACCATAATATTTCCTGAGGGACTGAGAAACATCACAGATTTCCCACTGAAAAAAAATTATTTGTCCTGGAAATAGTCTTATAGAGAGTACTTTACAGGGAACATCAGGTTTCACACTCTCACCAGAATCTGAGTCAGAAGTCTGAGGGAACCAAACTGCATCTGTCCCAGCACTCCCCCACAGATTTAATCTCTTGAATCGCTTCAGGGAAAGAGGAATACCTCATTCTTTTTCTGGAAACTGTCTTAAAAGAAGGATCACAAGCTTGTCCTAAGCTCTGAGCAAAGCCTAATATATTACTAATATACAGGGTAGCTGAAACAAGAAGACATACGTTTAGCTTTCTTTTTCTTTTTTTCCGGACTTTCTATAGAAACACACCCAGAAATGCCTTAAAAATCTCCCTAGCATTGGACATTTCATTCTAGCTAGCAAAGATATTCTCCTTCCCCCTTCGCCCATGACAGACATGAGTTGCTCTCCATTGCCTATTCAAGAAACTATGACAGCCGCAAAGGACACATGTAATCCTAGGTCCACAGTGGCTGTAGAGACTATACCAGAAGAATCTGAAGAAAAAGATGAAGAGTTTGAGGACACAGCTTTGGCCACAGCAGAGTCACTCACCTGTGACTGATGCAAATTACCAGCATGCTGTATTGGCAAAGGCTGCTTAAGAACCTTCTTTTTGTAGCTAGAAAAGTTACAACCAGGGAAATGGTATTTAGTTCTATGGTCAAGCCAAAAATGGTGACTGATTCCCAGGGATCTTAGCAGCAATACTCAGTAAAATAAGCAATAAGTTAAAAAATTAACATTTTCCAGAAAAAAAAAGAGCGAAATGCACTTTACAAACTTACCCAGCCCCCAAAATAAAATAGCAATAGTTTTTTACAGACAGGGTAGTTTTAAATAACTTTTTAACCACAAAAGTAAAAAAAGTAATGCTCTCATTTAAGAGTACATATAGGTCTTGAGACAATCAAAAACACATTTTTTTCCTGGCTGAAAACTTAAAGTTTACAGAGAAAAATAAGTTTTTCTGTGATAAAAAGTAAGTAGATTTTTTTTCCCTGAAGGGAACTTATCTGCCCAGCAATGGAACTGAGCCAGCTGAACATCAATACTCGAAAGTCCACACAAGAGCACTGTCTCTGTTGGCAGGAAAACTCTGAAGGGCTTGGCACTAAAACTTGACTTTTAGTCAGCTCATCTTGGGCCAGCTAATGATTTGGGTGCACAAAAGGATCCCTGAAGCTTTAGATAATGGCTGGCTGTTCTGTGCTGTGCCAGATATAACCTACAGAGTGATCCCAATGATGAACATCACAATTTCTGAACTTTGTGACTCTACTGGTATAGAGATGGACTTATTTTATTTAGATATCAAGAAAGCCTTATGTGCTATAAATAGTAAAATATGGACAAATTGAACTCACTGTGATAATCCATATACCCCCTCAACATTAAGAAACAGACAGAATACAAATGACAGGAAGTAAACAAGCATAAAAGGCACATGCAATGAAACTCAAATTGGGTCATATCTTCACATACTACAAAATATTCTGAATGAGTTTGCAATTTTAACATTAGTTTGTCATGAGTCATTGAAATGGAAGACAATTGTATAACAGGTTTTGTTTCTAAGGTGAGTTTCTTAAAATTATTTTTGACAATATAAAACAAACTGGTCATGATCTATGCCCTGATCATCATCCCCTATATCATATAAATGTGTGCTGTATATACATTTTGTAATATTTTCAGGGCTTTTATCCTGGAATCATCCTGACTAATTTACAGCAAATAAGTAAATAAATGGACCTGTTTTATTCTGTCTGCTTTGCTTTTCTGTAACTTTCATTCTGGCATATTGTGTTAATAATTATAAGAGGGAATAAAAAATAATGTATTAACTGTTGTGGTATGTATGCTGTGACCCGAAAACCCAAATGCAGCTATAATTGCAAAGAAATTTATCATACAAGAAAACTTCTGTCACCTAGTACACAGGTAATTAACTATGTATGTTAATTGCAGTCATGTACGTAAAGCTGTGCAAGATGGACGTTTTTAAAACTTAATTGGCCAAAGAGTATTTGTCGTTTTCTGCCTCCTCTCGTAAACAAAAAAAATTGTAAATGGCATGGTCTGATTTGAATTTGAGCTCAGTTGCAGCAATTAATGTCAAAATTGTGAGATTAACACAATGAAAAAGTACAAGACAGCTGACAAACAGAAATTAAGAGAATAATCATTCAGTGCTTCAAAATGTCATGCTGGACAATATCTATGGGTGACAAGTACTACACTGCTGATACTGTGATCTGATTTATCAGATTCTTACCTATTCATGGTACTAACTTTATTGCTTAATAAAGTTAGACACTGAGCATTTTGTCATATTCCACACATAAATATTATTGTTAGTCTCTTAATACAATAATGCTAGAAATACTGTTACATTTAGTAAGACCAATGTTCTGTTTCTACATGCACAAAGACTGAAGCATTGTTACTGTGCAGTTTAACCGTTTTGCAGTGGAAACATTACCTTACTGTTTCAGTTTAGTCTTATACATATTATGAAATGACTAGACTTGCATGTCTTCCCTGCCCAGGATTCAGCAAGTAGCCATGCAGGAATAAGTTATTCCTGCATGACAGGGACTGTTCCTGTGCAGCATGGCAGTGCGCCATGCATATTTATGAAGGGGCACTGCCATGCTGTAAAACAGACATGGTTCTGTGTATGAGTGCAGGGTTTGTATCTGAGAGCAGAGTTCTCACAATACATGTGCCCCAGCACTCCAGAATTGCCATTCGGCAATTTCAAACAAGCAAGAATGCTCGTAACACCCCCAACCCGTCGAGGTAAGAAATCTGGACAAAGCCATAAGGGACAATTGTCCCTACCAAGCCATAAAGTTGATAGAATAACAGGTTTAACATAAGCATATAGTGCACACCTCCCAACCCATCAGGGTAAGGAATCTGGACAAAGCCGTAGGGGACAATCATCCCACAAAGCAGAAAGTTGACAGAATAACAGGTTTAGCATTAGCATGGATATTCTGAAGGGTACAAAGAAAAAAAAAATAAAACAAATATTTTTTTTTTATAAATCCGATAAAGTTTAAACATAGCTGTGTGGGTCTACCCATTGCTTAGCTATGCTTAGTCCAGCTTAAACAGCACAAGAAGTTAAATAGCAAGAGACATCCCACTTAAGCAGTGCTGCAATAGTGCAGTGGTTAGAGTGTACATAAGCAGTGCTGCAATAGTGTAGTGGTTAGAGTGTACACTTTGCAAGCAGCCATTCCCATTTCAATCCCCATTGTTACCAATTTGCATTTTACCTGTGAAAGCAGTACATAAACATTTTTTTATAATTAGCTATGATATAACATAATATTTGTTAACCAGAGAACTGAAGTAGGTCCAGATGTGAGGTGTCAGTGTAATAACGTTGTGAAACCCCCATATAAACACAATTGCCCCATACAGTATAGTCACACATAAATAAATGTAATGAAAGCATATTTTTTAGGATGTCAGGGACAGTAAACAGATTTGTAATATGTAATGAATGATGAATCAATCTCATACACCAGCTAGTGTATAAAATAAAAAAATAAGCAATGCTAAGCATTGCACAGCTTTGCTTGCCAGGTATAAGCATTTTGTAAATATGACTGCTAAGCAATGAGTAGCCCAGCTAAGAGGATTTGCCCATTGACAAGCAATGCTGAACCTGCCACTTTAAGCACAGCCAACCTTAGCTAAGCAGGTTTGCCCATAGCTTAGCTTAGCTCAGCATATTCAAAACTGTCCAATCACAACAAAGGGTGATAAATTGGCCATATTTAAACTCTGCATGTGGAAAATATAGCTCATAACTGGTTGCAGATTCCCACTTTAGGCAGTATGGCAGGAGTTGATGAGGGCATGCGCTTTCTGGTGCAGTGCTGGGGCATACAGGAGTTCAAGGTCATGGTAGGACTCCTTGTAAAGAACCATGATAAGAGACTGCTGCAGGGCCAGTACCAGGGCTCCCAATATAAAGCAGAAACCTGGGACTATCTCGCCCACGATCTCACCAGTGCCACTGGTATCCCTCGGACTGGTGAGCAGGTCCAGCACCACTATGCTGACTTGAAGCGGAGAAAGAGGGAGGTCTTGAACCAGTGGGTCCAAGAAGCAAGGCAGAGGGGTGATGTCCCAACACTGTGTAAGTATTCATATCAATAACTGTTTACTAAAGTTCAGCCTGTGTAAGTGATTGATATGTATGCCTCAATATTTCTCTTTTCCCTTTACAGCTGCAGCTGAGTGGGCTTTGAATCAGGAAGCCCATGCAAGCAGGTTGCAAAGGCTGTGTCACATGGCTGGTGAGTGACAATCCTGCTTGTAGTAGTCATAACAAATAGATATAAAGTAGTAGAAAGTCACCTAGCAGTATAAAAACTGTGTATGGGTTATATTGAATAAACCAGACAGTATAACAGTAAGAGTCCTATATAGGTCATATTTCAATAAAATCATAACTGCCTGGCAATAAAGTTCTAAATCCTGGACTGGTTGTGTTTACTCTGGTATTGTATGGCATTTAGTTTTGCAGTCTCTGAATAGTAATGTTGTGTTAACCAATGTTACCCACACTGTGCTACATAAAAAATATGTCTAGGAATGTCTGTATAAGACTGTTGTAAGTACAAGGTCTGATTATACAAACAAGAGAGACTTAGACATAAAACACTGAAGATGCAAACAGCAGTTTCTAAATAGCTCTCTCTGATGAAATGCAAATTATTGTATTTTTTATTTTTAGCACACACAGCCATAGTTCGAATCCTGGGAGTTGAAGTAGTAAGTTGTATGCATAATCATACCTCTCAACTATACAGATTTTTGCAGAATGTCCACATAATTGGCTCGTATTTTAGGCCTGATCCTCTGTCTCCCTTGCAAATCACTGGGATGATCAGAGAATTGTAGTAATCAAATAATGACATCTATTTGATTTTCAGACCTCAAATCCTTCAGAAAATGTATATTAAAGCAAATTGTGTTACTCTATCATCTCTCAAAGTTTATAAGAGCAATACTCAAAATATGTCCATATTTGTACCACCATGTTGTCAACCTTTGTCCAGAGTGTGTGCATTAATAGAGTGAGAGGTATATCCATAGTATTAACTAGGAATATGTGTATAATCATTCTCCCACAGGTCTTTCAGATAAGAAAACTGTAACTGCCTGGCAATAAAATCCTGGACTGGTAGTGTTTACTCTGGTATTGTACGGCCTGGCATGAAGCATTCACTAACATCTGATATCAGAATAGTACTTTTGTGTCAACCACTTTTCTCACACTGTGCTACATAAAAATATGTCTAGGATTGTATGTATAAGACTGTTGAAATTACAAGGTCAGATTTTACAACCAAGAGAGACTTACAAAGAAAATATTGTAGGAACAGACAGTTGTGTCTAAATAGCTCACTCTGATGAAACAGAAATTGTTGTATTGTTAGCACACACTGTCATGGTTTGAATCCTGGGAGTAGTAGTAAGCTGTCTGCATAAATCACACCTCTTAACTGTACAGATTTTCCCAGAATGTCCATATATCTGACTCATATTTTTGGCACGTTCATCTTTTTTCCTGGGAAATCTGGCACATTCATCTTTTTTCATGGGAAGTCAGTGGGATGATCTCAGGATTGTAGCCACCAAATGACATACATTTGATTGTCAGACTTCAAATCCTTCAGAAAATGTATATTAAAACAAATCCTGTTACTCTAGCAAATGCCTAAAAGTTTATGAGCAATATTCCAAATATGTCCCTATTTGTACCTCCATGTTGTCAAGCTTTGTCCAGATGTTGTGCATTAAGATATTGAGAGGTATGTGCATAATTACAACTAGAAATCTGGGAATATGTGCAGAAACAGTCAGGTAGTGTTAACAAACATACCCTCCACAGGTCTACCGGGTAAGATAAGTTGAATTTAGCTATAAGACAGTTGAAGTATACACTGTGTACAAACATACCACTGCCCAAACCAAGGCCATTGAGTATTGTAATAATACCTTTAGAGCGATGATCATTAAAGTTATGAGTACTGCAAGGATATATAAGTTGTTAATTGACATCTCTCTCTCCCACCCACCATATCTGCAACAATAATCCTAGATTGTGTTGACTATTACTAACCCACATATGTTCTAAAACTGAAAACACCATAGCACTTTTGGGAAGGCCGGCCCCAGCGGACCCACCTTTCCCACATCATCTGGCCATGGCACTGGGCCCCAGCACATCTGGGACCCACTCTGGGACCTCCTTGTCCGCTGGTCCTGCACCACCTTTAGGTGGAACCACCTCAGGGGATGGGGCTCGTCCCCCCCCCCCCCGGGAGTGGGAGCTGACAGGTTCCTGTCACTTGAAATCAGGTCCGGGGTCTGGTGCATAGGGAGTTCCACAAAGAATTGGGAGATCTGCTACAGCAGCTTGAGGGCCATGTGTCATAAATAGAGGGTCAGCCTGCCCCTCCTGCTCAGCCCCCAGCACTGCCACCTTTGGGGCTATGAAGGAAAGTGGTGCAAAAGGGGGCACAAAGAGGGAAAGATAATAAGGAAAGTAGCTAGGGATGTGCAGGACAGGTGTAGGGAAGGTCCATAGCTGTCCATTTCTTCTACAGCAACAGCTTTGCATATATACTGAATTTGGAGGTATATTTGGACACTCAAACCCCTGAGAGAGGGGTGAGGACAAAAATAATGTGCTGTGAAGCCAATTAGACCAGATTACATCATGTGACCAGTGGACGTGTGCAAAATGGACAGTTATGTATGGGGCAAAGTTTTTTTTTGTTTTTTTTTGGGGGGGAACTGATTGCCCTTTTTTTTTAAGGTTAGAATGGGATGTTGGGGAAGGATAGTAGGTATATTTGGGGAGGTAGGTTGGGTCAGAAGACAGACAAGACAGCATACAGGGTGGTATATGACACATGTGGGGGGGGTCACCTTGGATGGGGAGGAGTGTTTGGAATTCCGAAGCCCATGAGCCCAAAATGGAAACTGTGGGACTGAGGTCCCCACACATGGGTAGTCACCACTGTACCTTCATGGCCCTGAAGGTGGCTGTGCTGGAGGATCAGAAGGAGGGGCAGACTAACCCTCTTATTCCACCACAAGGCCCTCAAGCTGGCATAGCAGATCTCCAAACTCCCTTCAAAGCTTGCAATGCACCAATCCCCGGACCTGAATTTTGGTGACAGGATCCTGTGTGTGCTTGCGCCCAGCAGTGGGATGAGCACCATCTCCTGAAGTGGTTCCATCCAAAGGTGGTGCAGGATCAGCAGACGAGGAGGTTCCAGGGTGGTTTACAGGCATGCTGGAGTCCGGTGCCATGGCCAAATCAGGTGGGAGAGGTGGGTCCACTGGAAAAGGCCTTCACAAATGTGCTACAGTGTTGCAGTTTTAGAACATATGTGAGTTAGTAATAGTCAACACAATCCAGGATTAGTTATAACAGCATGCATAGATATTCCCATTAACCCAAAACACCAGATTTGGAACAGTTGCATAGCAAACAGAGCACATGCAGATATGGAACCACAGTGGCCATTACAATGGCAGGCAGGTTACATTGATAGCAACAGGCCACCAATGATAGTGTTTCAACATGGAACATTAATAGAAACACATTTCAATATTTGTTGAACAATAGGACATATGTCCCAACAGTAGGTTTGGTGTAAACATCCCTATTGATTTGTGTTTTTAGATTATTGTTGCAGATATGGTGGGGGGTGTCAATTAACAACTTAAATATCCTTGCAGTATGAGGTCCCCTGACCGTTTTTCCTGTTTATGTCTTCCAGGTACAATGTCACGGGAACATCTCCCTGCTTTAGCACCAGAAGAAAATGATGTAATAATCCAATTTGTGATACTCAATCATGGAATCCTATTTGGGCACAGGGCCCATGATCTGCATGGGAGGACCACCCTGTGGAATGAGCTTATCCACAGGGTGAATGAATTTGGCCTACATAACTGCAGTTATAAGCAGGTGCAGCATTAGACCACCGACCTGATCCACCACACCTATCAGAGTGCTGCTGCCATTAGGAGGGACCAACTAGCCACAGGTGGGGGTCATGCCATCCAGCCCCCACTGACACATGCTGAAGAGCTCCTTGTCAGCCTTGGGGCACCCACCTACCAGCCAATCCAGCAACTTCCAGATAACATTGTGGAGGTGGGTGCCACCCACACAATGAATGAGGAGTGTCCAGGTAAGGCCTCAAGGCACATTAGTAGACCACTGTTGCTTATCCATCTTCATCTGTAAAGTATCTACATGCATATGTCAGATAAGATTTTCTGTTGGTGTAGTGTAGTAATGAACAGATGTGCATAATCTCTAGTATTGTGGGTTTGTACTGTTGATGTACTGAAATGCTGTTCCTACTATGTACCAATGCCACAGGTGTGGCTATGGACATTTTGTCTCTCACACAACTATGTAGGCCCCTATGGTATACAACTTGGGCAGCAGCCTGTATCTGGTCAGTATGGAGTTGTTTTGTTCAGGTTTGCCAAATCACCGGCCATGTTATGGCCATGGTATTTGCTATGCACGCATTTAACACTCCTACCCATAATGCATGCTGTACACATTCACTTATTGTTGCTGTTAACTGCACTGCTTCACAGTGGTCACCATGGTGGCATATCTGAAGGGTATGTAAGAGTCCTGCAGTATACCTAAGAACCTGTCAGTGCAAGATGTATGAACACAGATGAACATAATGGTGGGACAAAAGTCCTACAGTAGTGACATGTCTGAAACATTACCCTTATACAGTGGCTATAACAGTGTATGCACCACTATTGCAATAGCAACTGTTCCTGATCTAAACAACCACAAATCAGAATACCACATTCCACGCATTTTACAACTTGTAATGTGATCCTACCATGAGCGATGAATGGGTAATATGGAATCCTATGTTAGGACAACAAATATGGGGAATACATACCTTAACAAACACTGGAAGCATATGTGTGCACACACTCCAAGTAACATATTGTGGAAGCAGCTTTTGAGGTACTGACAGCATTTGCTCTTCTTGAGTACACACCTTCTATCAAGTATAGGGCCTCAATGTCACACCAAGTGATGATCTGCTGTCCAAGAAGTATGTCCATAAAATTTGCCCATTCACCTGCAACAGAGGCAGCCGTGACTTGCACACATCTTACAAACCATGGAATGGATCGCATATCCGAAAGGTAGCACTCAGGAGTGGGAGAAGTAGCCTTATCTCACCATTGCATATGCCATGGCAAACAGTGCAGACAGTCATGTATGTGTGTATGAAGTTTGGGACAACATTAATGTAGAAAGTAAACCGATGTCCATCCAAGACGGATGACAACACATGTTTCAAACTGATCATGGACACTGCCCATAAACATGCAGCAACACTGAGGGGCTTGCAGGAATGTCTAGCAAGTACTGCCTATGCAGTACCTATGTTGACAATCGCCTTGAATCTGCTTACGTATGGCCTATGGGTTAGGGTAATCAGGTGGAAGAGTTATTCCACAGGAAACATTATCCAGGGCCCTCTACAGATAGCATATGCATAACATCATGTCTCCCAAAGGCATGCGTTACAAGGTGTAATGGTGTACTGAGACCAAGGCTGAAACCTACAGACAGTATTAATAATGATACATGTGGTGCACAAGAAACACCTCACTCCACCTCAGGCCCACATCCCCATTTTTACCTTGCTGGTGCCAGTGTACACCTTTAGGTTTGCTGTTCAGCAGAAAGAACTAGGCTGGTAGACATGGTGTTCTGAATTTGGAACACTGCAAAATAACGCTCAGTTGTGGCCCATAGTTGTCAAGCATCTGCAAAAAGGCTGAGGATGGGGAGGGGGTGTCATCTTGAAACACAACAGTGAACTGAAGCATACATCCAAAGTTCCCTAGGAATGGCTGTATCTGAACACAGTCAAGGTCATGAATTGTGCCAGACATAACCCTGACTCTACAGCAATAGTGAAGCTTTGTGTGACCTCCAAGAGCTGTGCACATGAGCTGACCTTGAAATCTGGCAGAGTTTGGGGACATTTGTAGGGCGGAGTGACCAAATAATGGCAAGTGAAGATGGGCCATGCTAGTATACCCCTTCCTGGAATAGTGACTGCTGTAGTTCACTTAACAGGTGCTTCAAAAAACATTGTGTTCAGGATGTGCACACTTATGCAACCCACATATTGCATGCATCTCATTCAGCATCTGCACAACTAACACATTTGTTTGACACGGCATTTGATTGCTCAGGTCATAGGTCACATAGGTGTGTGTAATGTTAACATATGCAGTATTGTGGCCCCATTGCATATCATGGAAGAGGCTGGCATGTCAACAAGGGTGTGTACACTCCTCATATCCACATTAAGCTTTGAAGGGTGTCAGTGTAATCAGATTTTATTGCTCATACATGCACTGCTGATGATGAGATCTGCAAATCAGAGGTCAGGCATTAACTATTGACATCAGTCCTCATATCATCCCATGTATGTGTCAGACAAGTACATAGGGGCTTTGAGCAACAGAGAAAACATAACTGCCACACATATACATATTCAGCAATGGCATGTACACTCATGAGGCATGGTGCACTGTACATGCCAGGGTGATGTACAGGTGCACAACAATACTGTGTACATTTGTGCAGTGTGCTCTATGGGAAGGGCTATCACCTACTAACACAGCTCATGCATCACAGAGATGTATAATGTTGGTAACAAAGAAAGAGTATAGCTTCAGTGCATGCTGTTGAGTGCTATATGTCATGCATGTTGACTGTTGGGTAATGAGAGGTCTGTATAATATCTTTGTGCCACTTCACCTGTAAGTGTGTGTGTTTGTGTGAATGTGTATGTGTGTGTGTGTGTGTGTGTGTGTGTGTGTGTGTGTGTGTGTGTGTGTGTGTGTGTGTGTGTGTGTGCATGAGTGTGCATGTGTGTGAGTGAGTGTGTATAGAGGTAAGCAGTAATGTACAGGTCTTAAATCACATTTTTTGTTTTCCCCTCACAGTTGGAGAGGTGGGTCAGGGTCTCTCCTGCAGGCAAACTGATGTTAGTGTCCATACAGACTCTTACAATGATGATAGGTATGGTGAGGCACAGGCAGGGTTATCAAGGGCTGAACTGTGCCATCGGTTGACATCCCACTTTTATGAACCCCATCCCTGCACACAGTCACAATGCCCATATATATCCCATCACCAGTGGCCATAGATGAGGGACAGTTGGGTGGTGGCATGGGACAGGACAGTGTGGGGACTATGGCAAGTGTGTCTGTATGCAGCAGCCATAGCTGGATGACTGGCGAGGTACCACACAGGCAGGGGTGCTCATAGGAGGGCTGCTGGCCATCATGTCCCTGGCAGAAGTGCCACAGCAAGTGTCATCAGACACATGTTTTGGGCCATCATGGAGGCACAGGCACATATGGAATGTTATACCCGACAGAGTCTGAGGCTCCAGCAGCCTACTCATTCTGCTGTACTTGACAACATCCATGATCTTGCAGGTGCCCACCATTATTTTGCAGCAGTCCTGGATAGATGGCTGTGTGAGATGGTGGGAATCTTTAACCATGTGGGGTCTGTGCTGGAACATGTGGTGGGAGCAGAGCGTCATCCACGTAGACGTAAGTCAGCAACACCAACAGTTGGAGGTCTACATGGATGTGCAACTACTCCCAGCCACTCCCGTAGTGGCAGTACCAGCACCAGCACTTCAGAGGGGGTGCTGACCACACCACAATGCAGCAGGCCACATGCACTTGGTCCTGACTGGTCCCAACAGGGACGCGGATCCAGTGGACAATTGTAATCATTAGGGGAGAGTATCATATCTGGGCTTCTACCTGGTAGTGCCCATGGAACCCCTGACAGGCAGAGTTCCCATGTCTGTGGCCAGAGACGGTGAACTGTACATCCTGCCAGTTACAGTCTGCAGCTGTCCAACAAAATCCTGTATAGGGCAGCTACATGGCAGAAATGTGTGCATACACACACACATAAACACACACAACACCAACACAGCTAGGGCACCTCCATACCTACACGTACCACATCTGCACAGACCAATTTTTAAAGAACCCCCTAAACACACACACACACACACACACACACACACACACACACACACACACACACACACACACACACACACACACACACACACACACAATGTCAACCAAACAGCTCAGCCTAGGCCTCTAGCAAACCCACCAAACACCCTGTGCATATGATGATACCTGTGCCTCATCCCTCTCATCCATACCATTGAAGCAGGGACATGCTAATATGGTTCTGATGCACAGGAGGAATGTATTAAGGTTTAGCAATGTAATGCTGTTTAACGTGCTTTCAGCTGGAATGTTTAATGCTTACATGTTAGGGCATGTAGCTGTCCAGCCATGATGCATCATAGCTGTTATTAACACTGAGTGATTGTGGTCTCCATAATGTATTCTGTTTGTGTTGTAGGTGTCTATGTGTCAGCAGGATGTTGGTCTGCTGTCCTTTTCCACAAGGGGTACGGCACTGTGGTGACACATTGACTGTGTCATATCCTGGGTACAGCTGAACGCAAGTAACAGGTCTGTATAACAGTTACTGCACATGCCATATGGCTGATAGGTCCGAGGGCTGTATACAGGTGAGTGCATTGTGGCTGATGTCAGCAGCAATTCTACAGTGGACAATGGTAAGTGTACTGGATGGCACGCACCAAATGTTTGTAAATAACACACACATACACAGAGGCTTTGGTATTGATGCAATACACAGAGAATACTGTACACATGGATGAACTTAATTTTGCAGTGGACTCATTTTGGGCTATGTAATTCCACCAAGACCAAATAGCCAAAACATCACATCAGTAAATAATCAGTCTGCCAGTTTAATGTCATTGACGATGGTACTGGCAGGGTATATGTTCTCTTCCCCAATGTAGTGCAATCCTGGAGTTCATAAACATCAGTGTGCTGGTGTGGGCAGCACAGCCCCCCACTTTGAATGGTGTGGGGTGGCATAGAACCACACATAGTGTGATTAAGAAATACTTCATCTGTTAACATAAACTGTATAGTACAACAGCAGACATAGCAGGGGGGGTGGTATGCACAACAATAACCCCAATGTGGGTGACTGTGCCCACAACAACCACACCAAACAATATATGCCAACTCTAGTGTCGCTGTGCAGCTGTACAGTGGGGAAGAGGTTATTTACACATCCACTACTAGTTTTGATAGAATGAATTTCCACAAGATGATTCCTCTGAAATGTGACCTTTTGCCAATTCGTTCTCAGACAGATGATATCCTGGGACATATAATTTCTGCAAACTGAAGTAGTTCCCTTCACATACACACACATTTACTTTGCAACACTGAGAGTAGAACCCTTACCTAGGTATTTATTGCTACTAATGTGCTTGGCCTTAATTGCACACACCACAGATCTTTTACAATGAGGTGTGCCCCGAGTTTCCTGTTAAGTGAAGAACATCACCAGGCCTTGTACAGTATGGTAATGGGGGATGTAGTGGGTATTAATGAACAATACATAGTATGACATACTGTCATATACACATTGATGAACACATACAGTCATAGTCACATTTGACAGGCCTGGGTTTATCAGTGCTAACTACCTTGCCAGTGAGTCCATACTGTTAGAGAGTTTTAGCACACAGTACATGCAACATTGGGCTGGATAGTGTAATCAGTTACCTGTATGGTTGATGGTGACAGTGGTCCTCATACAGTGGACCTTGAGACATGTACTGGGGGTACCATGGTGTAAAGACAGTATACCCAGCATCCACACCCCACAATGGATATTGTACTCACTGAAACCTATGATAATGCTCTGACATACCCACAATCAAACATTGACCAGGACTACAATACAAACCCTTGTCTATCTAATCAGTGCTACTACAGGGATATGCATTTATTGCACATGCCACAGGGATAGTAGCATGAGGGTTTTCCATGGTTTTCCTAATGTCAGTAGCAGCACCATCCCTTATAATGTATGGCAAGGTTTATTGTATTTGGATAATGTGGACTCAGAATGCTGTCTCATATAAATATGCACAGTCCCACACAACTGCACACACATACCCACATTTTCCAGGACTCAGAGGGTAATCCACGCCTATCTACCCATTTGTAGAACAGTGTTATGCTGGTACTGCAAGCTCCAGGTAGCCCATAGGGTGAAGAGTGTAACAAGGTACATTTAATGTGAATTTCAGCAGGAGCCATTTTGAAGTATAGCCATGGGGTGTAGTGGGTGAGAAGGCCCTCAGAGGATTTTCAACTACACGTTTACAAACACACAGACACAGTTATATTCAATAATGCACACACACACATTTCTCAGTACTGAGGTCCACAGGTGTAGGTCTTCCTAGGTGTGTACCAGCTTAATGTCCATGGAGAGATGACAAGAGTAGGGCATTTGAGTAACGTTGTCACTGTGCCACTTGACATTTGTCATTAGGCTATCTATCAACTGATGCCACATGACTGATCCCCAAGGTGACAGTTAAAGTCAACATCCACTCCTCCAGTTTTCTCTTGAAGAGGGCCAGTGAGGTGCTCCAACTGACATGTATGCAACATATAGTGTCTGGGTTAGGAACCTGTACCCAAACATGTTTTGTTGACTGTGGTAATCTGTTTGAGGTATCCATGGCATTTGGTGCATACAGAGTGGGGTTTCCTATCTGTGGCATTCATAAGACAGCTTGGCAAACATGTAACCAGGGATTGCCTGTAAGCAGCCAGGATGAATACCTGACTTCTGCACATCTGTACAGAGGACAGACAGAAATTAGCTAGCCAACAGGTTATGCATTAGGATGAATATTCTGACAGATAGATGTCTGAAACTGATAGGTTTGCCATTACTACATGACAGCAGTCCTCCATGACATGTCCTAAAACATAGTAGTCTACAGTTAATATCAACATATCAGATCAATATCCAATAGGAGTTGCATAAAAACATACAGGTCAAACAACAAGAACACGATAGTCAGTACACAGAGTCCAGCTTTGCATGCAGGTGTGTATGCTTTCAGTACTACAATCTGCAATCTACTCTTACTTGGAAAAGCACTGTTAAAAGTGGTAATGTAATGATATAATACATGCATGTGTGAATGCATATAACCTGAGATACTACCCAAGTATGAAACACATACGAAGAGAAATGATTGTGGCACTACTAATGTATACTCAGGTGTTCCATACAGTATACACACACCCCTGCTACGGTAATGACAGCACATAGAAGCATGTTATGTACATGGAATTAAATACACTAATTAAAGATGTCATTACCCTGCTATCTTATCAGATGTAAATGTGATCAATGCTTACCAGGGCTAAGCTATGCTTAGCAGGTGTAAGCATTACTTAAATGTAAATGCTAAGCAGATTTGCACACTGGTAAGTGAAGCCTACAGTGTGTAAGCGCCTATACATTTAAAAGTACGTTAGCAGTGCTTACTGTCACGCAAACCCATGCAAACCCGCTTAAAGCTGCTCAAAACTGCCTTAACCACTCTGTATCCAACAGTCCTTGTTCTGCCTAGCAACAAAATAAACGGTCCTAGCATGTCTTTAACCCAAGACCCTGTACACTATAGTGACAGCAGTTAACCACTAAGCCATCTAAGCTGTGAAGATGTCTGTTGTTTTTCAAATATATCATTCAGTACACATACTGAATAGTAGGGAACAACTGCTCTGACAACTACAATTGTTTAGTACTTGTAAGTGAAAAAGGTGTTGAATCAGGCATGTTCTTATATGTAAATATACACATAGATTAATATGGTGGGATACATCTGAGAAAGTATACACAACACTCATGTTTACACATAAAAGGATATATATATGTTTATACATATGATATATATATATATATATATATATATATATATATATATATATATATATATATATATATATATATATAAACATAGGCCCATGACATGTAGTGGAGTCATACCTCAGCACCATAACTCTCAACTTGTTAGTGCAAAGGAATTCAATGTATGTATTGCAGTTATAAATGTAGAATGTTGTTACAGTGACAGGGGTTGTGTCAACATACATGTTGTGAAGGATGGCTCTTCTGAAACTGACGTACACCATCAGTTACTGACAGACATCATAAAATCATCATTGTGAAGTACCACACAAATCACAGTAATGATCCTATAGACTACAGAAGCAATGTGAGCAATACACATGGACAGTCTGAAACATTCTGGTCAGTCAGTATGTATACATAGAACACCTTAGTGCAAGAAATGTGGAATAAGCCTGACAAAGGGAATGTTTAGAGCAATGAAAATGGAGATATATCACAAATACTGGACTAGATAAGCTCACACAGTTGATGCATTCACACCCTCCTGTCTGTCCTAATACATATTAACTGGAGGAGCAGATATCTCAAGCCACACACTTTACACTAGTTAGTGACATGCACCTTCACACCAGGCCACTGCTTTCTCAGAAATACAAAACAAGTATGGTGGCCAGGCAAAAGTACATCTGACAAATATTGGGACATAACATCACACTAGGGTAAATACACTGCGCTGCTAGGCATGCCACCAAGCACTGTCTACACTACAGGCAGACTGCCACAACACTAACCCAATTTTCCTATGGGGGAATACACATGTAATTGCAAATATAGCAGGCACTGCAAGCATGTAACAGCATGGGGTAAAAGACACCAGTGTGAAAGTGCATACCCACAACTGATTCATAGGTTCATAGGTTGGTACTAGGCTATCAGCCCTAGAGCCTATACAAGAACAATTCCCTGGCTATTTCTTCCCACATTATTTACTTTCCTGGCATGATCTCATTACAGTCACATAAAGGTAAGCCTAAGTAATAGTACAGTCGATGGCCTGTGTGAACAAAAGTCATCATCATGTTTGCCACTCACACACTAACCCTACATATACTGGCCCAATTCACAATGTAGTATGTCACCTGACTGTGGTATGGGACATGTCTCAGTCTGACCCTATAAACATATAGACTGATAGCGTATCAGAAACTGGAACAGCATGCACTGTCAGATAGAACAGGTTCAAGAACACTGACCTCTACCTCAGTCTGTACACATGCCAAATAACATGATCACAATACATCGCTAAATAATACAGACACTCTGTCAACAATCACCATAAGTACACAGATCTCACTACTGTACAGACTTTCACTGAATATCCAGGTTTTGTCCACAACTATTAGGCCTACTTTACATTAAATGTCTGGCAGTCTGATATATCACTGGCTTGATATCAGGAATTATATCCACCTCTTACTGCATGACATATGAACAAAGGGTGACAGACTTGAGGGACAGAGGCACAAACACAGGGCCAATATTGACATATTGAAGTTATAAGCTGACAACATTGCTGGTGTAACAGAGTTTGTTGTGACATATCTCTTCTGAGGGATATGAAGTCAGTAACACACATGGATGTTACCATTTCCTGAGTACAATGATCGGAGTTTGCTACTACATTTATGAAGACAAAAAATGTGTGAGTAACACACCAAATATCAGGGTCCAAACTCTGGCCAGTCTGCAGATAGCCCTACAGGTGAGAGTTTTCTCAACCACATAACACTGTTATGCCAGACTTTAAATCATGCAGAACAGCCATATCCACACAAACCCTGTTAAACCAACAGATCTGATCATAAACAAATCACTTTGGATATCCACATTCCGCCCCCACCCCCGGACAAGAAAACCACCGTGAAAAACTTTTCAAAAGCAAACTTTACATTACTTAAGACTGAGGTGGAAAGTTTCAAAGCCCCCATGCTGAAGGATAACACTGTCCAAGCTGCAAAATTCTTTACTAATGCATTCTACGGGCAACTACAAGAATGCATGGATCATGCCATCCCAAGCAAAACCAAGACTTACTCCTCCAAGAAAAGGAAACCAGTCTGGTGGACTCCTGCCCAAGGGCACCCGCAGCCAGGTGCAAGGGGGTACACTTGCACCCCCCTGGATTCGGCTGGCACGGAGACTTCATTTTCTTTTAATTTAAAAAAAAAATGTTTTTTTTTTTTCTTTGCGTCAAGTCGCACAGATAGAACAGGTGTTTGCAACATGATTTTGTCTTCTCCGTCTGTGCGACTGTTGGCTTACGTCTTTAGCTTCCGCCTCCACCCCACGCGGGGAATTTCAAATCCAAAAGATGTTGGGACGAGCGTACAAGTGAGAGGTAAGTGTGTGTGTGTGTGTTTGTTTTTAAGTGTTTGAGAGGTGTGTGCAAGTAAGAAATAGGTAGTTAGGGCCGGGGATGTGTGGACAGGGTTGCCAGCTTTTCAAATGTCCAAAGTGGGACATTTTTGGTACAGACATCAGATTTTGCAGGCCGAAACATACCCATGGCCTGTACGAAGGATAAAACTTCACTTTTTTTCTAAATAAAAGCTTATTTTTGTAGCATTTTATGTTGCTTATTATGTTTCTTATAATATCTAGGTGTTTCAGATCATACAGAATAACTGTTTTATACAACTTTTACATAAAATAAAATAATTTTGCTCTAAAATCTCAGGACATTTGCCATTTTTATAAATTCTTTGCAGGACACAATTGTCCAAAGAGGGACTGTCCCTCGCAAAGTGGGACAGGTGGTAACCCTAACATACCAGGATATCAATGGCTATAATAAATGTTTCATAAACCTTACAGCCTTTATTTTTTTTTCTTTTTGTGACAAATTAATTTGTTTATGAATTTCATGAGTATTTCATCAGCACACTGTGTTTTCTGAACGTTAATGAAGCTCTCATAACAATATTAATATCATGTAATCTGTTAAAAGTATCAGCACTTTTAAAAGATTTTTTTAAAACTGTTTTGTTAGGAGAAACATGCTTCCTGCAATTTGTGACCACTCAAATGTTCATTCTGACATTTAAAAACTTGTAAGCTGTCTTTGTGACCATTTTACATACTTTAGTCTCTAGCCCCTTAAATACCACTGGACTTACATTTTTTTCCATTAACCTTAGTCATTGTGTTGCCTGTGTCCATCTCTAAATAATTTTATAACTGCATAGTATACATGTTTTTCATTTACCAAGTGTATCACAAGCATTTCCAGCTGGACTATCTAGTTGTTTTAGATGCCCTTCCAAGGACACTATCTACAATATCAACTTATATTTTCCCAACTTGTATCCATAGTCAGCAACATTTGATGTAAGGCTTCAGTTTACACCCACAATAGGCCATCTTTGTGAAATGGTTATGGCATCCACAAAGGATACAGATAAAGTTACTGGATCTGCAACATTGCTTTCTCATGCCTGTTGCCACACTGATTATAGTGGGTAGGGTCTATGGCTGTCCATTTATTATGAGGTGTTGTCTTGGATAACCATATGGTAAGTGTATGATAATTTTTCTCTTTGATTAATTCTGAACTTTATTTTACCCTTGTTTTCATGCTCAACTTTTATTTCAAACCGACCCAGACAGTTTCCCAGTCATGTTTTTAAGCTGAATACATGAAAGCTCACTTGCTCTACACATGACTAGGGCTTTATCCAGATTCAGGTCTACCTCTCTTAGTAGTCTGCCCCTGACTTGATCATTACTGCTATCCCATACATCTGTCTGTCCTGTGTGGATGTAAAAATTAGATAGGGGTTTTTGTATGCATTAGGAGTTTGGAAGTGTTCTTCCAAATAAACGCATGTGGGTTTGTGATTTCTATGTAACAGGCAGTGGAATGCTACAAGAAGAGACAGAGGACACAGGTTCGCTAACTGATAGAAATTACATGGTGCAGCTCTGCATGGACATATGGGGCAACTATATAAATACAATATTAGTGAGGTTAAGGAATTACCAGGATTTCATGTCCGGGTGTGGCTTACAGAACCTGTATAACAGGGAGAAGACATTTATGTTACATTTGCAGCATATATAACATATGTGAGTATGTAAGAACAAAATAAGACACACCTGAAATTTCCTAGTGATAATCTACTGATAGAAGTGGGAGCTGAAATGCAACTGTTGCAGGGAAACAAAGACAACCAGACAGTATTACTAAGCACATACTCACCAGTAGGTAATATATACACATACTGGCTTAACTAGGCTGATGTGGAGGTAGCAGTTGTCCTATGCAGGTGTCGAAGGACATAGTATTAATGGAAGGCACCAATAGGAGTTTCAAGACTGACATGTATGAAACAGAAGAAATGTCATACCAGTTACATCCTCCCTGTATGGTTAGTTCCTCATTGGTTGTAATGCAGATCCTGAAGTAGGAAAACAAACAAAGCACAAATGCGGGTATGCAAAACATCGTTTAGAAAAATGCATACTAACACAAATCCTGTTAGTCTAGCAATTTTCTAAGTTCATGAGAGAAATATTTCTAATCTGTCCCTATTTATGTTAAGCTTTGGCCATATTTCTTGCACTAAGAGGTTGTGGTGAGTGTGTGAGTATGTAATGTCCTAGTTAGAATTATCAGGTGGAATTTATTATCAAGTGCATTTTTAAGGAATTGTGAGCTTCAATACTGCTGCTCATGCTAAGTCTGCTTAAAATGTGCAACTGTTTAGTTCAGATAATGGTATCACTGTTGTCATATAGAATTTTAAAGCAGTGTTAGTAGCACAGCAGGTAGCATACTTGTATCTTGATGTAGAAGGCTATAGGTTCTACTTCCACAGCATGTAGATTTGTATTTTAAGGAGATGGAGTGCTGCAGTCCTGAGTATGTCCTCCTTTGGAGGAAATACCTAGCAACTATGAACCTGTTTTTCAGCTTGCCACCCATTCCCTATTGCAATATACTAGCTTACCACTTTTGTTTAATGTAGCATGGGCAATTTATTCTTTAGGGGCAGTAGGCACTGAATTGTAGATATATGATTGCATAAGATATTTACATGAGCATAATGGTTTAGACATACAATTAAAAGTGTAGTATGTAGTAACATTTTATTGTTCATACAGTATGTTTAGTAGAGATAATGTTGAAGATGTACTAAAAATAAGACAAGAAAGGAAAAACTAAAAAACACTAGCCAGATTGCCAAAGCAGAATATAGACAAGTTCATGTGAGATTCATTGACATTTTAAGGGAAACTGTGAAGACTGTGCATAAAATATATATTTCTATCCAGAATTCATACCTCAGTCTCAACCTCTTAGAGCAAAAAATCTGGACAAAAATTAAAATGATGGGGGAACAAGTAGGGAAAGATTTTAAATATTGCTCTTACAAACTTAGAAAGTTGATAGAATAATAGGTTTTGCATTAGCATGAAATTGCTGAAGGATGTGGAGTCTTCAACTCAAATGTTTATCATTATTTAATGACTTCAGTCCTCAGCTATTTGCCATAAAAGTACAGATTTTAGGAAGTACACACAAAAAATATGAGGAAAAAATCTGGACATTCTGCGAAAATCTGTTCAGTTGAGAGGTATAATGGTGCTTACTGCAGTATTAAGTCTTCTTTGCATAAACATGTACAAAAGCAAAAATCAACTAGTTTTATGTATTTATTTTTTGTTGTTGTCCAGGTTAGCATGATGCACATGTCAATCATTGGTGCAGCTGAAACACATCAGAAAATGTTTTTTTTTATATCCCATACCTGACACTTTTTTTTGTTTGTTTTTGTTCAGTAACATCATTGATAGAAGATCTGCAAGATATTGACTACAAAGGTAGTAGTAGCCCATTGGATTCTTTAGGCTGTCTTATAACTTCAAAACCAATGCATCAGACAAGAAACGATCGTTCAGATATAGTAGCAATATGATATAGTTCATTACTGATGGCAATTCGTTTTCAGAATTCTTCACATTGTAGGCTTTGCATCATTTTAAGATGCAGATAAAATAAGTTGAACTGAGCAGTGTTATTGGTGGAAAAGCGAGATGCCAGTGAAGAAACTAAGGAGTCAAGATAGGGAATAGAAATACTTGTTCTGTAATAACTCTCAAAATCCATGACTACTGTGTTTGCTCGGTGTGGATTGCAAATCCTTGACAACACTAACTCAATACTAAATTTATCTGCTAGTGATCTTGCCTTACTGAGAATGTCATTCCTAAAGTGTTCTTCAGCATGGTTGCGGTGCTCCTTGAATATTTCAATGAGTATGTTGATGTGTTGTTGAGCCTCTACTATATCAAGTTGAACAGACTGAAACATCTGGACAACAGGCTCAAGAATTGATGAGTAATTTGTAATAATGAAGAGAAAAATAAGAAATGTGCACGAAGAGCAAGCGCTGAATAACATATGTACATTTTGTCTGGTTTCACCAGCAGAGCTCTTCTGAAGATCAGCCAGGCAGTCAAATATTTTCTCAAAATTCTGACTAAACACACAAATGGATTTATATTTCTCGGTCCATTGTGTCTCACACAGAAGAGGTATATTTGGTGCCAATGCTCATCGTTTTGTACTGTCATGGAAAAAATAATCTTGATAACATCAGCAGCACTATGCATTTCAGATCACTGACTACAAGGTTTAGTCTGTGAGATGCGCAGTGGATAAAGGCTGTTTTTGGATACCTTTCACAAATCTTTGCCTGACCACCATTCTGGATGCTTGCCATTATGGAGCAGCCATCATAGCCTGTCTGAGAAATTTTTCCAGGTCTAGACCGCACTTTATGCATTCATTGACAATGACATTTGATACAGACTGTGCATCTCTCACAACAATGGGAACAAAATCTGCAAACTCTTCTCGAATACAATCATCATCAACAAACCAAATGCCCAATGACAACTGCTCAATGTCTGAGATATCTGCAGTTTCATCTGCCAATACACTAAATCCAACTCCCCTGTTTGCTGCACAAACAATCTCCTTTTGAAGTATGTGTTCGTATTCTGCCAACAACTCATTTTGCACCCTATGGGATGTGTACCAAGCATTTCCTGCAGCTGTTTCACTGTGCTGTTTCAGTATTGTGTCACCAGCTTCAATACGAAAATTTAACAAGTAACACAAATTTCCACCAGAGCCTTCTTTTCCACAGAGAGGAATGTCATGGGTTGCACAGTAAATAATGGTAGATACAATTGGTTCCAATTTATTTTGGTTCTCTACAATTTGTTTTGCTACTGCTGCATCTGGTTGTGGAATAACAGCTGTTTCTGGCTTCTGTTGTGTTCATGTATGAGAAAAATGTAAAGCATCTTCAGTAGAACCTTTGTGCCATGATGATTGCATGTGATTTCTTGCAAGACTCATTGAAGGCATTATATTTTGTGCACACACTAGTGATGGGCGGCACAGTGGTGCAGTGGTTAACATTGTCACCTCACAGCAAGAGGTTCTCCAGTTAGATTCTCAGCTCTGGTGCCTTCTTTGTGGAGTTTGCATGTTCTCCCTGTGTTCGCGTGGGTTTCCTCCGGGTACTTCGGTTTCCTCCCACATTCCAAAGACATGCATCTGGAGCATTTCTCCACGGGCCTCCGCTCAAAACAGGTTCTGTGGAACCTAGTCGGACTTTCCCGGTCAACAAATGATAAATAAAAATAAAAATAAATAAATAAATGAAGCTGCCTTGCATCCCATGGTGAAGTAACTGAGGAAATAATACACAAGTTAAGCAGAGTGGGCCTTTCAAGAGAGGAGAAAATGCAAACCACGGTGAGTACTGAGGCAACCAACTATATCTGAATATAGTTGGTTAATAAATAATGACATGCATTTCATTTTCAGACTTCATATCATTCAGAAAATTTAATTCTAACATGAATCCTTTTATTCTAGCAACTTTCTAATGTGTCCCTAGTTTTGGGCCTTTATCCCCAACATTATAACAGGCTTTGTCCAGATTTCTTGTGTTAACAGTTTGAGAGGTATGGTGTGTATGTGTGTCTGTATGTATGTATGTCTAAGAAGGAGGAAGCATACCCCTCAGCTGTCCAGATTTTTGGAGAAAGTCCAGATTTTGCCCCATATTCCTCCTAAAAAGTATTGAAGTTGCTAAGTAATGACAGACATTTGAGTTTTAGATGTAATATCCTTTAGAAAAATGCATACTAACATAAATCCTGTTATTCTAGCAATGTTCTAAGTTCATGAGAGCAATATTTATAATCTGCTCCTATTTACTTTAGGCTTTGTCCAGATTTCTTGCACTTAGAGGTTGAGGTGTGTGTTAGAGAGAGTGAAATGCCCTAGAGTTACCAGGTGGAATTTATTTTCAAGTGCATTTTCAAGGAATTGTGAGTTTCAAGGGAAGAGAGTTTACTGCTGCTCATGCTAAGCCTGCTTAAAATGTGCAATTGTTTTGTTTAGCAAATAGTATCACTATTGTGGTATAGAATTTTTAAAGCAGAACAGCAGGTAGCATACTTGCATCTTGATACAGAGGGCTGTAGGTTCTACTCCCACAACATGTAGATTTGTATTTTAAGGGGGTGTATGTCCTCCTTTGGATGAGATGCCTAATAACTATATACTTGTTTCTCAGCTTGCCACCCATTCCCTATTGCAATATACCAGCTTACCATTTTTGTAATATAACGTAAGCAATTTATTTTTCAAGGGCAGCAGGCAGTGAATTTGTAGATGAAACACTGAAATATAAAGTTGTTTTCTAGCAACAACCTTTTCACTGGTTTCAGATCTCTTTAATGTGGAATTATTCAGATGAGTTTTACTTCTGCAAAGATTCTGCATATTGATATTGGTGGATTGTATGACAGAAGTTTGAGTAGAGTGGCCCTTTATGGTTGAAATGTTCTGAATTGGGCAGGTTGTCATTATTGGTTCATATGATTTGTTTCATTGCTTAAAGGAAAAATGTTCAGAACTATATATTTAAAACACACTCTAACAAGTGGTGCTGTATTATACAAGGAATATAATTCAGTTATTATATAGTATAATTAATACAGTCAGGAAGGTGAATCAAATAACTTTTGCATGGTTCTAAAAATGTGTGCAAGGAGCCTATGATTTGAAAACAGCCCAAAGGTAAACTTACCCTGCCACTGGCTAGATGCATTTTCTTTGAATGCGGGTTTCAATGTTGTTTCGGTGAATGTGGGTTTCAAAGGTAGAGAAGTTTTAATGCTAAGTCTCTTTTCATTGTAAGACTATTGCTTTGTTTAGGTTTAGTAAATGTCTATCGGTGTTTGTGCTATAAAATTTGAAATAAAAGTTGTAAATGAAATCCAAATATCTGTAATCATTGTAGAAGTAAAGCATAAAACAGTATACATACTGAGAGATTTGAACAGTGTCTATGACAAATGGGGAAAAATAGCCAAGTATTGGGACACTGGAATGGCTGCGTGGGCAGGGGTGGAGGTGGGGCTGAGTGGGCGGGGACAGCAGAGGGGGTGGGGCTGCATGGGCGGGGCTTGGTTTGCACCCCCCCCCTGCAAAAAATCCTGCGGGCTCTCTTGCTCCTGCCATAAACAAGCTATACAATAGAAGGAGGAAACTAGTACAGAAAAGAGTAAAATCCCAAGAAGGGAAGACATCCCTGATCAGTATCAGCATGAAACTACGATCCCACATAAAATCATCCAAGGTGAGCTTTGAAAGAAACATTGCCAAGGACTCCAAAGATAACCACAAGGCATTCTTTAGCTATGTCAAGAATCTAAGTGGTAATGCTCAGATCTGCTCGGAGTTAGTGCAGAATGGCCAAAATACACTGAACCGACCGATATCGCCAACATCCTGGTAGACAGGTTCAGCACAAACTTCACCTCCCTCTCACCCCCAAGAGGGCCCATAACCATACCAGAAGAATGTAAAGTCCCTAAAATCACAGACACTCAGGTTAAAACAGCCCTCTCCAAAGCCAAAAACACAGTATCAATGGGACCGGACGGTGTCCCAGGCTGCATCGTACACGAGCTCAAAGACAAACTAACCCCTCACCTAAACACACTGTTCAAACTCAGCCTCTCCACAGGCTACGTACCCATAACAGTGGCACACAGCAGCGGTTATTCTGCTCCACAAAGGTGGAAGCACAACAGACCCCGGGAACTATCATGCTATAAGCCTGACTAGCTTGGTCTGCAAGGCTATGGAGCGCATCATCATGGAACTCATTAACAGAGACATTGGGAACCTCCAAACACTGGACCCTACCCAGTTCAGCTTTGTTAAGGGCAGATCATGCCTCCTAAACCTGGTGGACTTCTTTGAGACAGTTACCAAGGCTATAGATGAGGGAAAGGTGGTACACACAGCCTACCTAGACCTCGCAAAGGCCTTCAACACCATTCCCCATTCTGGTATTATAGACAAGCTCACCAGCCTGAACATAAACCCCTACGTCACAAGATGGGTTGCCAACTGGTTCATGGACAGAACCCACATGGTGAGAGTTGTGGGAGCTAGGTCCGACTCTAAATTGGTTACAAGTGGAGTTCCCCAGGGCTCAGTCCTAGGACCCCTCCTGTTCTGTATATACTTCTCAGAGGTACAGGCAAGCACAGGAGGACTATGGATGACCAAGTTCGCAGACGACTGCAAACTAGGGGCTTTAATTGACTCTCCGGCTGACACAGACATCCTCCTAAAGGGTCTCACTGGGTCTCACTGAGACGAATACCTGGGGTCAAAATCATGGCCTCAAGCTAAATGCCAAAAAGTGCATAGTCAGCCCCTTTGGAAAAAACAAAGTACCCACAAACTACCACATAGGTGGCAGTCCCCTAAATACAGAAGATGCAATAAGAGATCTGGGGACACAAGCAGATAGTAATCTCACCTTTGATAATCACATTGCCAAAGTGGTTAGAAAATCATTCTATGTAGCCCACCTAATAACAAAAGGGTTCACATCCAGATCAAAAGAGGTCATTGTGCACCTCTACTCATCACTCATCAGACCCATCATAGAGTACAATGCCCCATTTGGGATGTACCTTGCAAGACACCTGCAGCAGCTGGAAAGACCACAGAAGTACCTCACCAAGAGGATCACTGGCCTCAAACAGATGCCCTATGCAGCTTGACTGAAGAAATTACAGCAGTACTCGGTTGCATACTGTCTACTCAGAGGTGATCTCTGCCTGACATACAAGACCATGTCCAACCCAGAATTGAAGGACATGCTCCACCTAAAGAAAGCCTTATCCCCGTGAGCCACATCCTCTAGGGATCTAAACCTCACCACAACATAAATAGGACATGCTGGAGGGATAGATTCCTGTCCCAGAGACTTCCCATGCTTTGGAGCAAGATCCCAATCTACATTAGGCAGAGCTCCTCGCTAACACTCTTCAAAAGAAATCTTGACGAGTGGATGGGAAACAGAAAGTTTACCTCGGGGATCACTTCAGTGGCTCTGCTGGACAGAGGCACAGGGAACTAATCTAAGGGGGCGGCAAAAGCCAACACATTCTGGCTAGGCTTATAAATGCCTTTGGGCAGATAGCTTAGTACCTACCTATGAACCTATGAACCTGTTACTTCAAATGTAGGACAGTAATACTTACATTCTGTCCCCAAGTCTGGAACATCCGCCTCCAGTTTTTTGGCCTGTCTTCACAGTGTTTGTTGTAAGAGGCATTTCCAACTACCCTCTGTGATGCTGTTTGTCACACACCCACATGAAGTCCTGCTCACAATAATGGAGAAGGGCCAACAACCACTTGCACTGCTTTACTTATAGGGGTGTTTTATATTGTAATTGGCTATAGGAATGATACCACAGGTGTTCCACATGCAATTAGCAAGTGGAAGACTCTAATTCATGAACAGGTCATCAGCTGATCATGAGCATTACCTACCAAAGTCAAGCTGCTGCGTATGCAAAACAAATGCATTTTTTCAAATCTACTAGAGAGGGGGTGAAAGAGAGAGAGGGGGAAAGAAAGACAGGAAGAGAGAAAAAGCCAAGCGTGTTTGTGTATGATCTGTGGATAGAGAGAGGTCTCTGGGCATTATAATGGTTGCCTATATATTAATGTATGGCTGTGTATTGTCTACAACATCCTCTATGGTGTTTGACAACTGTTGGCTTTGTAATGTGACATTGGGACATATGGGTCCTCAATACGAAAATGTAGCAAAACCGACCTTGCAATGGATACTATTATTTATGCAATCATACCAACACCCACACAATATACTGATGATACTGATGACCCACATACATGCACTTGCCAATGCTGAGTTTCAAACCCCTACCTAGCTATGTATTGGTACTATAGTGTTACACAGTTATCACAAGTGTCTCAATGGTTATATGCTGGACAGCTGTCCAAAGGTATCTTTGAAGGTGAGTGACTTCAGCTGCAGTGCTAAAGGAGGGATGAAGTAAGTGCAGTAAGTGTGAATGACCACAAAAGCAGGTATCAGCAAACACTCACACACATTTTCACAGTTGCCAGGACCAAGATTAGAATTCCTACCTAGCTAGTTTGCTACACTATGACATTATGCAGTTATTGCAAGCACCACATCAGTTATATGTTGTAGAGCTGTCTAAAGGTATCTTTGAAGGAGAGTGACATGAGTGACATCAGCTGCAGTGCTAAAGGAGGGGTGAGTGAAAAGCAGTAAGTGTGAATGACCACAAAAGCAAGTGTTAGCAAAGACTCACACACTGTCACACACATTTTCATAGTTTCCAGGACCAGGATTAGAACTCCTAACTAACTAGTTTGCTACACTATGGTATTACACAGTTATCACAAGCACGACAGCAGTTAGTAACAGCCTGCATTTAATTGCTAGGACCTGTGTTCTGAGAGACTGCCTTTCAGACTACCTGCAAATATACAGAGCTGAGTATATTTTTCTGGTTATAGAGTTTGTTCATTGCTGCTTAGATCTCTGTTGAAACTGTTGTCTCACTGTGCTGAGAGACTGATCTGCAAATATACAGAGCTGAGTTTTTTTTTGGTTTTAGAGTTTGTACTGTTAGTTGCTGCTTAGATCTCTGTTGAAACTGCCCCCCCCCCATTTTCTGCCATGTCTTTAGTTGGTATAACTGGTTTTTACAGTGTGTGTGTGTTATCTAACTCAAGGATCACTTAATTTGACCTGTTAGTAACAGCCTGCATTTAATTGTTGGAACCTGTGTTCTGAGAGACTGCCTTCCAGACTATCTGCAAATATACAGAGCTGAGTATATATTATTTTGGCTATAGAGTTTGTTAATTGTTGCTTAGATCTCTGTTAAAACTGTTGTCTCACTGTTCTGAGAGACTGATCTGCAAATATACAGAGCTGAGTATATATTTTTTTGTTTTAGAGTTTGTACTGTTAGTCTTTGCTTAGATCTCTGTTGAAACCTTTTTTGTCCAACTCACCCTCCCTATTTTTGGCTTGTTGTTTAAATTTGGTGGCTTTTGCAGTTGCCCGCCCCACTGTAGATTTGATCCGGGACACTCCCCCAGTCCCATATCTTTACCACATTCTACCTAATAAACTCTTTCTTCATTTGCTTTTAGTCCTTTTTAATTTAATTGCATTTTTTAAACTGTTTGGTCTAATATTGTTACATACTTAAGTGTGCTAGCTTGCACTGCATGTGAATTGTTTTTACTACTGTTTTTGCTACTTTTCTGTATTAAAAAAAAAAAAGGTAAGCCTGTTTCCTACCTTTCCTGTAACTAGTATTCCAGATACAGATTTCCTGTATCCAGGACTGTGTGTAAGCTTCTGAGTCCCCCAAGCCTTTCTGTGTTGAAGGGAAGCCTTCTAGCTTATCAGTGGGAGTGGTAAGCACTAGGTAACCTGTCTACCACATAAGGAGTGGTTCTGGCCCAGAAATTGTAGTTATTGGCTGTTTGGGCAATCTCTTCCATCTCTCTCAACTTTCTGATTTGAAAGCCTGCATTTGCACATGTTTCTGTCCTGTAACTCATTTAGTGCAGATACAGATTCTTAGTTTTAGCACTTAAATTTGCTTATTCCTGCTCAGCACTTGTTCAGAACTTGTAAGCACTAAATAAGCTACTAATTACTAAAGCACTCAATCTTCCTCATTACCTAGAGGAAAACCGTTTTTGTACTTACTTTTCTCACTTGCTTAGAGAAAAACAGCTCTTGTACTCACTTTCCTCACTTATCTAGAGGAAAATAGTTTTTTATTCAGGCATGTCCAAGGGTCAGCTCCCAGTGTTCTCTCCTGTCTATCTGATGAATCTGGGCATCTTGAGGCAATGTAGAAATTGCCTCATGTACACAGACAAACCTATCCTCCTACCACCCAACACTACAACCTGTGAGAGATGCACTTATCTAGCCTAACTGGAGGTAAAGCTCTCTCCATCCAAGACAGAAATTGACAGTCATGAGGAGAAGGTAAACATTTGCATCACATCACACTCATCACATAGTCACACTAAATCTACACCACCAAAATCCACACATAGTAACACAAAAACATTTGCAGAGGCTCTCAATAATAATCTGTCTAAGCAACAGAGACCTCCAAAGCAGAAATACAAGCAACCTCCATCTCCCAACACAACCCAAATGACACATAGCCCATAGACTCAGAATGCCACTCAACCACAGTCAATAAGGCAAAACAGTGTACCCAACACACTAGTCATAGGTGACTCTATAGTCAGGGACACTGATGTCCCACTCACCAGGCTAAACAAGGAGAAGGTTACTGTCAGCTGCCTGTTGGGTGCCAGGATCCGCCACATAACTTATGCACTCAGGTCACTCCACAACAAGTACAAACATGACTCTGTCATTGTCCATGTTGGTGTGAATGACCTGAGATGTACCTCCCTGGACTACATGAAAAGAGACATGGAACAGCTCTCCGATCTTGCAACCCAGGCAGGAGGTATGACCCTAGCCCTGAGTAGCATTCTGCCATCGCCCTGAATGATAAAGCAGTACAATGACAAAATGATTGACTTCAACAATTGGCTAAGCTTCTGGTGTCATTCTAAGGGGATCCAGTATCTGTCTGTTTGGGATGACATGGTCGACAGACCACGATGCTTTGCCTCAGATGGCCTGCACCTGTCGGCCCTGGGATTCCGGATTCTGGCTAAGGTTCTTGCTGCCCCTATAGTGCCTTTTTTAGGTAAGGTTCAAATAACAAATTCACCACCATAACAGGAACAGGCAAGCAAAAACTGAGGGTAATGCTACTCAATGCTAGAAATTTAAATCTCAAAATGCACTCACTCTAGGCACTCCTTAAAATGGAGAATATCGATATCTGTGCAGTGACTGAGATCAGGTTCAATACTCCAGAGAGCACCCCTGCACTACCAGGCTATAACTCATACCACACTTTTCGGCCATGTAACCTGGACCGAAAGACCAAAGGCAGAGGTGTATCCATATTCATTAAGGATATCCACACCTCCAGGCTAGCTGCTCAGCATAATGCATCCGAGGTTATCCAAGTGCAACTAACTCTGGGCAAACCTGCAATCAAATTGTAGCTTGCTACAGATCCCCCACCATGCCCCAGGATTCCCACTTCTCTTTTCTTGATGTACTGGAAAATATTAGGGTTTAACCAAACACCCTAATAATGGGTGACTTCAACTACCCCACCATTAACTGGGAAAACTACTCATGTACCAAGTCCTTAGCTCAACACTTTCTGGAATTCATAAACTCCAATGCCTTGGATCAACTTATCCACACCCCCACCAGGGGCAACAATATCCTAGACCTAGTCATTACCAACATGAGTGACTGGTGTTCCACACCTGAAGTCAACTCCTCGTTGGTCTGATCCAACCATAAGCTAATCACCCTTGATATCCACATCCCACCCCCACCCCCATTAAGGAAACCACAGTAAAAAAATTCTCCAAAGCCAACTTCATGCTTCTTAAGACAGAAGAGGTGAACTTCATGATACCCATACAGATGGACAATACAGTTACAACTGCTGAATCCTACACAAATGCACTCTATAAGCACTTACAGGAGTGCATGGATCATGCTATCCCAAACAGAACCAAGACGCTATCTTCCAAATAAAGGAAGCCAATCTGGTGGTCCCCTGCCATAAACAAACTGTACAATAGAAGGAAGAAACTGTTGCAAAGGAGAGTAAAATCCCATGAGTGGAGGAGCTCCCTGATCAGCCTCAGAAAGAAGCTGAGATCCCTTATAAGATCCTCCAAAGCTAGCTACACAAACAAAATTGCCACTAATTCCAAGGACAACAACAAAGCATTCTATAGCTATGTCAAGAATCTCGATGACGACACCCAGATCTGCTCTGAGTTACAGCACAAAGGCAAGAAAATTACAGAACCAACTGATATTACCAACATCCTGGCAGATAGGTTCAGTGCTAACTTTACCCCCCTCTCACCCCCTAAGGGGCCCATATCTATACAGGAAGAATGCAGAGTCCCTGTAATCACATCTACGCAGGTAAAAGCTGCACTCCCTAAAGCCAAAAATACAGCATTCATGGGACTGGACAACATCCCAGGCTGCATTTTACATGAACTTTAGAACCAACTGGCTCCCCACTTGAGCACCATGTTCAATAATAGCCTCACATCAGGCTTTGTGCCCACTGAATGGCGCACAGCAACAGCTATCCCACACACCACAAATGGGGAGCCACCACTGATCCCGGGAACTATCGACCTATTAGCCTGACGAGTTTGGTCTGCAAGGCCATGGAACGTATCATCATGGAACTCATAAACAAAGACATTGGTAACCTCCAAACTCTGGATCACACCCAGTTTGGGTTTGTGAAAGGCAGATCATGCCTCCTGAACCTGATAGACTTCTTTGAGGCAGTCACCAAAGCCATAGATGAGGGTAAGGTGGTTCACACAGGCTATCTTGACCTCACCAAGGCTTTCAACACCATCCCCCATTCTGGAATTATAGCTAAACTCACTAAACTAGGTATAAATCCCTATGTCACAAGATGGGTTGCCAACTGGCTCACTGACAGAACCCACATTGTAAAAGTTGCGGACTCCAAATCTGACCTCAAAGCAGTGACAAGTGGAGTACCACAGGGTTCCGTCCTGGGACCTCTCCTGTTTGGTATCTACTTCTCTTAAGTACAGGCTAACACAGAAGGCCTCTGGCTAATGAAGTTCACAGATGACTGTAAACTAGGAGCCATAGTCAAGTCCTCAAGTGATGTGGACATCCTACAGAAAGGCGTCGCTGAGACAGATGCCCGATGTCAGAGCCATGGCCTCAAGCTCAATGCCAAAAAGTGCAGTGTCATCCCCTTTGGTAAAAACTCTGTACCCATGAACTACCACATAAGCAGCAATCTACTTAACATCGAATGCGTGATAAGAGACCTTGGGTCCCAGGTGGACAGTAGTATCTCCTTTGATAGTCACATCGCCACAGTAGTTAGGAAGTCTTTCTACGTGGCACACCTCATCATAAAAGGGTTCTCATCCAGGAAAAAAGAGATCATTGTTCCCCTTTACTCGACACTCATTAGATCCATTATCAAGTACAATGCCCCTTTTGGAATGTAACTCACAAGACATCTGCAGCAGCTGGAAAGGCCACAGAAGTACCTCACAAAGAGGATTTCTGCCCTCAAACAAATGCCCTACACTGACCACCTCAAAAAACTCCAGCTGTACTCCATAACATATCACCTACTCTGAGGTGATCTCTGCCTAACATATAAAGCTATGTCAAACCCAGAGCTGTTGGACATGCTACACCTAAAGAAATCCCAATCCCTCCGAGCTACATGCTCTAGGGACCTAAACCTTATCACCACAATAAACAGGACATGCTGGAGGGATAGATTCCTGTCCCAAAGACTTCCCATACTCTGGAACAGGCTACCCATCTATGTCAAGCAAAGTTCTTCATTAGCACTCTTCAATATAAATCTTGATGAGTGGATGGGATATAGGAAATACACCCCACTTCTGTGTCTCTGCTCGACAGTGGCACAGGAAAACAACTTTCCTGGGTGGTGTAAGCCAGGGAACCTTGTTGGCTAGGCTTACTTAGGGTCTTGGGCTGATAGCCTAGTACCTACCTATGAACCTATGACCCTATATGTTGGAAAACTGTCCAAAGGTATCTTTGAAGGTGAGTGACATCAGCTGTAGTGCTAAAGGAGGGGTGAGGGAAGTGCAGTAAGTGTGAATGACCACAAAAACAGGTATCAACAAAGGCTCACACACAAACATACACATTTTCACAGTTGCCTGGACCAGGATTAGAACCCCTACATAACTAGTTTGTTACACTATGGCATTACACAGTTATCACAAGCACCACAGCAGTTATATGTTGGAGAGTTGTCCAAAGATATCTTTGAAGGTGAATGACATCAGCTACAGTGCTAAAGGAAGGGTGAGGGAAATGCAGTAAGTGTGAATGACCACAAATGCAGGTGTCACACACTCTCACACACAAACATACACATCTTCACAGTTGTCAGGAACAAAATTAGTACTCCTACCTAGCTAGCTTGCTACACCATGGTATTACACAGTTATCGCAAGTGTCACGGAGGTTATAGGACTGAGATTTGGCCAAAGGGTTATTTCAAAGTGACTGACATCAGCAGGAGTGGTAACATGGGCAATGAGAAGTGCATTGTGTGTGACTGGGACATCAATCATTCCTCTGGAAACACACACACTAACACACACACACACACACACACACACACACACACACACACACACACACTCAGTCACACACAACTTTACATTTGACAGGACTGAGTATATAAATGCTACAGGAATACTGCTTTTTACTATTGTGTTATACATTAATTACAAGTACCACAGACACTATAGGGTTGTGGGCTACCAAAAGGAATGTCTGCAATGATTGACATCTGCACATCATGTGATATCAGCCAATTGGATGTGTAGTGGGTGGGACAGGCCTTATAATGTCTGTCTGTTTCTCCGTTCCCCAAATCTTTGTGTGTGTCTGTTTGACATATTATAGTGTGTTGGCCTTGGATATGTGTGAATATTCCTATCCAATATGTGTGTGAAGCATAAATGGTGTACAATTTGGTGTGTGTGCACAGACATCTGCAAATGACAGATATGTATAGTCCACTGTGTTGTCAGACATGGGCCTCATTTCTCTAAGTGTAAGAGCATGCCCAGTATGACCTTCTGCATCGAGTGTGTGAATCCATTCTAGTTAGGGTTGTACTCCAGTCCAGGGTTTGGTGTTCTCAACCTACAGAGAGCAATGTGTCTCTGCAGGATGTCTGTAGATAGGCTGACAATATGGAGTCACAATGGGCGACAGATAGGGGGATACTGTAACTATTGCTGTCTGTGCTGCTTGTGTTAAATGGCTGGTGTTACCAGACTTATTTAGACATATGTACTGTTTTACACTGTGATGTATTATGTCATCGACTACTGACAGATATAATTATTTGCTCACAGTTATTTACTGGGAAATACAAGATGAATGAAGCTGAGTCCAGTATTGTGGTCTGCGGCCTACACGTTCTTGCACACTCCTGCCATTCTGGAGGGGTAGCTACAGACACTTGCTGATGAGTCTGTGTGAATGGTCCAGCACCTTGGTAGTATGGTGGCTGAGGATCCCCATGTTGTACATATATCAACTTATCAGAATGGCCATATCCTGCTCTGGCCATACCTCTCAGCTGTACAGATTCACCCAGGTTACGCAGAGGCAAGGCTCATATATCTTGTCAGTTCCCCTTAACATTGTGGTTTATGAGCAGATTTGTAGCCACTCATTACTGGGTTTGCAGGCAGGGCTAGTATGTGCAAACATCAGAGTTTCAGACTTCACACATTCTATAACGTCCATGCATCTACACCCCCCAATCTGTTATTCTATCCTCATCCTAACATTATGCAAGTGATATCTGGGAAGTATCCCTATAGATGGCCCTTCACCCCAGCAGTATTTATGGATCCCCAGTTCATGCAGTAGGACTTGGGGGGCATGCTACTGGGATTTGTCAATATGGCCTTGCATTTTTCTTCTGTTGACTGTGTTAGTTTTTTATTCGGGACACCATGAGATACCATACATTGGCACTATGGGTGAGGCAAAGACCTTTGACAGAGGGCTGTAGTCCATTTGGTAGTAATCCAGGCCATCTGTAGCAGGCCAGTGCATTCTGTCACTCCTACATTCTTAGGCTGTGAGCCAGTGGATTCCTCTGGGGTGACAGGGTGAGTGTTTGAGGTGTTATTAGCAATAGTTCCTGTACATATTGACTTATTGGTCCAGATGCATGCAAGGTGCTGCTTACAGCTAGGGACACACCTGCATAAGGCACCTCTTCAGCATGTTGCATTCTGTGGGTATTCCCATATAGAGGTGGGGTCATACTGTACTCATTCCCAACAACAAGGATATGACCTGTGATAAACCTGTGGCTGATGGTGGGGGTGAGCTGAATGCATGTGTGATATGGAAGCTACTTGCAGCTGACTCACAGATATACCTGGGACATTCCCCTTATGTTGCCTTGTGCAGGGACATAGGCAGTCTCTCATTACTTCATAACTGTGTCTTTTGTGGTCTTCCAGTGATTGTCCAGACTACATCAGTATTCCATACTACATAGACAACAAATGTGTTGCTAACCTGTATGTACAATTCCAAAGTTGTGTTGAGCTGACAGTTAAATGTTATGCACTCTTTATAGGGTACTTCCACCTGTGTAATGTGTGTATGTATGGGCCACATTCATGGAATGTCCATCTTTCAGACAGTGATAGATATTGACATCTGGACAGTGAGTATGGATGACTGCAGACATGGGTATTGCTGAGAAGCATTGTGGTTGGCATTGCAGTTGTCAGAACATGGCCCTCTCATCCACAGTACTGCCCATAGGCCTCCAAAACCCAGCCCTCCATGTGTACAAGCTGACCACTTCCACACAATATTGAAGACATGACAACCTAACACATGGACCCCTGAATATTGTACACATGCAACAATATATCCTGTAGATTGGGCCAGCTTGGGTAATCTGTGCTCCATTGTTATTACACCACACACTTACATGCTACTGCACTTCTACATGTGATTGTGGGGGGGCACACCTGATGACTTTAAATATTTGCTATGACTGCACTGGTGTTTCATGTACTCTGTTGGCTTCCATTTCATTTTGTATTCTGACCTATCATGCAGACTGGAGGCATATCAGTAGTGTACAGATCTTAGGTTTTATTGACCTACATTTCAGTTTCACACTTCTTACCCTTCAGAACTCACATACAGCTGCCAGACCTGTTGTAGTCTGTCTGTGTAGGTCTGGAGAGGGGCTGTTAACCATTGCCATCAATTGGAGGCCTTAGACCAGCCTTTCTTTATGGTCATCTACACCTGTCCTGTTGGCTGAGGCTGGTGGTGGGTATGTGACCCGCACTGACAAGCATGTGTGTCCTATAGACAGACAAACATTTGGGCCATGACATGCACTGCAGTGGGATTTGCCACGTTGTCTAGTACTGCCTAGTATGCTAACAGCTGTATTTGTTATGGATTTCATGCTGCCCATATAGGTGTCCACTATCTGCTGCCATTGCATTCAGTCACCCAATTACTTTGCATGCTCATGTCCATACAATAGATACAACTATCAGAACATACTACTCCATTTGGCAATTGATAGGAAGACTGACATACCTTGTGGCTGTGCCAGTATTGATGATGGTCCTGGATGGCTGACTATGTTGGATGCACAATTTACACTCCCTATACATGGTAAAGCCAGGTAGTGTCATGTTTGGCATCCTTTTTTTGTATGTGCAAATCAGAGAGAGGTGTCATTCCCTGGGTCCCTACTGTATCAGTGTATGTGCTATGCATTGTCTCTTTGCAAAGGCCTGGGCATACTGGGCACGCCTCCTTCTGTCTTTTTTTTTTTTTTTAAATATTTTATTAATTTCCAAAAACAAGAAAACATGAATGCAGGTTATTTATGACAATGAAGTATTTACAAATTATTTAAAAAAGGTAGGCTAAAACCTCTAAACAGATATCAAACATTAAAACCAGAATAAAGTATTTACAAGGGTGTCTATTGTTGACATATAATTGACTTTCTATACAATTGTTTCCTGATTATAATCTGCTGCAGTCATTATTCTCCAGTATTTCAGTTACTTTTTGCCATGCTACGTATAATGATGTAGTTCTTTCAGTTCTTCCTTTAATAGTGTTCATTTCCAATTGCGATACTGCTGACACCATATTCATGAATTGCTTAAAAGTTGGAGAAGCTTTGGATTTCCAGTTTGATGTAATGTTCTTCCTTGCAATAGCTAGGAGAGTCCATAAGATTACATATTTTGTTCTTGGCACACAGTCGGGTACAGGTGCATTAAACAAAATAATAGATTTGGAAATCTGGAATTTATCATTGAATACCATTTGCAGAAAATAATTTATTTTATCCCAATATGGTTTAATCAAATGGAATTCGTAGAACATATGTTGCCAGTCTGCTTTTATTGATAAATCACATCTCCAGCAGCCATTATTTTTCTTAAACATAAGTTCCATTTTATGAGGGGTTACATAAGATCTGTGTATGAATTGCCATGTAAAAAGTCACCAATGTAATGAAAGTGATGTCTGCTTTGGAGAGAGAAGAATTAGTTTTTTATCTCTGTCATTTGGCACATGTCCATTAACTGATCTATAATAATTCCATATTTTGTCATTATTATGCATTTTTATTTTTGTTTGTTTTATAAATAGATGATAAGTATCCCTTTCCAGTAATGGGTTGATTCGTTAGTAATATTATATGTTCTATAAGGTTAGGAACATTTTGTCTTATTGATGGTTGCATTGTTTCTTGTTTGCTTAATATATACTGTCTTAATTCTTGTACATGTAACCACAAACTATCTTCCATATTTAATTTCTGTTTAATCTGGTCTATTGTCAGAGGTTTTTCAGAGTTTAGTAATTGATGCCAATATATTAATCCCTTTTCTTTAAGCATGTTGACTACTTCCATATTAAATGTTATTGTATTACCTTGTGTGTACGATACTGGATATAAAATAAATTACCATGCTTTAATATCAGGATTGCTATTAATAAGATTTTGGAAAATTTTTAATGTATAAGTAATGTATTTGGAACTTATATTTTTATTCTTATGTATCATTATATATTCCTTCATCAGCCATAGAAAATTGTTTGGTATGAAATCTGTATACTTATTTGCTACTACAAATCCTGATTTTAACCAAATTCTCTCATGAACTAGCTTCCATTTTGATGTATATTTTGTATTTAGCCATAATTATATTGTTTTAATAATGGATGAATGCAAATATATTTCTATGTCTGGTAAACCTATGCCACCTATATCCCAATCATCTAGATGATACTTCATAGCTATCCTTGGTTTTTGGATACCATAGGAATCTTACCATTAAATCATTTAATTGTTTTAGGTGCAATTTAGCTGGTGGCAAAGAACAAGCTTGTATGACATAAAGAATTTTTGGAAATATGATCATTTTAATTATATAAAGCCTTTCTTCCATTGAAAAGAAGAATTTATTCCATCTTTGTATTAGATTTTTAATATTATTTAAGGTCTCTTTATAATTTGTTTCAATTGTAGTATCTAGGTTGTTAGTTATTATAATTCCCAAGTATTTAATTATATTATCGGTAGAGATATATTTATGGTATTTTTTATTTAGATCTTTTTTATTAGTATTTATAAGCAAAATATTTGTTTTGTTCTCATTAAATTTAAGATTTGAAAAGTTTTGAAAGTTTTGAATTGAGTCCCATAATGCTTTTAAACTGCTATTATTATTTTTTAAGGTAATTAAAATATCATCAGCAAAAAGTTGAATTTTAAGCTCTAGGCTGTTGTCTAGTTGTATTCCTTCAATATTTTTATCCATACGTATATTATTTGCTAAGGGTTTAATGACTAGCGCAAACAATAATGGAGAAAGAGGGCAGCCTTGTTTTGTGCCCTTAGTTATTTTAATAGATTTAGACAGACAAGATCCCAGTTTTATATAAGCCAATGATTTTTCATATAATGATTTTATTAACAAAGTGAAGTTGTTTGAGAAGCCATATTCTTCTAAAACTAACCACAGATAATCCCAGTTCACTGAATCAAATGCGCTATTTATGTCTAAGCTAATAACATTCATTTAGTTTTTTGTGACATTTATATAATCAATTAAGGAAATAATTATTTTAATGTTGTCATAAGTGTTCCTATCTTTTATAAAACCTGTTTGATCCTCCTCTATCAAAAGTGGTAGTAATTGTTTTATTCGAGCAGCATGTATTGCCATAAAAATTTTATAATCTATATTAAGAAGTGAAATGGGTCTGTATGATGAACATTCACTGGGATCTTTATTTTGTTTCAGAATTGGTGATATTAATGTGTACTTCCAAGAAGGAGGAATGTCTTTAAAATTTTTAACTGATGTAAAGACATTCAATAACAACAGCAAAGCCTCATTTGATAGTAATTTAAACATTTCTGGGGTGATATTATCTATACCTGCAGCTTTGTTTAATTTTAGTTTATTTACTTCAGCTTTAAGTTCTGTCATTGTTATTTGTTAATCTATTAGTTGTACCTGCTCCTCTAATAACCTAACTTTAACATTGTTTTTGAGAAAAGCTTTCAATGCTGAATGTGTTTCTGTTTTCTCATTTTGATTATTAAGTTTATGAAAAAATAGCCTAAAAGCTTCTAGTATTCCTTCTAAATCAAATACTTTCTTTTTGGCTTCTATATTATGTATTTCCTTGATTTGATTTGTTTTAATAATCTTTTTAGTCCTATTTGCTATTCTTCTTTGGTTTTAGGGTTCATTGAATAGTAACATAGTTTATTTTTTTCTAAGTTGATCATTGTTTTGTGGTGTAGCGTCTCTGAGTATTTTTATTAGTATCTTCTAGTTCTTTTATTAAGTTGGTGTTTCCATTTTGAATATCAAGCTTTAAATTATCTACTTTTGACTGTAATTCCATTAATTCCTTATTCCACTGTTTTTGTTTATTTTTATACCATCCCACCGCTCTTCCATATAGGTATGCTTTCAATGCATCCCATATATATATTTCAGATACATCTTTTGTAAGATTGATATCTAGGAATGTTTGTATCTCTTTAATATAAAATTCCTTAAAATCTTTGAGATTTGTTATGTAAGATGGTATTCTTGTTACTGATATCCTTCTCTTGAAACATAAGTCTATCTCAAACGTTATGGTGTTATGGTCCAAAATGGACATGAAATTGTCTTGACTTTATTTAATTTAGAGGTTAAATCCTTTGTTATGTACACTCTATCTATTCTAGAGTATGTATTATGTCTATGGGAAAAATGTGTAAAGAATAGTGAATCTGGGATAGCATACTCATTTATGTCAACTATATTAAAAGTTTCAACAAACTCAGATAACAACTTTGTTAAAGGTGATCTCTTACGTGTAGTTTTAGTATTTGTGTCAGTTTCTTTTATAATGCAATTGAAATCTCCAGCTATGATTAAATTGCCTTTGGTATATTGTACAATGTCTTCTAAGTGTGGTTTGGCCACTCTAACACCTAGTCCTGGTATCCAATAAATATTCACTAATGTATATATAATTTCATTGATAGATATTGTCACTAGACAAAACATTCCTGAGTTGTCATGGAACGTGTTTATGATTTTAGGCATTAAAGTAGTGTTTTTCCACAAAATTGCTACTCCCCTTTGCTTCTGATTATAGGTGGAACTTACTAGTATTGTATAATTTTTATTGTTTATTTTATTTATGTCTTCCTGTGTAAGGTGTGTTTCCTGTACAAATACTAGTTGCGCTTCACATAGCTTTAAATATCTATAAAGACTTCCCCTTTTGCAGCTATTATTTAAACCATTTACATTAAGAGATATACATTTTGCAATTGGATTTATATTAGCTTTGCTTTTATCCATATTCATATACTCGTAACAATGTGTAGATGTGTGTACATGAAGAGAATGACTTGTTCTTTCTTCTTCCAACAGTATTACAATAGATTATAGACACCCAATAAAAGTAAATTACAAGATCATAACTGAGAACAATATAAGATAAACAACCACCAAACCCCTCCATGAGAAAAAAACATCTCATCCTTGAATGATCTAATCATTCAAACAATCTCTCTAAGTCTTTATTTCAGCATCCTCCCCCGGCCCCACCATATGGTAGTTTTATAATGAAAAGTATCTTATATATCTTTTAAATATACATGTATCTGTCTTTACAGATTACTTAAATACAGTCTTTATCTATTTTTAATATTTTATAAAACACTAAGGCAACACAACTATACATAGATTTAATACTTAACTATTTGGTTTTGTTTAAATTGTAAAGGAAAATCTTTTATTTTAATATATCTTTTGTGTAGCAATAACGGTTATGCATCTTAAAAATAATATGCTTGCTGTCTATCTCCCTTATAGTGTGAGTGGCATTCATAGGTATCAGATTTATTATAATGGTCTGCCTATATATATATATATATATATATATATATATATATGTATATATATATATATATATATATATATATATATATATATATATATATATATATACATATATACATATACATACATACACATACACACACACACACATATATATATATATATATATATATATATATATATATATATATATACACACATACATACATGCACACATATATGCATACATACATAAAAAAATAAATAAATAAATGTTAAGCATTATATGCATCAGTTAACCATGCCACAAGTTGATTAAATCAGAAAGTATCCGTAACAATGAATATAACGTTACATTTGTATTGTCATTTATCAGTAATCTTATAGTTTTCTTTTAATTCAAAAAGTCATATTTTAGTGGTATGAATGCTACTAATTTGTTTTTGGCATTGGTATTATATAGTTTAAGACTATATTTCTTAGCAATTCCTATATATTTATTAGTGCCACTGGCATATTTCATCGCTAGTGTACCACATATGTCATATGTCAAATAGCAACTCATACTCCTTATGATATTACAGGATTTATCTGCAGCGTTATAACTGTAAGGTTGGAAAATATGAGAAACAAAGTAGGCTTTAAATATGCTATAACACAATTGTTTGGTACTTATTACTGTCAACTCTTCTACATACACAGGAAAAGATAACCTTATATGACCATCAACCATTTTCCTTCATTTTTCTCTTCATCCTTCTATTCTCCATTTTTAATAAATATTTGTTTCTATTGTGGCTTCTTTGAATTTAGTGAGGGTACTCCATATCATATTATAGATAATATGCAACGTTCAGACAGAGAACATGCCCAATATAGAGACATATTCTCAACTCAAGTGGTCCACACCATATATTTATAACACTGCAGTCAGAAATATACTAATGAATATGTAATAACTAGCAGCTTTGCAGCATGTGTGTGTCTCTAACAAGTACATACCTATAGGATATTAAAAAGAATAGATAGCACGCTCTTGTTTCATAATTAACAAATGCACACAGCCTTGTATTTACTTTCATAGACAGAAATTAGACCTGTTACTTATATGCATATCAGGTACCAACAGCAATATGTTAGTAAATGCCTATGCTATTCAAATCATATTTTAATGCTGATTGATATGAGATGTAGCTGACAATGGCTTTAGCGTTTGTGATGTTATATAATATATATTCAGTATTATAAGTAAACGTATGTTGCATGTCTATTTGCAATCTAAGGTTCAAGGCTGATCAATTTAGACATACAAGACAATCTTTTTAGCCTTGTTATATAATGGAAGTTACTGTGTCTTTACACAACCATTCATTTTCAGTGAGGATGTTCAATATTAATATAACTTGCCTTTAATAAAAGCATACTTATAATTCAGCAGTTCTTTCATATATATATATATATATATATATATATATATATATATAAACAAAATCATAAGCAAGTCTGAGATTTGTTCTTGCTCATTACTGCTTAATGATTGTGCTACTTGAACAATTTAATATTTACAGAGTATCTTGATAATTAAACAGCAACTCCTTTTTACCCTTAAAATGCCTAATAACACATAGCTACATTCATGAACCTTAATTGACTTACTATCCTTAAGGTTGAGTACACTAGCTGCAGTGTGTTTACAAATATGTTATATAGTTCGGGTCAAGGACTTAAATATATTAAATTTTTATAAAATTAAGTTAAATTATAGTAATTTACGTGGGTGATCTTATCAGAAAAGATTATAGTAAAGTCTGTATGTGTTAACTATTCATACAGTTACTTCCAAGTGATATACTTATTTTTAAGCTTTGTGTGCTGTTTATGTGTACAATTCAAAATGAATAACAAATATTACAATATAATAAAACGTCAAGTATGTGTTGATACCTTCTAAATTCATTAGGTACTTCAGTATACTTTTAATATTTGTTAAAACTGTAAAAGCACTTTGCCATCTCATAAATAGTGTGCTGGTTACTTTAAGTAGCTTAGGAGCTGACACCACACCCATACTGTCTTGTTTTAGTGCTGACATCACTCATGACTGTTTACTTTCATTTTGTGCTGTTAGAAGGTTTAACACACTGTAATGGATTCTAACTGAAGAACCTTCATTCAGGGGTGGTAAAATAAGAGTTCCCAGCTCGTGACCATGGCGGGAAGACAAAAACAAAGTAAGTCAAGTTTTTAGGGATTTTTTAAACTGAACACCAGCTCATTAAACTTCTATTAGTTTTCTTAACATTAGGGGCAGATATACAAGCCAAACAGTTGTTTGTTAGTCAAAAGGCACTTTTAGCATCAAAGAATAGATAATTACTTTTCAAGGCACTTTTGACAGTTATTATTATCAGTTTTATATATTATTATGTGTATTAAATACATCAGTTTAGATATTTCATGCAGCTTAGTGTAAATAATATAAAAAGGAATCATGCTCATTTAAACACACCACATTAATATGTCAGTGTAAATACATCATATTCTATACTAGCAGTAAAAGGCAGGTAATTTATAAATGAACTATCTAAACATCATTTAGAGTTAGAAAAATCATGACTGTAAGTATTTACACTGTAATAGAGAAAGATATGTTACCTTGCTTTCTTTATGGTTGTTTCCTTTAGTTATAAAATGTCCTGCTTATTTTGTATTTATATTGTTTCAAAGACTGACACATGTATAAAGCATGAATGCTTTCAAAGAACTTTTCTGCCTTACAGAGCAAATAGAAGACAATAATGTTTGTGTTTTTCATATGTCTTTTATCGTTTCTTCTTCTTCTTCTTGTCAGCAGTGCTCCATTCATTTTTTTCTAAGTGACGCTTAACCCCAAATTGGGAGAAATCCATTTCTTCCACATTATCCAAGGTTTTATTAGCTGAAAGATAAGAAACTGTTGCTTGCAGAGTGTCAAAAGTTTTAGGACCTTCAGTAAAAAATATTTTTATTCTTGCAGGGAACAGCAGGTGGACTTTAAGTTGTCTTTTTTTCAATTCCTTTATCAGAGGGAGACATTCTTTTCTTGCAGTTATAACTCCAGCAGAATAATCATTATCAAATCTGATTATGTTGTCTTTGTATTTAACTGGAGAAGTTGACCATGCTGTTTTTAAAATAAGTTCCTTGTCCTGTGATGAAAAAACTTTACTATTATTGATCTCGGGTGATTTTTTGATTTGATGGTTGATGAAGCAGCTCTTAAGGATCTGTGGGCTCTTTGAATTCCATAAGAAAGAGCTTCAGGCAATTTTAAAACTTCTGGTAACCAGGTAGTAAGAAAAGTCACCATGTTATCTCCCTCTGTTTTCTCTGGTAGCCCATAGATGCGAAGGTTATTTCGTCTGGACCTGTTCTCTAGATCCTCTATTTTATTTTGTAATGAAGCATTTTGTTGTGATAAAAAATGTAGCTGAAGATCTTGTTCTGAGAGTCTGCCCTCAGTATCATTTAAGGATCTGTCTATGTCAGCTATTTGAGACTTCTGTTGCATCATTATTTCTTGTAATTGCTGTATTTGTTTTGTAGATCTCTCCTGAAAAGTGTCCAGTTTGGTATTCATTTTGTCAAATTTCACTGACAAGTCTTGTATAGCATTTAATAAAGACTGTATCTCCTTTTTCATCATCTGGTCCTGTGTGGTATGCTTAGAAAAGCTCATTTTCAGTAGATTCAGATACCTTCCTTCTTGTTTTTGACAGGAAAAATAATGTTTAAAGCCATATTTTTTGCACTGTAGACTTCTAGTAATATTAGTAGAAGTAATTCAACAAAATAGGTTTGTCTACAATATCTAGTTTTTAAAAATTCCTGTCAGAAATATCTTTTGAGTGCAAAGCTGAGAAAAGATGCTGCCAACCAGTCTACACCCTAGCCACGCCCCCGCCTCCTTCTGTCTTAATGGGCAGGCTCATGTAGTATCTCCCCTGAGTCCCTCTGTGTCTGTGATGACCTTGGCAATGGTGGAGGAGGGGGGGCTGTGTGGCCTTGCCTCATGCTGTTCCTGCTGCAGCTGTTTCCGCAGGATCATATTGTGTAGCATGGCACATACTATGAACATTTGTGTACATGTAGCTAGAGACTACTGCAAGGCACCACCGGATATGTCTAGGCAGTGGAACCGTGACTTGAGCATCCCAAACACATGATCTATTATGATTCTGGATTGTGCATGTGCCTCATTATAGAGTTCTTGTTCGGGTGTGTGTGTGTGTATTTCTGAGGGGTGTCATTAGCTACTGCTACAGTGCATAACCAGCATCCCCCACTAGGTGGCCATATGGGATGTCCCCACTGGCAAATGACTGGTACAGCTGTGTCATATGCCAGATGTGGGAATCATGATAGCTTTTAGGGCTGCCAGCACACACATTCAAGATAATGCCCTGGGCATCACACATGAACTGGCAGTTGATGGAGGGGAATCCCTTACGATTTATGTAGATACTACCCCGCTCTCCAGGTGGTGTTTTGATGTGTATGTGCATGCAGTCTATAGCACCCACTACCTCAGGGTATTCTGCTATTTGGTGGAAGGGACGCATATTGCTAGTCAACACCTCACGGGTGTTGAGGAAATATATGTGCTCACCGACATGTGCTGACATGGCATCCAGGAACTGGTGGACTACTCTGAATGCTGATGCCTGTGAGATCCCCATGATATCCTCAGTTGGCCTTTGGAAGGTACCTGTGGCTAGTATTCTTAAGCCTACACATACCTTGGTATCCACTGGAATGGGTTCCCCTCTGTTGGTTCTGTGTGTGAGATGTGGCTGGCACAGCTCAACAATTTACAGTAATGTTCCTCTCCACCCCATAGCACTCCACTATCTCCAGCTTATGTAGCCCCTGGTAGGTTACCCTGGGTTTGTACACTCTTTTTCTTCTCCTCACTGTGGGTTGGTCATCAGCATTCACATCCTTACCACCATCAGCCTCTTGTACGTACTGATGTATGAGAGCGACAGCAGCCCCTAACATTTTGTTAGTTTTGTCAGATAATATTTCCCCATCTGTGTACACTGGTGTTGTAGAGTTTGTGGGAAAAACCAGACTGGATGGTGTTTGCATAGTATATAGTAGTGTGCTAGGTTGTTCTATGTGTAATTGGCTGATTCTGATACATTTCACCTGCCAGCTATGCTAGTTTTCCTTGATTGTCTTCCTACTGCTGTTTTCCCTTCCCATTGCCTTCCCGTTTAAGCCCTGAGGCATGTCACACATATCCAGTGCTCAGATGTGAACAGATCTACTATTTCCTGCATTTTTTTTTTTTTGTTTAAAACCCGGTGCCCGGTGCGCACACCCATTTAGACTATATACATAGTGCTCAGGAACATCTGACACACCTTTTCTTAGCTGTGCTTAGCTAAGGGCAAACATGAGCCACAGAGCTCCAATGAGCTTAAACCAAGCATGACACACCCCCTCATGAAGTCATTTAGCTCTTAGACTTACACTGTTGTATTGCTGCACCTACACAGTTGGGTGCAAACTAACACTGAGATGAAAGCTGTGATCCAGGATCAATCCCCTCATTTGCATAAAACAGAATGCTAATTCATAGTTACCACACTTACACTCAGCCTTCCCCATTAGCAACTACTGCTCATGTCACCCCTGGTAGGTTACCCTGGGTCTGTACACTCTTTTCCTTCTCCTCACTGTGGGTTGGTCATCAGCATTCACATCCTTACCACCCTCAGCCTCTTGCATGTATTGATGTATGAGAGCGACAGCAGCCCCTAATATTTTGTTAGTTTTGTCAGATAAAATTTCCCCATCTGTGTACATTGGTGTTGTAGAATTTGTAGGAAAAACCAGACTGGATGGTGTTTGCATAGTCTATAGTAGTGTGCTAGGTTGTTCTATGTGTAATTGGCTGATTCTGATACATTTCACCTGCCAGATATGCAAGTTTTCCTTGATTGTCTTCCTACTGCTATTTTTCCTTCCCATTGCCTTCCCGTTTGAGCCCTGAAACCAGACTGGATGGTGTTTGCATAGTCTATAGTAGTGTGCTAGGTTGTTCTACATGTAATTGGCTGATTCTGATACATTTCACCTGCCAGCTATGATAGTTTTCCTTGATTGTCTTCCTACTGCTGTTTTTCCTTCCCATTGCCTTCCCGTTTGTGCCCTGAGGCATGTCACACATATCCAGTGCTCAGATGTGAACAGATCTACTATTTCCTTCCTTTTTCTTTTATTTTAAAACCCGGTGCCCGGTGCGAACACCCATTTAGACTATATACATAGTGCTCAGGAACATCTGACACACACCCTTTTTTAGCTGTGCTTAGCTAAGGGCAAACATGAGCCACAGAGCTCCAATGAGCTTAAACCAAGCATGACACACCCCCTCATGAAGTCATTTAGCTCTTAGACTTGCACTGTTGTATTGCTGCACCTACACAGCTGGGTGCAAGCTAACACTGAGATGAAATCTGTGATCCAGCATCAATCCCCTCATTTGCATAAAACAGAATGCTAATTCATAGTTACCACACTTACACTCAGCCTTCCCCATTAGCAACTACTACTCCCTGGTCTTGTTGTCTTATGCATGCCATTGACTATCATGGCAAAATGCTGATTTGGGTTTAAAAGCTTATTTCCAACTTTTTTCTTATTTTCAGCCCGATCCCATTTGTACACCGCTGCCCTATGCCTAAATGTCCGAAATCAGCCAAAAAAAAGTAAAAGTTATTTTTTACAATTTTTCAACTATTTATCATGCCAATGGCCATATATTTAGCCATTGGCATGCCTACTCTATTGATTATGTACTTTCTTGGGGGCTGTCATGCTTCCATTTTGTAATTTGCAGAAATGTATTCGGATATTAACCGAATACATTTCTGCGGGTTACACTATTCCTGCACAAACACCTGCCTGCTTCTTGGATTGCTAATTCACCTCGTTTACATGGTTTTCACCTGAAAATGGGGTAATTAGTATATAGCAGTAGTGTCTGTGCAGGAATAGTGTAGGAGCACTCGTGCATGTCCTGGGAGCTTGTTCATGGATCGCTCATCAGCCATATTGCATGCAGCAGCTCTTGCAATATTCCTGCACACCATGTAGAGCTTGCTGAATCCTGGGGTCTGTGTTTGCATGGGTTTCCTTTGGGTGCTCTGATTTCCTCTGACATTTCAAAGACATGCAGTAGGTGGATTGGACACTCTAAATTGGCCATGTGTAGTATAGATAAACTACCATGGCAGGGCTAGCCACCCAGCTGTGTAAACCATGGCTCTAGATGATTGTCACTGTCAAAGTGACTCCCCGACCCCATGTGGAAAAAGTGTGAAAAAGGGGTTGTGGCTGGCTGGCTGGCTGGATGGATGGGTGGACGGACTAGACTTGGGTAAAATAGCTTCCTTGCCTGTCATTAAAAAGACAACCCCATTCTTGCAACTGGGCATTCTGGATTTTGATAAATTAAAATCATGAAGAAACATTGTCCAACTCTGTACAGAAAAAGCAAAAAGTCCAGAGTAGGAGTAAAGTTCAAAGGGACAGAGCCAGTATTATAAAAATATAAGCAAATCATTCTTTGCAAGTATTTGCTCCCCCCAAAAAAATCAATGAAACATTATTTTTTTAATTTATACAAACCAGCTGTCTAATACCTTCTCAGTTTATTGCTTACTCATCTTTAACCATTATTGTTGCTTACTGCTATTACAAACCACCATTTGGTAGTGATCAATTGCTCTCCTTACACCAACAGCTTTACAATTGAGTTTAGCATCCTTCACGTCTGAGCTTATATCCCCTGTTTTGAATATGACTATGCCTCTTTCACTTATATCTCAAGCTTTGGCAGTACATCATACTAATGCATGATTTTTATATTCCTCTGGCTACACCTTTTGATTTGACAAGCTACAATTCTCTGATTATCATCTAATCATATTTCATTTTTGTAGGAGGTTTCTTTTTTGTCTCTGAAGTCTCTCTGTTTTCATTTACTGGTATCCCTGCATTATTTCCTAATTTCTATCATGACTTATGTTTCTGTAAGCTAATGAATCTTGTAGATGGAGGATACATGATGTAGTGGGGACATTTGTATTTTTAGAATATATGACAACTCTGTTCAGCATACATTTAAATCACATAAAATGTTAAAATTAATAAAGCAGAGCAGCACTCTAAGTAAGTGTAGAACAGAGAGTATGTTGTACTGTTAAGAAGCATTTCCAGATGTAGGCACGTGCATATAAATAGTGAGCACATGCAGGCAGCAGTGCCATTTCAAGAGAACAGCCAGAGTGTTAACATGCATGAGTGTGGTAGTCAGTCTCTTTGTAAGTTTATTTAAGTTTAAGTTACAAAGCCTTATTCCTGATGTGTTTGTGTGTAATAAAGCTGCTTGAACTGAGCCCACAATTATTCATCTGTTTTATCCTGACCAGACAAGCGACATGGTGTCAGAAGTGGGATTGAGAGTGCAACTTCTTCAAACCATGAGGTGCAGAGTTGAAGATGAAGGCAGATTGAGCAGGCTGAGTGATACAGAGCTCAAATGATCAAAAAGGGTCAGAAATTAACTTTAGGTAACCAAAACTTGCACAAATTATTTATTTTGCAGAGAAAATAAAACAGAGCATTTGTAAGGCACAAAACATTTTACTAATTAAATGTGTACCACAAACTGTATTATTAATTGAATGAAAGGTATAAAACACATTATTAATTAAATGAAATGTTTGAAACCATGATATTTGATAAAACTAGCATAAATATTCATATGGGGTTGAGAATTACCTTCAATTTGCATAACAAGCATGTTTAATGTAAAACAAGCACAAGAAAAGTATATTGAGCATGATAGGTTGAATGGGCATAACAAGTACAATAAAGGGGCAAAATAAGGTTAAAGAGCAATGTGACTGTATATTTTTTAGTAAAAGACTATGTTTTGGGCATAAACTACTATTTCACCTTGACCAAAGCCATTCCAAAGCATAACTAGAGTTGTTCAAAGTATCTCAGAGTGTGAAAAGTGTTTGCAGAGTGTGTGCTTTATTATGGTGCCATCATTTCAAAGAGTTTGCTGTGTGAAACCTAAATTTAGAGAAATGTGCAACCCCTAGGCCAATGTTGCATTAGAGAGGCACCTATTTCATACAACAGACCAAAAGCCAGACCAAAGACCAAAGTTATAGTTATATTGCAAAGTGCAGTCAAATTACAGCCATATCAAAAAAGTTTCTATGTACATTTATTCACAGAATGCCACCATTTCAAAGTGTTTTTTACACCGTACAGAGGTATTTCACAAAGTACAGCCATTTTGAAAGGTTCCCCTGCTGTGTACAGTTTATTTGCAAAGTACAATCATTTCGAAGTGTTTCTTACTCTGAGATTCTTCTGCTGTGTACAGTTTATTTGCAAAGTATAGTCATTGCAAAGTATTTCTTACACTGATAAGGAGTGGTTTCACAATGTGCAGTGATTTTAATGTGTTCCTGCTCTACAAAGACTTATTTGGGAAAGTGCAGTTATTTCAAAGAGGCTGTTGTGCTATTCGGCATAATTACAAGTTCTGGCATAAAGTTCTGGTATATTTATGTGTGTAGGTATGCTTGTACATAACTACAAGCACCTTCACTACTGTGTGTTGATATGACAGAGAACTTTCACAGACCCAGTGCATTTGTGTTTGATCATAATATTTTGGAGAATTAGAGAGTATGTGAGCAGGAATACAATATTTTCATACAAGCATCTTTTTCTGACAAAGATGCATGTACAAGGGCATTCATTTTGCTTAACTTAGTTGGGTCACAGGCCATTGAGAGAGCACATTCATTTGTGTATGCATCAGCAAAATATGCAGGAGAGGGGGAGAATCGCCATATTGTTGTACCGACTGAGTCAAGAGAGGACACTGAGTGCTAGAAACATAAATTTATAGAAATGTGCAACCCCCAGACCAATGTTACATTACAGAGGCACCTATTTTATACAAGAGACCAAAAGCCAGGTGAAACTTTTGCAGCTTATATCACCGACTTTAGAAATAAGTCTAGAATATGCAGATTTGGTGACTTCAAACATGAGTTAATAAAGGACAAGTTTGTGTATGGTGTTAATAATGCTGCAGTGAGAAAGATTTTGCTTCATGACAGTGATTTAACACTTAACAAAGCTATAGAGTTTTGTCAAATACATGAGCTTACAGAAATGCACACAACTATGCTTGCAAGTGATAAGACCATGGTTTAAACAGTTTTTAGACAAGCGTAGAAGGCATGCAGCATGTAGCTAGCAGAAACAGGCCTAAGCACATGGCAGCTACAACCCCTCTGGGTTTCCCAGGGAGGACCCGTAACTTTCTAGCAAATGCCAAGACTAGCTCAGCAAGATGGACATGCTCAGTGGAGTATAAGGATGAGTCAGCAAAACCCAAGTCAAGTCTTATTGTTAACTGTATTGATTGTGGTGCCAAACAGGAGTCTAAAAAAAGAGAAGTGCTTAGCATTTGGTCAGCAATGCCACAAGTATAAAAAATGGAACAATTTTCAAAAGTTTTGTAAATCAAGCAAGCCTCATTCAGTTATTAAGAAACATCACTCAAAAAAGCAAGTTGATCATGTAGAAAGCTGCAACCCTAAATTCTATGTAGATGGTGTATCAGTGGTCAGGGAAAAAAGTTAATGCAGTAGATTTGTTGGCAAAGAATGAAGTATGTTGTATTGTTCTGATCAATGGTAAGCCCATGGAGCTCAAAGTAGACACTGGTTCAAAATGTAATGTTATGTCAGCAGAAATATTTTTCTAGAGTGAGAGCTACTGAGCAACTTAATTTGGCTAAATGTGTGAAGTGTGTTGTTTATGGAGGTGAAGAGATTTAAACTGAAGGCTCAGTAGTGCTTTCATGCTATTCGGCTGGAAATAGTTACAGATTGCAATTTTATGTAGTCAGAAGACCTCTGTAGTCATTATTACGTCTCAGAGGCAGTTTAAGAATGAAACTGCTTTATTTTACCAAAGAAGTACATCACATAAGCATGTGTCCCAGTTCCAGCTTCAGTGGTGCTATTTTCTCAGAGTATGCTGATGTTTTCTCTGACAAGCTAGGCCGACTTCCAGTTGTGTACTCCATTAAAGTAGATCCAGAGTTCAGTCCAGTGGTCAGACCACCAAGGAGAGTTCTAATAGCTATGCAGGACAAAGTCATGATCTTGTTAGATGAGATGGTGCAGCAAGGTGTGATTTGTCCAGTCACAGAACCAACTGAGTGGGTGTCTTCCATGGTAGCTGCACAATAAGAAAAGTTCTAATGAAATCAGAATATGCATTGACCCAAGAGACTTGAACAAGGCATCAAAGAGACCTCATCATCCTATGCATACAGTCAAAGAGATTGCCACCCTCATGCCAAATGCAACTGTTTTTTTCTTTCTTGGATTTAAAGAGTTCATTTTGACAAATGATGCTTGATTGCAAATCTTCATTAATGACTGCATTCAGCACACCATTTGGTAGATACAGGTTACTCAGGATGCCTTTTGGAATAAATTCTGCCAGTGAAGTCTTTCAGAGTGCATTGGAGCAAATTTTTATGACTATCTGTGTGGTATAATAGTGGATAATTTACTGGTTGGAGACAATGGTGAAGCAGAGCATGTCAGAAACCTCAGGAAAGTTCTGGACAGAGCATGTGAAGTGAATTTAAAGCTCAATCCTCTGAAATGTAAATTCAGGCTACCAGAAGTTACTTATGTAGGTCATTTATTTACCAGTACAGGCTTACAGCCAGATCCTTCTAAACAAACAGCCATTCTTGAAATGCCAGCTCCAGACAATGTCCTAGCATTACAGCATTTCCTGGGTATGATTAACTATTTGGGCAAATTCTTCCCTGACTTTGGTGAGTTATCAGTGCCTTTAAGAGAGCTGACATGCAAAAATGTTGTCTGTTCATGGTTGGAACAACACCAGAGAGAATTTGATAACCTCAAACAGGAAATTGCCAATCCTCCTACAGTGAGATACTATGATGTTCACAAACCAGTAGTTATTTCTTGTGATGCTTTAAAGTTCGGTCTTGGTGCATGCAGTTATTCTTCAAGAGGGCAGACCCATTGCCTATGCATCTAGAACTCTTACCCAAACTGAGATGCAGTATGCTCAAATTGAGAAGGAACTTTTAGCAATTGTGTTTGCATGTTCAAAGTTCCATGATTATACTTATGGCCAAGTTATCCAAATCAAAACAGATCATCAACCTCTAGTCACTATTTTAAAGAAGCCTGTGCATTCAGCTCCAGCAAGACTAGAAAGAATGATGCTTAGATTAAAAAAGTATAATTTTAAAATAGTCTACACAAAAAGCAGACTTCTTTATCTGGCTGATACCTTATCCAGATTGCCCAGAAATACCGCAGAACAGCTTGATGTAGAGAATTTTGACCTTGATGTCATGTAAGTGCATAATTTTTCTACCATGAGACTTGATCATCCAAAGACTGATCCAATTTTGCAAAAGCTCAACCACTTAATCAATGCTGGCTGGCCATCAAAGCAATCCTGTGTATGGCCAAAAGTATAACCTTATTTTCAATACATAGATGAGATGCGCATGCTCGTCGAGTTCCATTTTTTTTTTATTTTTTAACAACATACTAAAGCAGCATCTAATATCTGACTGCTGTAAAAGGCAGTCCAGATAAAAGAAAAAGCATCAATGTGATGCCCAGAAGTCTAAGTGGGTTTAACAGCACCATAATTAGAAGGGGGTTCGGACTGCCACATCCGCAGGCATGTACGTGATGTGGATGGCTGGATTGCTACTGATTGGTTCTTGTTCTCTTCTCAAAAAAGAGAGCGAGAAACAATCAGTAGCACTAGCACAATAGTACTGTACTTGTGTTGATCAAGAGGTCGTTGGTGGTGCTTTACTGCTTAGTTTATTTATTTTTTTTTGTCTTGGGTGGCTAAGGTCTTGCACTGACTGCAGTGAGAGAGCAGAGAGGAAGACCGAGATACATAAACTAGCTGAGGTAGGTACTGGTCTGCTGGAATCAGCTCTGTACCCTTTTTTTTTTTTTTTTTAAATGAATTAATTTACTTAGTCGGACTGTCAGACATCTGTCCCTAATTGTAAGAATTATAGTTTATTTTGCTCATCATTCATAAGATTTTTGAAAAAAAATGAAAATAAATCTTCAAGAGGTATGTGTTTGTGTGTGTGTGTGTGTGTGTGTGTGTGTGTGTGTGTGTGTGTGTGTGTGTGTGTGTGTGTGTGTGTGTGTGTGTGTGTGTGTGTGTGTGTGTGTGTGTGTGTGTGTGTGTGTGTGTTTGCCTTTATATCTGTATAGTAAAACTTCACAATCTTTGACCCATATCCTTTCAAATTTTCTTTTAAAACAGAACTGCTGATCTGCATTTTTTACTTACCTTTCCAACTGTCATAACATCATCAGTTCCATTAGATGATAAATAAATGTAGATTTACTTATAATTGCACTGTAATATATATATATATATATATATATATATATGTATATATATGTATATATATATATATATATATATATATATATATATATATATATATATATATATAACATACATTCATAGGTTCATAGGTCATAGGTAGGTTCATCTGCGCGGAAGGCATTTACCCCTAGCCCATAGTTTTTTGGCCCACACCACCCCTTTTTTATTGGGGGGATTATTAACTATACTTTTTTGTTGCTGTTGACTCTGTTGAGCAGTGACACTGAGGGGTATGTATATATACATCCCATCCATTATTCCAGGTTTCTCTTCTCTCTGCGGCCAGCGAGGTGGTGCTCTGCTCCACATATATGGATTTTTATTCCACAGCATAGGGTATCTTGGGGTGACCTCCATCCCTCCAGCACGTCCCATTTGTAGCTTTTTGAGTTTGAGTCTCTGGCCCCGACCTCTGATAGATTTTTTTTGGTGTGAAGCATTGAATCATCATCTGGTCATCTGAGCCTAAGGTTGTGTTTAGCAATAGTCACTGAGTGCCTCTGCACAAATAGAGCTGCTCGAGTTTGAGTTCCTTCAGTCGGGCAGCATAGGACAGATGTTTGAGACCCTTTACTTTTTTTTTTTGTCCTTTTTCCTTTTTGCCAGCTAACAGTTGTGTCAGACGGGTCAGATACATTCGAATGGGGCATTGTATTCAATCATTGGTCTGATGATGAGATGGAGAGGATGACTTGACCTCCCCTTGATCTAGATGAAGAACCTTCAGGTGGGGGATGAGAATAGTCTCATGATACTACTTTAGCTACTACATGGGTGTCGATGACAGACTACTATCAACCTGGTGTCCCTGATGGATAACTTCTTCTGTACTTACCCCTATGGTCAGCTTTGCCTTTGGTATGTAACGTTGGATTGCTATGCATTTTGTAGGCCAACTTTCTGGCATGGCCTATTAAACGGCCATGGTTTCTGCACCTGTCATTCTGTGATACCCCATGGCTCTTTTCTACTGTTTCTGTTTGTTTAGTCATCTGCAAAACTTTGTCAGCTATAACCTCCTGTGTTTGTTTGCCGTACTCGGGAAAGCCTGATGCCAAGAGGGCCCAACCCTCAATCTGTGGTACAAATTGTATCAAAGGCCTTCGCCAGATCGAGAGGTAGGCTGTATGGACTGCCTCCTCATCAAATGCTTTGGTGACTGTTTCAAAAAGTCAACAAAGTAGAGAAGACATGATCTGCCTGACAAAGCCAAACTGGGATGGAAAAGTCTGCAAATTCCTATATTTCTTATTTCTTAGAGTCCATTATGATCCTCTCCATGGATAAGGCTTTTTGCAGCTAAGGGCTAATGGGCGGTAATTTCCAGGGCAGTCAGAGGCACCACCACCTTGGTGTGCAATCACAGTTGCAGTGCGCCACTCCCTGGCACGATCCAGAGGTAAGACTATGATTAAACAGCTGTCCTAGCTGTGGGTTTAATTTTCGGGGACACCATCAGGGGAGAAGTTTGCACTGAACCTGTCAGCCAGTATGTTGGCAATGTGTCTGTGGATCATATTCTCACATCATTTTTTGAACTAGTTGAGCATATATATCTGAGTTTCCTCTCAGGTTTCTAACATAGCCAAAGCTAAAGCTTTAGTCTTTTTGAGTTTTTTAGCTATTTTTCTTTCATTTGCTTTTTTGGATGATGATTATGAGAGCTCTTAGTTTTTACTATAGTGATCAAGGTTTTACCTTTTTTTTTTTATTTTTTTTGTCTCTTCTTGTAGTAGCTTCCTCCTTTTTTGTAGAGTTTGTTTATGGCAGGTGCAGGCCCACTTGGTTTTGCCTTTGGTTGTTGCCTTTGGTTTGCTTGCATCCAGGATTGCTTTCCCTTGCGCAGCTGCATGGTGTAGCTGCAGGTGCATGTAAAAGGCATTTGGCTGGGGTTTCAATTGTTTTCCTGGTTTTCCTAGGGTCTGAAGGGCACTAAAAAGTTAGTGTGAAGTCGGCTGTATTGTTCTTTCTTTTAAAATTTTCTTTTCAGTGGGGATGATGAGGACCTCCAGGATAGTTTGTGAGTGGGATAGGGACCTGTGAGCGAGGGTATATTGTTGTGGTGAATGTTGACCATGAACATTATCTCTCCGAGAGCATGTGGATGTCTGGATGGTGTCTGTGTGTAGTGGTTGTTTGACATTCTGAGGCATTGGGTTTGGGGAATTGAAGGAATGTGTTCCCTGGACTTTTAGCTGTAGAAGTCCAGGTCTGAATTGGGTGTTCCTATTGGATGGTGTTTTGGTGTACATCATAGGGGTGATGTTTCTTGTGAAGTATCAGGGAGGTTTGTTGGAGGGAGTAAGAGCCTGAGGTTTCTGAGTTTGCCATGTGACAACTGCAGCCAAGCACATGGTATTGTGTAACCAGGCTCTAATGCTTATGCGACAGTCTTGCCTATGGTGCTCTGCACCTGGGTGTCTTCCGATGTTTGGGTGGTGTCGATTTGAGTCTTATGGTTACCTCCTGATTTTTGTTTGATAGGAGGAGCATGCTCCATTCTAAAATATGACCAAACAGGCGGGTGCTCTCCTTGTATGAACCCTCCCAGTGCAGGAGCTACTGCACAATGCATCGGCATTGTTCTCTACTCTGTTCTGAGCAGAGTGCGATTTTGAGACAGCATTTTGAGAAGGGCCTCGCTTTTTTTTTTTTTAGTTTTTTGTCTTTTTGTGGTGAGCATTATGGGGAGGAATTTGAGCCTGCAAGGCAAAGTGGGGTGGGAATGGGGGAATCCAGTCTCCTTGCCGCCATCTGGAATTTGTCCATGTAGTCATCCTAGCGCCCCAGATCCGCATGTCCTGTGCCTGACCTTACAATTAAGCCAGAGTTTGAAATTCTTTGAGCTTGATCTCTGTATTCTGTATTGTGGCATCATTCTGATCATCTTGCCATACTGCTATTTGTGTCTTGGTGAAGAATTGGGGATCATCTTAGTGTCAGGCTTTTCACCTTCTCATTCGAGGTAGTGGTAGGATACTCAGCAAGGTCAGTCGTCTTTTCTACAATGACCATAATCAATATTGTCTGCTGTCGTTTATAGCTGAAGTGCTGACTGCGCTATGCATTTATTTGTACCTGCTGCTGAGAGACTGACTTGCTCTTTACAGGTGCTGGTGTTGAGAGCCGACGTGCAGTGTGTCTGAGTGATCTTCTGGCTAGTGTGAGTGGCAGGCTGTGTGTGTTGTCTGTTGATGTTGGAGCCTGTTGACTGTTATGTCTTTGTGTGTTTATGTGTATGATTTGAGGTTGTGATGGTACTATGTGAGACTGGGTCTATAGTGTGTGGTAAAACTTCTCCTCCCTCCTGTCTCCAGTCCTATGTTGGCTGTATAGTTGCATCTCTCGCATGTATTTGTGTTTTGTGGGGAGGAGGAGAGGTTTGTTCAGGTACATGAGGCAATTTGTAAGCATTGCCTTTCTATTCCTGTGTCTTCACAGCTGAGCAGGAGAGGCACACTAGCAACTGACATGCTAGAAGGACTAGACAAAAAACTTTAAAAAGATTCCTGCCGATCAAAGTATTAAGTACCTGTAGGAGAAGTGCTAGGGTTTAACAGATAGAGAAAGCTCTACTGCAGTCAAGTAGAGATGTATCAGGTAGTATTAGAGAAAGTGCTAGTAACAGGGATGCTTATAACATGACATTATGAAAGCTGAAACACTGTTTTTATAGCATGTAGATTATCCCTGAATCATGAGATTTGAGTTAATTGCATATTGTGATCACATCATACAAAACTAGAAAATATAGATGTTAAACCACAGCTTTCCATTACAAAAGCACACAGTTATTCATTTTGGGTATGTTACATGGAGTGTTTAGATAACCAGCATGAAACATAATTTACAGTAAGAAAGTCTGCATCACAATACCTGTTGAGTGAGGTGTATATTTACAATTAAGACCTGACTGAGTTGTGGGGCTTCTACAGAACGAGAATTTTCTAATAAAGAACAAAATGTAACATTATACAGTGCCAATCAATGTTATGCCTTTGCTTTTAACTTACATTTGCTTATGGTGCAGACTTAAAAAGGTGCTTTGCATAATAAAGATACAATCATTTATTTTTCATTGTAAATCAAAGACTGATAGCATCTTGACTGTGAACACCCTTACCATGCTATCAGATTAAACTGTTTGCTAACAGACATTGCAGAAATACAGATCAGAGCAATAGCTGTGGCGGCTTCATGATTTACTTCAATATTGTTTGTGCAGTTCTGATTTCAGATTAAAAGTCTATGATTTATTTACAAAGCTGAGGATGATCTTTTCTAAAATGTATTTTGATTTAATAGTTTACAGTTAAAGTGGGCAGCATTCACAAGAAACAATTATCACAGCTAGAGACTCTAGTCCCCATGTCATTTGTCTGATCTTCCCCCTGCTGAATGTACTGAATAAACTCAACTAAGCATTGTGAATTCATCTGCTGACACAAATGGACCGCAACTGCTGCTAGAAGCAGCAGAGGATACTCCTTACTGCTAGTAGGATTATTTTAGAAGCAGATGAGATAGAAACAGAGGAATTTACTCAGGTATGTGTTATAGCTCGGAAGTGTGTGTGTGTGTGTGTGTGTGTGTGTGTGTGTGTGTGTGTGTGTGTGTGTGTGTGTGTGTGTGTAATGCCCCAATTGATTTCTACTGATGGCTACAGAGACAGTGTGTGTTTGTTATGTTGGTGGCTAGAGAGAACTCAGGATACCTGCTGGTGGTGGTTAGAGAGTACCTCAGGCTTGAACCCTAAACATTGGGTGCAGGTAGCAAGAGCCTAAATACCTTACCCACCACCATTTGTGGAAGTTTTGCAGATTTTTGCCTCATATCTCTCTTCAAGAGAAACCTTGACGAGTGGATGGGAAACAGAAAGTTTACCCCAGGGATCCCTTCAGTGACTGTGCTGGACAGAGGCACAGGGAACTAATCTAAGGGGGCGGCGAAAGCTAACACATTCTGGCTAGGCTTATAAATGCCTTCGGGCAGATAGCCTAGTACCTACCTATGAACCTATGAGAGACTTGAACCTCAGCACTGAAATAAATAGGACATGCTGGAGGGACAGATTCATAACCCAGAGGCTCCCTTCACTCTGGAATAAAATCCCAGTCCAGGTTAGGCAGAGTCCCTCATTGACTCTCTTCAAGAGGAATCTTGATGAGTGGATGGGAGATCGTAGGTTTACCCCGGGTATCACTTCTGTGTCACTGTTAGACAGAGGCATAGTATACTAACCTCGAAAAAGGGCATAGCAAAATAAATTTAAAATGGGTGGCAAAAGCCAAACACATTCTGGCTAGGCTTATAAATGCCCTAGGGCAGATAGCCTAGTATGAACCTATGAACCTATATCTCTGTTCTGTTCCTCATAAAATCTGTGGTGTCTGAATTTTTAATTCCTTAAATAGTTGATGGTGCAGTGGTAGCATTGTTGCCTTGCAGCTACAGGTTCACTGGTTTGATCCGTGGCTGGGGTGGAGTCTGCCTGTGTTTTTGTGGGTTTGCTCTGGTGTCATCTCATGTTACAAAGACATATGTCTGCAGTTTTTCTCCCTGAGCCGCTGCTGAAAATTGGATTTTGTTCCAAGTCAGACTTTCCTGGTTAACAAATGTTAAATAAATAAAAATGACAGGCATTTGAATTTCAGACTTCATATTCTTCAGGAAAGTACACTGTAACACAAAACCTTTTATTCTAGCAATTTTCTAAGTTTTTAAGATGAGTATTTGAAATTTGTCTCTACTTTTGGGACTGTATCCCCCCATTATTGGCTTCGTCCAGGTTTTTTGTGCTAAGGTTGAGTGCTATGGTGAGAACTGAATTTACTGAATATGTTTGGGGGCTGTATTCCCCCATTATTGGCTTTGTCCAGGTGTTTTGTGCTAAGAGGTTAACAGCTTTGGTGAGAATTGAATTCACTAAATGGTAGCCATTTAAGTTTCAGTCTTCCTCTCTTTCCCAAAACAGCTGATTTGGCATAGTGCTATGTTGTTCTGACTGTTATGCACAGGGTCCTGGGTTTAAGGCTCGGCAGTGAAATGTATGCTAGTAACACAGCATTTTATTCTAGCAACTTTCCAAGATTATATAAGCAATGTTTAAAATATGTCCCTGGTTTTTGTCCCCCCAGTAAATTTTGGCTTTTTCCAGATTTCTTGTGCTTCAAAGTTGAGAGATACAGCTGAGTGTCTAATAGATTTTACAAGGAGCTGAGAGCAGCAGGGGAAGAGAAGTTTAGTGCTGCTAATGCTGAGTCTGCTTGCAATGTTAATAGCACAACAGGTCGTATACTTGCTTTTGATGCAGAAGGCTGTGAGTTCTGCTCCCACAATATGTAGATGCATTGCTGATACTGTGTTGTAAAGGGGGTGGATGCTGTAGTCCTTTTTGGTGAAGATACCTAGTAGCTATGAAGCTGTTATCAGTTTGCCATCCATTCCCTATTGCAATATTACTAGCTTATCATTTTTTAATGTAACATAGGCAATTTCTCAAGGGCAGCAGGCACCTTACTTGTAGATGAAACAATGAAATATAAATTTGTTTGCTAGCAGTAGCCTCTCCATTAGTTTCAGATCTCTTTAATGTGAAATTATTTAGATGACATTTATTTCTTCAGAGATTGTGCATATTTACTGATACTGGTGGATTGTTAAAGTTTGAGTAGACTTTTAGGATGGAAATGTTCTAAATTGGGCAGTTTTGTCATTATTGGTGCATGTCCTTATTTTTGGGCCTTTGTCCCACTTCTCTATATGGCTTTGTCTGGATTTCTTGCTCTGAGGTTGAGAGGTATGACAAATGTGTCAGAGCCATCACCGTCAGCCAGAAACATTTCAAATTGTGACATACTTGTTGCACCCCACTCCCCCATGTAGTCACTCTGGATGTGCCCAAGCGACAAGGTAAGGAGCAGTTATGCAGTGTAAGTGTGCAGATTATTCCTCATCCAAGGTAGACACAAGTATGACAGTGACTTTTCATCTGTCCTTGATTTTGCAAAATGTTCTGGTTTTCTGTCATATTTTTATACTGTTGATTTATGCTTCTTATTACTCAGAAAATGCATGCTGTCACAGTTCCCTGTTGCTCTGTGTTTAAGTAGCAATGTTTTAATGACCATCAGGTAAGCTGGTCTGACTTTGTAAGATGCAAGTAAGCTTTAATAAGCATATTGTTAAAGAATTACCAACACTGAAAAAGCCTTTTTGTTGTTGCCATCCAGAGAATATTGACATAACTAGATAACGTATAAGCCTTAGGTATTGAAGTGCATATGACAGTATTTGTAATAAAGGACAAGATTACAGTATTTTCAAAAGCTCATTACATTTGTTGGAGACTTGCAGTCATCTTTGCAGGCTTTACCTGTAAACTAAACAGAATGCCAATCTATCACGTGTGGTCTGTAACCTGTGCAGTAATCCTTTAAGCAATTTATCTTGAGCTTGTTTTTTGTTTGCTGTTCATTTTTTTACTTTGATCATGGTTTCCCCATGAAATGAGTGGATAGTTGTTATCAGGCAGCAGGTCTTTTTTGGATAAGAAACATTTTTACAAGTGGGGGCATCACAGAGATTACTACTTTCAGCATGCTACTTGATAATTTTATTTATAAAGCTGAATATAAATTATAATTAGAACTGCAGTGCAAGGAGAAGTGGTTTGAGTTAAGTGCTGCTTGTTTTTTTATATACTTGATTTTGACTGGCATTCCAGTAATATATTTAAAAAGTAATTTAGTTTTTCATGCCTCACAATCTTTTTGTTTCCATCTAGATTTTAAGTAAGCTGTCATGTAGCCAATGCATTGAAATATCTTTTTCTTCTTTGTCTTGATTGTACTCTCGTATTGATGGTTTGGCACCCAGGGCAGCATATTTAATTAAAGTTCCGGTTGTGGTTTTGAGCATAGCTCTGCCCCTTTCTAGTTGACCACACCCCCTTCCCATTGGCCCCACCCATTCAGCTGTCTCCTGCACTCCCCCTTTGATTAGAAGTCACCAGCTGCCATTGATGGTATCATTTTCAAAGGTCCAAAATATATTGTTCCTACTTCCTTACAACATGAATACGATTCAGATTTTGCATTGTGGCCACACAGGTTATGATTTTACCAAAAGAAGGGCAAGAGGACTAGTATTTTGGCCTTCTCTGTCAAAGGACATTGATAAAGTGCTTTCATCTTGTTCAGTATGCAATAGTACTAAACCACATTTGCAAAAAGAGCCACTTCAGCTAAGCCAGATTCCTGAACTACCTTGGTCAACAGTAGCCACTGACATATTTGAGTGGAACAATCATCATTACTTAGTGTTGGTAGACTCTTTTTCAAACTGTTTTGAGATTGATTTACTACCTAACCTAATGTCCAGTGTTGTTATTACTAAGATGAAATGTCATTTCTCAGTCCATGGTAGTCCACACAAAGTTATTTCTGACAACGGTTCTCAGTTTATCAGTCACTTGTTTCAGAAACTTGCAAAAGAGTGGGACTTTATCCATGTTACTAGTAGTCTGGAATACCCACAGTCAAATGGCCTTGCGGAACACACAGTAGAGAGTACAAAGCAATTACTAGAGAGGTCAAAGTGTGCCAATACCAATATCTTCTTGAATTTACTTAATTTCAGAACTATACCCCTTGACAACCTACTTTGCTCATCTGCTCAGTGACTTCTACCTTGGCAAACTAAACAACCTTGCCTATTAGTTCTAGTTTGTTGTTGCCTAATGCTAAAAACAGCAAAGCAATCAAAGCCCAACTTTTTAAGAAGCATTCTTTTCAGAAGTCCAGCTATGATACAAAACAGCAAAATGAGCAGATTTCTTTGTCCGTTAAAAGAAGGAAGGACATCAAGGATGCAAATAGCAAAAGGCTTTGATCAAATTGGTCAAGTGAGAGGTATATGTGCCAAGCCAAGATCCTACTTAGTGGAATCTGAGGGTATAGAATACAGGAGAAGCCGTAGGCATCTTCTTTCTGTGCCAGAAATAATATTCCTGTGTCAGAAATGATATTGCAGCATCATACCTGTGATACAGACTCTAGATCTCAGAGCAACCCTGACAATGTTCATACTGAAGAACATGTCTCAGTATCCATTCCCATTCCTGATGATGTCCAAGACGTCCCTAAAGTTGAGTATTCCTTGAAAACAGTCCCCATTGCTAGATCCAATTCTGGCTTTTATGTTACATGATCAGGTCATATTTCTAGACATAGTATGAAATACACAGCAACCCAGACATGATTGTTTTATATGTGTCTGATTTTGTATGATTGCTTGTCAAAGAATTAGTTTTGTATAATTGCAAGTCAAAAAATAATTTCTGTATAATTGCATGTTATTGAATACAGTCATTTGATGTATGAACCATTTCTCAAACAGGGAGGATGTAAAACAGAGCATGTGTATGTACCTTTAAGAAGCATTTCTAGATGTAGGCATGTGCTTGTAAATAGTGAGCATGTGCAGGTAGCAGTGCCATTTTGAGAGAAAAAAGCCAGAGTGTTAACATGTATGAGTCTGGTAGTCAGTATGATTATAGGTTTATTTAAGTTTAAGTTACAAAGCCTCATTCCTGATGTGTTTGTAAAGCTGCTTGAACTGAACCCACAACTGTTCATCTGTTTTATCTTGACCAGACAAGAGACAGTAAGGATATGAAGAAGGGATATATAACATCAACAGTGCACACATCTACTCAGAATTTCTAAATAATGATATCAGGTTGTCCAATCTATGTCACAACATGCAAATGTTATAAATATATAAAAATGTATAATATGCCAAATAAGCAACCAAGAAAGTTATAAAGCTCCTGTAAGTTACTATACATTCCGTGAAAGACAGTCCTAGAGTGCTATGATATGAACACATCATGTGAGCACAGAGAAGAGTATTGGTGACAGTTCTGACCAAACATCCATGCCCCCTGTTTACTTAACCAGCTATTTAAACTTTGAAATGTCTATACAAAATAATTTTCCACTGAGGTGTAACCACCTTCCACTACTTACATATAGTAATAAGGAGGATGGTTATTGTAACCCTAATCCATTTAAATACTGTTGAATTACTACTAAAATCAGTGTGTGTGCGTGTGTGTGGGGGATATTTAAAGTAATTTGGTCAACAAAATATGGAAATCCATAAGAAATGAACACATTTACTACCTGGCCTTTTGCCAACAGCAGGCCATACCAAGGCTTTCTTGGCTGATATAGCATGGAACATTAATTTTGTACTTAGTTGCTGTGTCAACATATCAAGGTGTGCCCTACCTTAACCTTCAAAGATATGTCTTTTTTCTTTTTTACTGTGATTCAGGCTACAAGCTCCACTAAGGGTATCACATTTCTTAGAGTGTAAAGGCAGATATTGTCATCATCCATGCCATACCCTATAATTGTTTCACTGCAGACATATGGCAAGAGTGTCTGTCCCTTTATCAAACAGATTTAAGGCTATGAACTTCCAATAAGCTTTATCGTTTAGCTCTGGGTTAGAGCTCCTCATCTTCCATATGACCTACTGTCTCACTCTTAAATGGACTTATTTTATTGGACTTAACAGTTGAGTGCAAACAGGTTACCTTTGAAAATTGATACTTGTCACTATTTAGTTCATATAAATAAGTAATTAAAATCACGTTTCATGTTATCAACCTTTTTTGCCATCTATTGTGGTGTAGATCCTCCTAACATATTGTAAAACATGGAGCAATGAAGATTAAATGTATAATTTGTTTTCATGTACTGGTATACTCTTACTCTGACCTCATACCGTCATACACATTTGTGAATGGCATATTGCATGATTTACTTCAAGGCACATTTCTCTTCAAAGTCTTCATTTCACTGGCACTGCAGCAGGAAAAGGTATTGAATACCTCCACAGATGACAAGGAGATTCCCTATACAATTGATTTCAAATTTAAGAGGATGGGATGTGAATAGATAGCAAGTTATAGGAAAACCTAGACATACAGTTAATGCTAATAAGTGTAAAATAACAAATCTGAGCAACAACGTCCAGTGGTGAGATTAGTTATTAGTCATAGTATGTAAATTAAAAATGATCCTGATATGATGATATTAGATTACATTAAAGTGGACAGCAAATGAGAAGCAGTAGTAAAAATAGCTAAGAAAACCCTGGGATATAAATGCCACAACATCGAAACTGCAAATCCGGAAATTATGTTTTCTCTATACTGTAGGAAATTGTCATACTTGGAGCTCTTTTTATAAATTAGATGACCCCCACATCTACAAATCATATGATGTTTGGCAGGGTCTGTATGAAGGAAGATAAATTACTTAATACAACTATCTTGTTATAACATAGCAGTATTTACATTTTTAATTACTGAAGTCCACAGCTATCACACCTGTTCTGTAGTGTACCAAAAGAACTGCTCTGTTTTACTCATGGCTGGCATAATATATTTTTTGAAAAGATTGGGCATGCTAAATGCATTTTAATTAAAATAAATATCTGGAAAAGTCAGCCATCAGTCTAGACTTGTTACTGGGTCCTTCCTGAGATGAGTCCAATGTTATAAACCGACTCTGCAATAAAAGGAAGAAACTCTTCAAACTACATAGTAGATACAACTTTTTTGTACTCAAGGAAACAAATACAGTCCTTTCCTGGTCAGAGTGCAACAAATAACTAAAAACTGAAAAATCACACTTCAAGGGTGAGCAAGTGAAAACTACTAGGTTTTTGTGTGCTAATCACATTCATCCAAGTTGTAACGGGTCTTCATCAGAACGGGGCAGGCTTGTTGGAAAGCCTCTGAACTTTTTTGAGGTGTGCATAGTCAGGTGGTACATCACATGATTGGGCACAGGATTGGTCAGGCATGGGAATATAGAACAAATCTAGAAACATCATTTGGACATATTTAACAATGTAGAACACAAAAACTTTTTTGTGTATTTTCTTGGTGTGCAATGTGTTATGGAACTACTAAACCTTTAAAGACATAAATAGTCAAATGTTCTAATTGAAATAATGCTCATTTCAAACACACTGAAATTTGTATAAGTAAAGTCTGTTTTCTCAGTGGTTGACCATGTGTTTATGGATTTAAAAGAAGAAAATTTTACAAGTAGACTTAAAATAAAAGAGACTAAATGGTTGATTTTATACAACCGGACAGATATCCAGGATTAAATTCATTGATTAATATAAACTGTTTTTTATAGCTCATACTTAAAGAAAATGTACAAGACTTCTTTATGTATTTATGCTATTTAAACGTTTAAATGATGTTTCTTGAGTGCTTTTATATTTTTATGGTATGGCGGTAGCATTGTTACCTCACAGCAAGAGGTTCTCCCATTCGATTATCGGCTGGGCTTGAGAGTGCCTTCTGTGTGGAGTCTGCATGTCCTCCCTGCGGTTGGGTAACGTTCGAAAGACATGTGCGTAAATGGGCATGCCCTCGTTGAAGGTTGGGCGTTGAGCTGGTGCCTTGGCATTTTGTAAAAATCTACTGCCAATCATTAGTGGACAGGAGTTCTGCTGTGGTGACCCCTTACTGGGAAAAGCCGAAAGACAAACAACAACAACTGTTTGATCATCAAATGTATGATGTGGCTATAAATGTCTCTGGAGGTTTTGGTGAGTTTGTGATATGTTGTGCTTCTTAAAAGTCTGAATGATTGTATTTTGTGTTGTATGCTATATTTGAATGTCTCTATACTGCTTTTGCATCTTTGTATATGACTGGTTTTGTGTTTGGTTGTATGGAATGTCATGTGGCTGTGTGTGGCTTTGGAAATTGTTGATTTTCAGGCAGGTTTTTCTTTTTATGGGGATCTACTGTTGTGCTTTTGGATGCGATCTTTCTGTGTTTTGAAGCTTGGTAGCTCTTGTTTGCTCACATTTGAAGAGTTATTTTCTAGGCTGAAATATACCACTAGGTCCACCAAATGAGTCCATGAATTAGGCTAACCTCCAGTGCCAAAGCCCTTCTGTGTCAGAAAGCTAAGAAACAATATCCTACTCTCTTCCAAGCTTATTCATAATGATGTCTCATACTCTGATCCAATAGACATTGCAAATACTCTGGCCAACAGATGTAGTGTAAATGTATCCATATGACTTTTACATAAAGCCCAGAAATACCAAAATCACTCCCCCTCCTATCATCACTAAAGACCATGTACTGAACATGCTCACAAAGACCAAAAATAATTCCTCCATGAGGTCACTTAATAAAATACTTGGTTGCTTAATTAACAGTGTCAAACATGCCTTAGCTGACCTATTATAGAAATGATTTTACCTGAGTCTAGCTACAGATTTTGTCCCTGATAAGTGGTGCAATGCTGTGGTAATACCCCTTCTTAAGGGTTATCTTGTAACAGACCCAGGAAACTTTGGAGCCATTAGCCTTACTTGCCTTATTTTCAAGGCTATTGAATGCATTGATTCAAAAACTGCAATATAAAGAATCTTGTTAGCTTTGACCCCAAACAGTCTGGAATGCATTAATTCAAAAACTGCAATATAAGGAATCTTGTTAACTTTGACCACAAACAGTCTGGCTTTGTAACGGGTAGATTATGCCTATTGAACCTGGTAAGCTTCTTTGAAAAGGTTATATAGGCTGTCAGCAGTGGTTAAACAGTACACATGGCTTTTCTGGACTTTGCAAAGGCCTTTGACATAATTTCTCATGCTGACTTCATTCAGAACTAAATGCTATAAAAAGTGATGCATACATGGTAAGATGGACAGGCAGATAGATTCCACACAGTAAGGGCTGTGGGAGCCTCATCCATAAGTATGAAATTAACCAGTGGTATCCCTCAGGTCTCAGTGCAGGAGTCGCTACCTTTTGGCATTTATTTCCCAGAGCTTCAAGGTGAATGCCACAATATTTGGCTACTAAGTTCACAGATGACTGCAAGCTGGGGGTTATCATTAAAATCCTTTTGACACCTAAATCCTCTAACATGTATCTCAGTAATAGACTCTTGGTGTACTAAAAATATAAACGCAAAAAAGTATGATATTGTCACTTTTGTTAAACAACACTTCCCCTTATCATACTACATAGACAACATACACAACTGCAAAAAATCATGCTGTCAGGGATCTGGGAGCCTATGTTAACAGGTCTATATTAGAACATTGATGTTTCAGAACATTGAATGTTCTAATATTGAACCCTATTCAACAAACGCTGAAAATAGCAAAGCTGCAGAAAACGGATTTTTTTCCCAGGGAAAGAATTTGGTTGTCCGTTTCTGTCACTTCGCTATTTTCAGCACTGTGGTGGAATGTTACGGGTCAGGTTCAGGTAAGTGTGCGATTGTGTAGATGTGAGGGTTAGGGCAGGTTAGGTAAGTTAGGGTTAGGCTGCGGGTGAGGCGAGTGTGCAATAGTGACAGACCTTAGGGTTAGGGTTTGGGTTAAGGTAAGTGGATAGTTAGTGGTGTATGTACAGTTTAGTGTAGGGTTAGATGTAAGATTTTAGGTGTATGTGTGTGGATTGCTGTTTGTTTGGTGTACTTGTGTTGTGTGCATATGTTTCGGAACAGTGAATTTTTTCACTAGGAAAAAGTTTGCTGTTCTGAATGTTCAATGTTGTCAGCGTTCTCTGAATTGGGTTTGAAATTAGAACATTCAAAGTTCTGACACTTCAGTGTTGTAATACAGACCCACGTTAACAATTTCCCCTCTGTTGACCATTATGTAGCTGTAGTATTATGAAATGTTTCTTTTTAGTACAGCTGATTGTCAGAGGAATATCCTCAAGGTCCAAGAAAATTATTACCCCTACACTCAGCACTGATATCATCAATTATTGATTATAATGCTTGCTTTGGGATATATCTCACTAAACAGTTTGGAAGATCTCAAAGATTCCTAACTAGAAAAATTACATGATTAAAACCCTGTGCTATCAAGAGAGACTGAAAGTGATTTTTTTGCATGCATAGCTCTTAAAAGGGTGATTTATGATTCGCATACTACACCCTTAAAGACCTAGTCTTCCAGGATCTCCTGTATCACTGCAAATCAAATGGATCTATGAATACCAGAAAGAGGGATTTATATCTGTACCAGAAAATAAATAGAATGATGTGGAGAGACAGATTTATAACGAAACTACTCCTGGAACGATGGAATAAACATCACCTATATGGTAAATAATGCCACTCATTATTTTCCTTTAAACAAAGCCTAAATGGCTGGATGGGCACCCACAAATTTAACTCCTGAAATGACAAGTTTGGTCCTCACTGAGAAAAGAAGTACAGCATGAGAAGGGGTGCAGGCAAGGTATAAATGGCCAAATGACTAAATTGCCTTGTAACTTCCATTAATCTATGGCAATTGATGAATAGCTAAGCATCCCTTTGCAGTTAAAGAGCACCAGAAGAGTTGGTAAACATTTTAAAAGTCACTACCTTCATTTGAAAAAAACTGATGGTTAGCCCAGAGCACCAATGCTAGATCGCAATTTGACCAAGATAAGACTAAAGGAAGCAAAGCAAGAAAATAATAAAGGAAGGTAAACTTTACAGATTATGCATAAACTGAATTATGTGGCTGTTGCTGTGTCTTTGCACAGTATTTCTCATTTTGATGACAGCTCAAATTGTGACTCTATGGTTTATGTTCAGTTTCACCTTAATCAGTGAGGTAAGTCAGCCATTATAAAATAACAGATTCTGTACTTGATCAAAAGAGAATTTGCACGTGCATCTCCAATAGGAATTGTTTTTTAATTGCATTTAGTGTTGGTATTTTCTTAGCATTATCACCGTTTATTAAACATGCGACATAAATATTTTAAATAAAAGGGTAGCCATCCAGTAGTGTTAAGAAAAATAGCTGTTAGAAAATAAATGCATACTCATGAGCAACACAGTCTTGCTGTGTACAATCCATATTGTCTGTATAAGAGGACAACCTGTTTCACCAGCTGTGCAGTATATGTAGCTACATGTGATCCAAGTTACACTTGTTATACTGGGAAAACTTGTAGGAAGCCTCCACAGACAATAACGGAGCATAATTATGATAACAAGACAAAGTATAATAGTAATCCTCTTTATAGGCATAACACTCAGAAAATGTTACCATGAACTTTTATTAGACAGTAGAGGATTGCTTTGGCAATTAAAGTAGCTGCAACATTCTTCCAAGTGGGAATGAATTTATGAGCATTAAACTTTACATTACATGTTACCACATGCAGAAGTGCTGTCAAACGATCCTATAATTAGTATGTGAATTTTATTCGTGTATTTAAATCTGTTTACTTGCTTTTATACAATATGATGATTTTTTTTTTGTTAATCAATGGTTTGCTTATTTTGCATAATGTGTTTTCTTATCTCATTTAATCATGCAGTTTGAACTAGTCAATTGTATGAAAACTCATGTGAGTGAAACAAACTGAAATAAGTGATAAGCATTCAGTGTTCAGTGTCTCTACGGGTTTACTTCATTTCATTTGGGCTTATTATTATGTAATGAATGACATTTGCCTTACAGCTGGCCAAATGTTTTTTTTGTTGACAATGAAAAAAAGCTGGTATGTGTGATCAAAAATCAGCTGATTGTGCATACCCCCCGGGATTCAATAAACTCCGTGCAGCAATAGTGCTATTCCTGCACAAAGTGAACTGTGTCCATTTAGCCTTTGCTTTAACAGCAGCCCACCTTGCATATTCATGAAGGTGCACTGCTGCTAAGGCTAAATGGACATGAACACTACTGAGTGCAGGGGGTGTGTTTAAGTAGTGTACGCACATCTAACACACCCGCTGAACTCAGAAAGTGCCATACAGCACTTTTGTAAAAGCATTTCAGTGTCCACAGACACTGAAATCAAATAAAATTATTAAAACAGTGTCCATGGACACTGAAATAGATAGGGGAGCAATATGGCAATTTGCAAGCATTTTTAGTGTCCACGGACACTGAAAGCAGGAAGTCCAGATAGGAATCAAAGCAGGGGCTATGTGAAAGGTACTGTCACTGCATTGTCAAAGTGGCATACGACCATACCCTTCAACTGTACAGGTTTTCACAGAATACCCAGATGCCTGTCTTACATACTTCTCAACCTCCTAGAGCAAGAAAGCTGTACAAAGCCATAAGTAAAAGGGGGGGGGGACAAAGCCCCAAAAATAGGGACACTTTTTAAATATTGATTTACAAACTTGGAAAGTTGATAGGATTAAAGGTTTGCGTTAGCACAGATTTCCTGAAGGGTATGAAGTCTGAAACCCAAATATTAGCCATTGTCAAAGTGTCATACGACCACACCCTTCAACTGTACATGTTTTGGCAGAATACCCGGATGCCAGCTTCATATACCTCTCAACCTCCTAGAGCAAGAACTCTGTACAAACCCCAAAATAATGAGGGGGCAAAGGTCCAAAAATCGGGACACTTTTTAAATATTGCACTTACAAACTTGGAAATTTGATAGAATCAAAGGATTGCATTAGCATGGATTTCCTGAAGGATATGAAATCTGAAACCCAAATATCTGCTATTGTCAAAGTGCCTTATGGCCATACCCCTCAACTGTACAGGTTTCTGCAAAATGCCCAGATGCCTGCCTCATATACCACTCAACTTCCTAAAGCAAGAAAGCTGTACAAAGCCATAGATAAGGGGGGGGCCTAAAATAGGGACAATTTTTAAATATTGCACCTACAAACTTGGAAAATTAGTAGACTAAAGGGTTTGCACTAGCATGGATTTCCTGAAGGGTATGAAGTCTGAAACTCAAACGCCTGTTAGTATGTTCTGACTTAAACCCCGAGTGATTTGCCAATGATTTGCTAGAAAACCACAGTTATACTTCCTAAGTTTGTAAGAACAATAATTAAAATCTGTCCTTATGTGTCCCTTTACAATTTTCCTTGCTGTGACTGACAAGGAGTACAGATACATGTAAATAAAGTGGGTTTATTATTTTTTTTTTACCATTCTTAGGTATGTTTAAGTGTAGCTGAGTGGGTTTGCATGTTATGGCCCTCTGCTCAGCATTGCTTAAACATCCCATAGGAGATAAATAAAAATATACAGCTGAAATCCTAATGCTGAGATAGTGTAGTTGTTAAAGATTCGACTTTGTACCAAAACAGGCACTTTATTTTTACATGGAAAAGTGTGTTAAAATTATTATTTTTATTTTAAACTATGTAGTAATTGATATTTGCCAACGTGGGTAGTGCAGCTGGTCTTAAATGTAAGTGTGAGTGGATATAACATGTGAAATCCCCCATGTATGCAAAAGTGTCCCATACAGTATAGTTAAACCCCACAGTAATGTAATGAAACAACATAGAGGGACGTCATGTAAAGTAAATCATATACATGTACTAATACGTTAGTAATGATTAACTAAGTCATTATTCTGATATTTCTTTAAATGAAAAGTGAGCAATGGTTAGCAGTGCTCAGCTATACTTAGCATTGCTTAAATGTGAATGCAAAGCAGCAATCAGCTCAGCTAATCAGATTTGCACACTATTAAGAAGTGCTCAGCAATTACCCCTTTAAGCAGTGTTCAACTCAGCTTAGCAAATTTGTGCACTGCTTAGCTGAGCTTAGTATTTTCAAAATGGGCCAATTATAGCAAAGGTTGGGAATATAGCCTTATTTAAACAGTGCAGGTGGGAATACAGCCAGAATCTGTTGTAGCTTTCTCTGAGTAGGAACTATGTCAGGTGTTGGTGAGGGCTCGCACTTTTGGGCACGTTGTTGGAGCATTTTGGAGTCCAGAGTCATGGCTGGGCTCCTTGTGGAAAATTATGACAACAGACTGCTTGCAGGGCCAATAAAACCTAAACCACCAACTGTTGTGTTTATTCTGGTATGTTGTAGAAACAGAATTTGTACAGGTTCTACACAGAAGCTTTGACTGCATGAATTAACAGAGGTTGTTCTGAGAATCAGCTAGTATGCAAAACAGTAGATTATGGAGCTGTAAATCAAGATATACATGAAATATGACATATGTTATGCACTGAGATCAGAACCCTGAATACTAATGTCAAATGTATTATAGTGTGTCCCCTGCTGCAGTGCCTTGTGTTAACCTTTGCTTTCCAGATCATATAATTTCAAAGGATTACTGCACAGCACACTATTTGTCATGCATGAATCTCAGGATTACAAGGTCAGACTGTCTAATACACACAGTATTAGGCAGAAAACAGTCAAACAAGAGACAACTGTTCCCTAGTAGCTCAGTTTGATAAGAAATGGCCTTGTAGTTCATTTTAGCACACCCAGACATGGTTCAAATCCACGGAGTGGTACTGAGATATGTGCATATATACACTCAAGAAATCTTGAATATCTGTAGAAATAGTCAGATAGAGGTAAAATATATTTTTCCACATGTCTTACAGGTAATGAAATGTTTGTAGTAGCTGTTTGAAGGCTATAAAAATACACTGTGTACAACTATCCCACTATCTAACCCCATGCCTGCAAATGACAGCAGGATAGGTATATACACCATGTCCTCTTCCCGATACATGTCTCTCAAGTGTCACGCTGTCATGGCTAGTGCTCACTGCTGCCAATCACCTTGGACACAGATAGGAATCCAGGTGAACTATGCTAGTCTACTGAGTGGGTTTCTGTCTATACACACTGAGCAGAGTGGAGGAGAGGTGTTGACTACAACTCTTAGCTGAGATATATAAGTATCCTGTTTTTTTATTATTTATACTGATTATTGTTTCTAGCAATTTATATATAGCACATTTTATTGCCTGCTGATTAGTTTTTGAGTGTATTTTTATTGCTATTAACTAATCTGCATGGGTAACTGATTTGTTTGCAGTTAAAAGCATTCTGTAGAGTCTTATTGCTCCTTTATCTGTTTAAAAACTTTCATTTTGTGGCTTTCTGTAGTGCTTACTGTCTGTAGGCTAATAGTTTTAGTATTGTCCTAGTTCAGAATTGCTGGCTCTGGGCTTGTTTGCTTATACAGTGATTGTTCAAAGCACATGAAAAGGCCATCTTGAATTAGCTGAAGCCTCTCTTTACCTTGGCTAGATTGTATTAATTGGCTGCTGGCTAGTGGGGGCTGGTTCTTTTATGTTTTTGTAAAAAAAAAAAAAAAAAAAAAAAGTTGTCTAAGGTTGCATCTTCTGGTATTTAAGCCCTAACCTTGAGAGGGTTTCTGTCTATACACACTGAGCAGAGTGGAGGAGAGGTGTTGACTACAACTCTTAACTGAGATATATAAGTATCCTGTTTTTTTCGATTATACTGATTATTGTTTCTAGCAATTTATATATAGCACTTTTTATTGCCTGCTGCATAGTTTTTGAGTGTATGTTTATTGCTATTAACTAATCTTCATGAATAACTGATTTGTTTGCAGTTAAAAGCATTCTGTAGAGTCTCATTGCTCTTTTATCTGTTTAAAAACTTTCATTTTGTGGCTTTCTGTAGTGCTTACGGTCTGTAGGCTAATAGCTATAGTATTGTCCTATTTCAGAATTGCTGGCTCTGGGCTTGTTTGTTTATACAGTGATTGTTCAAAGCACACGAACAGGCCATCTTGAATTAGCTGAAGCCTTTCTTTACCTTGGCTAGATTGTGTTAATTGGCTGCTGGCTAGTGGGGGCTGGTTCATTTGTGTTTCTGTAAAAAAAAAAAGTTGTCTAAGGTTGCATCTTCTGGTATTTAAGCCCAAACTTTGAGAGGGTTTCTGTCTATACACACTGAGCAGAGTGGAGGAGAGGTGTTGACTACAACTCTTAGCTGAGATATATAAGTATCCTTTTTTTTATTATTTATACTGATTATTGTTCCTAGCAATTTATATGTAGCACTTTTTAATGCCTGCTGCATAGTTTTTGAGTGTATTTTTATTGCTATTAACTAATCTGCACGGGTAACTGATTTGTTTGCAGTTAAAAGCATTCTGTTAGGAGGGTGGCCTAATGGTTAAGGTGTTTGCCTTACAAACACAAGGTGCAGGGTTTGAGTCTCACAAGGAATAATTGGCTAGGCTTAAAATGGCTCGCAAGGGCAGTTAGCCTAGTACTAACCTATGAACTATGCAGTGTCTCATTGCCCCTTCATCTGTTTAAAAACTTTTGTTTTGTGGCTTTCTGTAGTGCTTACTGTCTGTAGGCTAATAGCTTTAGTATTTTTCCCCACCCTCACTCCCTGTTGGTGTCTTGCTGTTATACTTGCCGGCATTCCACTTGCCCGCCCCTACTGTAAATCTCATCTGGGACACTCCTCCCAGTCTAGTGTCATTAGCTCATTCTAACTAATGCAGGGAGAATATTTGATAAGGCCTTCTGTTTCTCCTTTTTCCCTTTCAAGAAAAAAATTACCTGAATCTCCTTGTGTTCTGACTGTGCTTCTCAAACATTTTGGAAATATATAGTATATTTTATAGCATTTATAATAACTGTAATTGCCTTAATATTGCTACAACTCAAGTGCTCTAGGTTGCACTGCATCTGAAGTGTTAGTGTGTTTTAGCTACTTTTCTGTATACATAGACTTCTCTGTATATGTAGACTAGCTACTTATTCTGCTGTGTTACTGCCTCTTAAATCTTTTTTCAGTTGTGCACTTACCTTGCTTCATTTAAACAGTTTTAAATTGTTAATTTTGTAGAGTTTTAATTGCATTTACTGTTTAGGACTGCACACTCATGTGTGTTAGCCTTTTCTGTGTTTATTTACTGTATTATTGCATTGTTTAGCCTGTTTCAACAAAAAAATAAATACTATCATGCTTGCTTGCTTCCCACCTTTTCTAGCCAGTCCATATCCCAGGCTTTGCTTGTCTCAGGACTTTATTTTCTGTGCTCAGAGCTATCCAGACCTTGCTATGGTAGAGGGAAGTCCTTCTGCTTACCAGTGGGACTGGTGAACATTGTACTGCCTATCTAAAGATAGAGGAGTGGTTTCCAGCTCTGAAATTGTAATTTCATTAGCCTTTTTGGGCTGATTTCTATCCCTTTCAACTTTCTGGCTTAAAAATGCTTGTGTTTGCACATTTTTCACATTGTGCAGCACTGCAAGGCTACAGTTAAACTATTCCAGGTGCCAGAAAGTCTGCTCCTCAAATTTTCCCTTAGAACTAGCTGGTTTCTCAGTAGTAACACTAAAATCTGAACCCCTGTGACTAGCACTTGCTCTAGAACCTGCTGGAAAGCACTAGGAATACTGAAACTAATTCAAGCATGCAGATCTCCTTGTCAATAAGGAGAAATTAATCATAGGCACTAAACATCCTTTAATTGCAAAGTACCTTGCAAAGGTAAGGGAAAACAGCTCTTAAACTTTACAAAAAAGCACCTAAACAGACATGCCAAGGATCAGCTTACGGTGATTTCTCCTGCCCACCTGGTGAATCTGGGCATACTGGGACAATGCGGCAACTGCCTCATGTACACAGACAATCCTCTCCTCCTACCACCCAACACTACAACCTGTGAGAGATGCACTTACATAGCCAAACTGGAAGCAAAGCTCTCTCCAGCCAAGATTGTGCTAGACAGTCAAGATGAGAAGGTTAACACCTGCATTACACCTCAAGCAACTCATAGCCCTTCAAAACCCACACCATCAACACCCACACATAGCAACACTAAACCCACATATGCAGAGGCCCTTAACATTAACCTGCCCAAGCAACAAGGACCTCCAAAGCCGAAATGCAAACAAACACCAGTCACAACCAAAGTGACATATAGCTCACAACACCAGTGTGCCACCCAACAACAACCCCTAAGGCAAGACAATGTACCCAAAACTTTAGTCATAGGTAACTCTATAGTCAGGCACACTGATGTCCCTCTCACCAGGCTGAACAAGGAGAACATTACAGTCAGCTGCCTGTTGGGTGCCAGGATCCGCCACATAATGCATGCTCTCAAGTCACTCCACAACAAGTACAAATATGACTCTGTCATTGTCCATGCTGGAGTGAAGGACTTGAGACGTACCTCCCTGGACTACATGAAAAGAGACATGGAAGGGCTCTTGGATCATGTGACCTAGGCAGGTATGACCCTAGTCCTGTGTAGCATCCTGCCTTTGCCCAGAATGATACCACAGTATAAGGACAAAATGACTGACTTCAACAACAGGCTAATCTTCTGGTGTCAATCAAAGGGGATCCAGTATTTGTCTGCCCTGGAAGACATGATCTACAGACCATGATGCTTTGCCAGAGATGGTCTGCACCTGTCACCCCTGGAATTCAGGTTACTGGCTAAAGCTCTTGCCAATCCTATAGTGCCTTTTTTAGGCAAAGTTCAAAGGATAAAACCACCACTGTAACAGATACAAGCATGCAAAATCTGAAGGTAATGCTACTCAATGCTAGAAGTCTAAACCTCAAAATGCACTTTCTCGAGGCACTCCTAAAAATGGCATATCGATATCTGTACAGTAACTGAGACCTGGTTCAAGGCTCCAGAGAGAACCCCTCCAATACCAGGCTACAATTCTTACCACACTTTTCGGACACAAAACCAAGACCGAAACACTAAAGGTGGAGGAGTGTCCATATTCACCAAGGATATTCACACCTCCAGGCTAGTTGTCCAACACAATGCATCTGAAATTTTCCAGGTGCAACTAACACTAGGTAAGAGTGCAATCCAAATTGTAGCTTGCTACAGATCCCCCACCATGCCCCAAGATTCTCACTGCACCTTTCTAAACATACTGGAAAATATTAAGATACAGCCAAACACCCTAATACTGGGTGAGTTCAACTATGCTGCCATTAATTGGGAAAACTACTCGGGAACCAACTCCTTTTCCCAACAGTTCTTGGAATTCATAAATTCCAATGCCCTGGGTCAACTAATCCATTGTCCCACCAGGGGCTCCAATATCCTAGACCTGGTCATTACCAACATGGGAGATAGATGCTCCACACCAGTGGTCACCCCCTCATTGGTCAGGTCTGATCATAAGCAAATCACCTTTGACATCCACATCCCACCCCCACTCCCCAGTAAGGAAACCACCTTAAAAAACTTCTCCAAAGCTAACTTCATGCTACGTCAGAAGTGACAAACTTCAGAACACCCACGCAGACGGGATATGGAAGTTCGACTGCAGAATCCTACACTACAGCACTGTACGAGCCCATCCACTCCTGCATGAATCATGCCATCCCAAATAGAACCAAGATACTCTTCTCTAAAAAAAGGAAGCCAATCTGGCGGTCCCCTGCTATAAACAAACTATACAACAGAAGGACAAAACTGTTGCAGAAAAGAGGAAAATACCAGGATGCAAAAAACTCCCTCACCAGCCTCAGTAAGAAACTGAGATTCCCTCAGAAAATCTTCAAAAGCTAGTTACGAAAATAAAATTGCCAAAGATTCCAAAGACAACCACAAGGCATTCTATAGTTATGCCAAGAATCTAAATGGCAATGCTCAGATCTGCTCTGAGCTACAAAGAATGGCATTAAATATACTTGATCCCAAGGATATTGCCAATATCCTGGCAGATCGATTTAGTGCCAACTTCACCCCCCCTCTCACCCCCTAAAGGGCCCATCTCAATACCAAAAGATTGCCAAATTCCGATAAGCACGGCCACACAGGTAGAAACCTCACTTTCCAAAGCTAAGAATACAGCATCCATGGGACCAGATGACATCCCAGGCTGTGTACTACATGAACTACAAAATGAACTGGCACCTCACCTAGGTGTCATGTTTAATCATAGCCTCACCTCAGGCTTCGTGCCCACTGAGTGGTGCACAGCTACAGTTATCCTGCTCCACAAGGGAAGATCCACCTTGGATCCCGGTAACTACTGTCCCATCAGTCTGACAAGCCTGATCTGTAAGGGCATGGAACGCATTATCATGGAACTTATAAACAAAGACATTGGCAACCTTCAGACACTGGACCCCACTCAGTTTGGGTTTGTGAAGGGCCAATCTTGTCTCCTGAATCTGATTGACTTATTTGAATCAGTCTCAAGAGCTGTGGACGAGGGTAAGGCGGTCCACACAGCCTATCTGGACCTCGCCAAGGCCTTCAACACCATCCCCCTCTCTGGAAGCATAGATAAACTTACTAAGCTGGGCATAAATCCCTACATCACTCGATGGGTTGCCACTGGCTTACTGACAGAACCCAGACTGTAAAAGTAGCCGACTCCAAATCCAGCTCCAGACAAGTGACAAGTGGAGTACCTCAGGGTTCTGTCCTGGGACCACTCTTGTTTGGCATCTACTTCTCTGAAGTACAGACCAACACTAAGGGACTGTGGCTAACAAAGTTTGCAGATGCCTGCAAACTGGGAGCCATTATTGAATCCCCAAATGATGTGGATATTCTACAAAAGGGCCTTACAGAAACAGATGCCTGGTGCCAGAGCCATGGGCTCAAGCTTAATGCCAAGAAATGTATAGTTATCCCCTTTGGAAAAAAGCATGTACCCATGAACTACCACATGGGTGGCAGGATACTAAACATTGAAAGTGTGATGAGAGACTTAGGGTCACAGGTGGACAGTGGCCTCACTTTCGATAACCACATCACCACAACAGTCAGGAAATCCTTCTATGGCACACCTCATCACTAAGGGCTTTTCATCCAGAAAAAAAGGAGGTCATTGTCCCACTGTACTCATCTTTCATTAGACCCATTATAGAGTATAATGCCCCTTTTGGTATGTACCTCACAAGACATCTACAACAGCTGGAAAGGCCACAGAAATACCTCACTAAAAGAATCACAGGCCTAAAGCAGATGCCATATGCTGACTGTCTAAAAGAACTACAGCTATACTCTGTGGCATATCGTCTACTCAGAGGCGATCTCTGCTTAACATACAAGGCCATGCCAAACCCTGAGCTGTTGGACATGCTCCACTTAAAGAAATCCCAATCTCTCAGAGCCACACGCTCCAGGGATTTAAACCTTGTCATCACAATGAACAAAACATGCTGGAGGGATAGGTTCCTGACCCAGAGACTCCACATACTCTGGAATAGACTGCCCATACATGTCAAGCAGAGCACCTCATTGGCCCTCTTCAAAAGGGACCTTGATGATTGGATGGGAGATAGGAAATTCCCCCTGGGGATCATGTCAGGCACCCTGCTAGACAGGGGTCCAGATAATTAAATAGTATGGGAAGAAATATCCAGGGAATTGTTATGGCTAGGCTTGCATAGGCCCTAGGGCCGATAGCCTAGTACCAACCTATGAACCTATGAACCTGGTAGCAGACTCACACAAGATCATTGCAGGATACCCCTTTTTTGTCAAGTATGTAACCCTGACATGTACAATCCCCCTCCAGTAAAGTAGCCACAGTTCACCCAGTCTGCTCCATACCATTACAAGTTGACAGTCTAACAAGTATGTATGTGCCACGGAAACTATGGGCCAGAGGTAGATGCAAAGTGAAGGCAGACCTGTAGAATATTGAGAAATGTACTGTTGTGAAAAATAGAAGCTGATACAGTTGTTAATTGACCTTTTATTGTCTCCCCCCACCCATCATCTGCATCAATAATTATTATATACTATGTATATGTTGTGCTCAAAACCTATTATTGGGATTTGTGTTGTATTATTGTCCATATATTTCATTGGTTACATATTAACATATCTTGCTCAAATACCATTATCATTTGCCTGTTGCCATCAATGTAACTTGCATGCTGTTAAAATGCTAACTGTTGTTCCATTTATGCATGTTTTCTGTTTGCTACGCAACTGTTTCAAATCTGTTAATTTGGGTTAATGGGAACACCCATGCATGCTGTTATAACTAATTTTGAAATGTGTTGTTTATGACTAACCAATATATCTTGGAAAACTACAACACTATAGCACATTTCGAAAGGCAGATCCCAGTGGATCCGCCTGTTCCACCCCATCTGGCCATGGCACTGGGCCCAGACACATCTGGGAACCAACCTGGAACAGCCTCCTCTGCTGGTCCTGCACCACCTTTGTGCATTTATCGTGTACTACATTCAAAAGGTTGGCATGGCAATGGGCACAGCCTGTGCCAACAGCTACGCTAACCTTTCATTGGTGCAATGGGAAACAGAGTTTATACTTTCTAACATGACCTATGCCAACTCTGTCGTGTGGTAAACTAGGTTTGTGGATGATATTTTTTTATTATGGCAAGGAACTGAGACACAATTAAGAGAGGTTATCCACTATCGCAGTATGACCACTGATTTTCGGAGATTCACATACAATTATAGTTTGCAACAGGTGGAAATCTTAGATGTGACTGTTAGTAAGCATCCGCTCAATACTGTTAAAACTAGTTTGTATAGGAAACCAGTTAGAAAGAATAACCTATTGCACAATACAAGTATGCACCTGAACCATTGCAAATGTAATATAATTGTTAGAAAAATATGTATTAATGTGTGTATTAGCAATATGCTTAGTGCATTTAGAGCTTGAAAAGGGTTAACACATTTATTCTATTTCATACTGCATAAATCTATACAAACTGCAGTTGCCTTCTGACCTTGTATTGTTAGCTAAAATCTTGCTTGTGCCTTGGAAATTTACTGAGAAGCAGGTGATTTCTGCTTGCGTTGGGAAAATAATGAATAGAACAATACTACTTGTATGAAACTTAGACAAGAAGTTCCGCTGTGCTATGAGAAAATACACATCTGTAGAAGTTACAGATAATTAGTACAAAGCCTGCTTGAAAATATGAACTGTAACCAGCATTTCTTGCATCTGAATTAGAAAAGTACCTTGAAATGTAACACTGTACAATAGACGCTTGTAAACAGATTAATGGTCACCAAGGCCAGGTTGTTTTTCTCAAAAGTTTCTCACAAATCTAGTCATGTCAGCAGAAAATCTGAGTAACATCTGCTGTAGAACAATACTGAAAGTTGTGTTTGATTACGTCAGCTTAGAAGGCCATGTCTTGTAAAATAGTATAAGAATGAACATACTTCCTGTTAGTAGTTAGACAAATCCTTGTATTTGCATGTTTTTGTCTCCTTGTGGCAAGTCAATTAAAAGTGCCTTAACTGAACCTTACGTGTATTGGTCTTTGAAGTTTTTTCCTTTGACAGATTGGTCCTTCGGACCGGAAATCCTCACTCCGCCTCAGATCAGACAGGCCAGGTGGCTTGAAACCGTGCGGGGAAGAAACCACATCGGTTCTTCTTATTTGAAAAGCCCTCCGACTGAATTGTCGTACAAAAGAGGCCAGCCACTTTCTGATCTGCGACTGAAGGACGGGTTTACTCGAACCAGGTGATCAATCACGAAGGCTCAGGTAAGGTGAATCTACCTTCTTTTAATGTTTTAGATCAGGGACTAGATTTGTATTTGTTCTGTTAAAACTTTATTTATAAGTCAGGGACAGAAAGATCACTGTCTTGTCATAGATCAGGGAAACAGAGCAGGTAGGCAGTCATTCTGAAGAGACTATAAAAACATCCGTGGTACCACGTTAAAACTAAGGAGTTATGTAACGATAAAAAGGGTAAGACAAAATGGGTAATAATTGTACAAAAAGGTCCCAAAATCTGCCGTTAACCGAAGATGCGAAATACATGCAGTCACAGCGTGCTGATAATATTAAATACTACTCAAAATGGGTTAATAAGTATGAATTTGATGGTAAACTAGAAAAATCCTCACTTGTCAAACTTGTCAAACAGCTTAAAACCAATTCTAGAGGTCGGGTATAAAAGCAACGTCAATTAGGAATTCCTCAGGCACACAGGTGGATTGAGGAAGTAAACCGAAGGGAACAAAAGAGTAATAATTCAAAAGCAATGTTTTTAGATAAGGAGGACTATAACTTAGTAATAGCGTTGGCCCCTCCGCCTCCCTTACCAGAATATGAGGCAAGTGAACAAGTTATCCCACCCCTGCGATATCCTGCTGTGACTGTAAGTAGAGACACTACAAAAGCGAAACCGTTTATTAGAGATCCCGTCGAGACCAGGTCTCGAACACGGGCAGGAAACTCAAAAGGGGACATTGAGTTATATCAAATGGGTCGAAATTCACGATTTATGAGTGAAGAAGAAATATGCCCACTTATAGAAGTGCCTAATCCTCAGGCAGGGCAAGAAGGTCAGGATCCAACTATTCTAGTGTATAGACCCTGGACTCCGGAAGACATCCGGAAAGCCACTGAGGGAATTCCCCATCCAAAAGTTAATTTTAGAAAGTTCTTAGAAGATTTGCAAGGAATGAGGCTGAGTTATAATTTAAATGGAGAAGAGGTAGAAAAAGTAGTCAGACAAATTGTGGGACCAGATTGGCACATGATTAGTGGCGACTGGAATCCCCATGACATTGCGCTCAAGCCCCTCCCACATAGCAGCGCAGAGTTAGACAACAGAGTGAAAGGTCTTACAGACAGAATCTCTGAGAAATGGAAGCCTAGGGCAGACTGGACTTGCATTAATCAATGCATCCAACAGGAAGGTGAAGCTATATATTATGCCAGACTATTAGAATATTTTAATAACCATTGTGAAATGCAGGTTCCTGAAGATCAGACACATGATTCCCCTTACAAGCAGCAGTTAAAGAATGCATTTTTGAAAGGCAGCATTGCACCCATAAGCAGTTTTATTACAAAACACATGGTAGATCATCGTACAAGTAGCTTACAGTCATTGCTTGAGTATGCTAGGTATGCTGAAAGGCATTTTAATAGCAAAAAGAAAAAGAAAGCCCAAGTATTTTCTGTAGAAGATGGAGCAGAAGTATATGTAGTACAGTCCGGGAAAAAGGGCAAGAGAAATGCCCAGGGAAACAAACAATCTGATCAATGATCAGAGGTCTTTGAAGGACGAAAAAAAAGGGGTGAATGTTTTAAATACGGTAAGAAAGGACACTTGGCAAGGGATTGCAAGAAAAACAAGAAGGCAACCACGGAGGATAAGGAGGGTGAGGACTGACTATATGATAGTCAGGAATCACTAGAAGGGGATAGCAGAGAAGGGACAAATGAGTATGTGATAGAGAGAGTAGAGAATGTGACAGAAAAAATAGAGGAAGTGCAAGAAGTCACGAATAGTGAAGAAAATGAAATATTGGATTTGGCTTTATTGAGCTTAGAGCTCTATTTAGCAGACACGAAACCAGAAGTTACACTCCTGGTAGAAGGGAGGGGAAGTCAGATTCCTGTGTGACTCAGCGGCATCACGGACCCTGGTACATCCCTCCAAACTGCCAGAGAATTCAGAGTCACCTGATTACATATTAGTGAAAGCAGCTAATGGATACCTGTATCGGGAGCCCCTCTCCCATAATATTGTGATAACTGATCCTGTTTCAGGATTGACCCAGAAAAGTAAAATTGTTGTATCTGTAAAATGCCCAGTGAACCTCTTGGGCAGAGACCTTATGCAGCTATTTGGTATAGCAGTAGTTCCGACTATGCAGGGTATGGAAGCACAGCGACAAATTGATCCTTTGCAGTGCAATCGGAGGGTGAAATGTTTTATTGGTACAGCCAGGACTTGGTTACGACTGGTCCAGGGGTGGTGACCAAAGAGTTGATGAACATAGCCATCAGCAAGTTCCCCTCCCTTGACATTGATAAACAGCATTTGTTGCACTGTACTCTGTATTATTGTAATACACCTGGACCTGATAAGGAATATGAGCAAGAATTGTTTGAAAATCATGCAAGTAGATTGATATTATGTAATCTGTACTGGGACACAGAAGGGAACAGTGTAGCCAGCTGTTCATTGCCCCAGGAGTTCTTTGCACTCTATAAATCTAATTGATTACCACATGTTAGCTTAACTAAGGACAAGAATGTAAAATGGGTAGACTTAGGAGAAAAAGTCACGAGATGGGAAAAACAGACAGAGTTAGAACTGTCAGAACAGGGAATACAAATGCAGAAGCTGAATTGGATAACTCAGACCCACCCAGCTGTACACTTGCAGTCTAGCAGGGACAGCTGATTGGCATTCCTATTGAAGGAGGAAGAGAATGCCTTACAGAATATACCAGAAAATCTCTGGTGAACAGGAAAATCAGATGTAGGACTTATTCGTACAGCAGGACCAGTTACTATTACACCAAAGTCAGCATTTAGACCACAAAAGAGACAGTATCCCTTAAGAAAAGATGCAGAGGTAGGAATCAAACCTATTATAGCAGCTTTACTTAAGGAAGGGGTGCTGGTGGAATCTCCTGATTCACCATGTAACACACCCTTATTTCCTGTTAAGAAAGCGAATGGAGAGTGGCATATGGTCCAAGATTTACAAGCTGTAAATGACACAGTAATACCAAGGGTACCTATGGTGCCAGACCCATACACCCTGTTGAATGATTTAAAACCTCAACAGAAATATTTTTCTGTGGTAAATATCAGCAATGCGTTCTTTTCTATACCGATACACCCTGACAGCCAGCATTGGTTTGCATTCACATTTCAGGGGAAAAGGTATACATATACGCGACTACCACAGGGGTATTGTGAAAGTCCAACAATATTCTCACAAGAAATGGCAAGCAACTTGGTGGGATTTACCCCACCAAGAGGTAGTCAAATTTTGCTTTATGTTGATGATATCCTGCTGGCGTCCCCAACCCAGCAAGATTGTAAAGAAGATACCATAGCGCTATTACAATTTTTAGTCACTGAAGGACTTAAAGTAAACAAAAATAAACTGCAGCTTTGGAAAAAACAAGTTAAATACCTAGGATATGTAATATCCAAGGAAGGTAGGACATTAGATGAGGACAGAAAAATAGCGATTTTGCAAGCACCAAAACCCACTACTAAGAAGAAAATGATGTCCTTCCTGGGTACAACTAATTTTTGTCAGAGTTGGATTCCAAACTATGCCTTGGAATCTGCACTGTTGACTAACCTGATTTATAAAAAGCCTACGGCAGCACAGGATTTATTACAATGGACACCAGAAGCAGAATCTGCTTTCTGCAAACTGAAACAGTTAATAGCGTCCTCATTAGTTTTGGGATTACCAAACTATCATAAACATTTTTTTCCAAACTGTAGATTGTAAGCAAGGTTATATGACATCAGTGTTAACACAGCAGCATGGGGACAAGCAACACCCTATTGCTTATTATTCATCACAACTGGACCCAGTGGCACGGTCTTTACCTCACTGTGTATAAGCAGTAGTTGCAGCTGCAATGGCAGTACAGGCTTTGGCCTCAGTAGTGTTGTTCCACCCTCTCATATTGAGAGTGCCTCATGCAGTCACTATTGTTTTACTACAAGAGAAGGTAGCATATCTTTCCCCTGCTAGGCATCTTTCCTGTATGACTATATTATTGAGACAACCTCATATGACAATTGAATGATGTACGACTTTGAACCCTTCTACCTTGCTCCCAACCCCTGCAGATGGCACACCACACAGCTGCCTGCAGGTGATTGAGCAAAAGACACTGCCTAGAAAAGATCTTACGGATGTTCCCTTGGATGATGCCGAGGTGACATACTACGTGGACGGCTCATGCAGAAGGGGTCCTGCAGGACAGAACCTAGTAGAATATGCAGTAGTTTCTGACACAGGCATTATAGAAGCAAAATCTTTACCACATAGTTTATCTGCACAGGCAGCAGAATTGATTGCCTTGACACGGGCATGTACCTTAGCAAAGGGTAAATGTGTGAACATTTTTACTGACAGCCAGTATGCTTTTTCTACTGTATATGTTTTTGTGCAACAGTGGAAAAATCGAGGAATGATAACATCGACTGGCAAACCAATCAATCATGTACAGTTTATTTTAGATCTTTTAGAATCTATTCAGTTACCTCAGAAAGTAGCTATTTGTAAATGCACAGCTCATACCAAGCAACAGGACAGGATTTCAAAAGGTAATGCGAGAGCTGTTACAGCTGCAAAGCAGGCAGCTTCTGAAGTATTTCCTTTGAATGAGGAACTACAACCCTCTGAGATTTTAGACTTAGAAATGTTAAAGACAATGCAAACACTTACTATGCAAATTGAAAAACAAAGATGGGTAAAACGAGGAGCAATTCTCGAAAAGGGGCTGTACATCTCTAAAGAAGGAAAACCGATATTGCCGTCTAATTTGTTTAGATATGCAGCTTTGTTGAGCCATGGGCAGTGCCATGTCTCAACAGGGGGGATGGTACAGCTAGTGAACCAAGTGTTCATGATGTACGGATTTACAAACTACTCTAAAAAATTTTGTTTGTTATGCCTCATCTGTAATAAACATATGCACAAGGGGCATTAAAGCCCAAGCAAGGGAGTTTCCCTACACCACTGTATCCATTTCATACTATCTGTATGGATTTCATAGAGTTGAATAAATGTGAAAATAAGAAGTATTGTCTTGTCATTATAGATATGTTATCCAGATGGGTGGAAGCCTTTCCGACTAAAAATCCAGATGCTATGACTGTGGACAAAGTTCTTGTTAAAGAAATCATCCCTAGATTTGGCATTCCGGAAAGGATCTACAGTGACAATGGCACACACTTCGTAAATCAGACCATACAGCAGTTAAGTAGACATTTTGGTATTTCTCTAAAAAATCATTGTGCGTATCACCCACAATCAGCAGGGCTAGTAGAGAGGCATAATGGGATTTTAAAGAGTAAGCTAAGAAAATTAATAACAGAAACGCAGAGAAACTGGGTGTACTGTCTGCCCCTGGCACTGTTGAGCATGAGAACTGTTCCGAATGCAAAAGGATTGACTCCTTTTGAAAAACTCTTTGGAAGGGCTTACCATATACCTCAATGGAAATCTCTCATGCCCACAGACCAGGAAGCTGACAGTACATTAGCTGAGTATATGCGAAACCTCCTAAATTCTAAACATTTGCTGCAGTTAAATTCTGTTTCAGATAAAGAACGAACCAGACCGTCAGAAGTGGCAGTGCCCCCTGGAGCGTGGATCTGGCTGAAGATAGTTAAGAAGAAAAATTGGGTGTCTCCGAAGTGGGAAGGTCCATATCAAGTGCTTTTGTCAACACCCACTGCAGTCAAAATCGCGGAGCGTGCCTCCTGGATCCACCTGACGCACTGTAAATTAGTTAAAAACTTTAAACTGGACAAAAATCTTGTTACATGCCAAGAGCAAAAATGATAGAGTCCAGAAGAAACAGGAATGCAGAACAACCCTTTCCTCAGAAGTATTGCATAATCATCCTGTTAACTGCATTAGTGACAATAATCTTTTTGCTGTGGCCTTTTCTTTTCCCAGCCACACAGACTGAACTGAATAAATGTGAAGCTTTACTCATAAACTGGCATCCAAACTTTAACACTTACCAGGCAATTAAATATGTGTATGCTGAGACTTTCAATGTTTCGAATTGCTGGATTTGCACAGCTTTGCTGACAGCATACGGGGGGTTATTAATGACTACAGTCCCCCTAGGGGTCAATGAGACCTGGGAGAACTTGATTTATGATACCTCAACCATTACAGCACAAGATAAAATAGCATTGCACTTGTCTGTTCCACAAAAGGGAACTGTGTGTTTTTATAAAAATGATACTGTTCAGGTGGGTTGGAGCAATTGCAATGTGACTGTTCCTTATAAATGTTACACTAAAGGTAACAATGTACATCTTTATTGTAATACAAACTATGATCCATTTCTTGGATTGATGCACAAAACACTTGAAGTAAAACATAATTCTGTTCTTTATAAACAGCTGTCTACAATTGATAGATAAATGTTTCATGCAGGGCGAGTGTATATTCATAGCAAGGTTACTACTAAAGTAGAGGACTGTTATTTTGTGTGTGGCAGAAAGGCATACAAATGGTTACCTGAGAATTGGTCCAGCAGTTGTTTTTTGAGTTACCTGGTTCCAGCCATATGACACACTGCAGTTTTGCCTCATGGAAAAATTCGAAATGTCCGAGAAGTCGTCAAGAAACCTGTAAATCCAGTGAGACAAATCAATGCACGTTGGAAAGACCATCACTCTCTAGGTAAAGAACTGACACACATAGACTTGACTGATAGTGTTATATCATGGGCAGGCATATTACCAGCATATGGAGCAGTGAAATCGATCTGGGAGCTGAGAAAACTGTCGAAACTTCTCGAAGTAATAAGTAATGCAACTTTTTCCGCTCTCGAATTGGTGACTGATGAACTGAATGCTATGAGAACTGTAGTGCTCCAAAACCGCATGGCTGTTCGTATATTCCTGACCATAAGCATGAGATAGACAATCATCTTGAGGTAATTCAGCAAGTGTCGGCCATGACCAAACCAGGCCCAAATCCACTGACGGACTTTTTCCAGAAGTGGTTTGGGGGTTGGGGTACCATCCTAATGAACATCCTGATTGCCATTTGTGTAGGTATGCTCCTACTGGGAGTATGTGTTTGTTGTGGTATCCCCTGCATGAAAAGACTGATTAAAGACCTTATAGACATTTCAGTTTCTGAAACCTTATATCAAAGTACTGAGTTTGAAGAACTGTTAAAACACTAAAAATGCTTTCATAAGTTTAAACTGAATGACTCTCTTAACTGCAAATCCTGAGTGGAAGAGGTTAGGAGAAGAAAGCAAACTGTTTCTGCTTATTTTGAAAGTAGAATAGAAGTATTAATAGGAGGGAAATGTTAGAAAAATATGTATTAATGTGTGTATTAGCAATATGCTTAGTACAATTAGAGCTTGAAAAGGGTTAACACATTTATTCTATTTCATACTACACAAATCTGTACAAACTGCAGTTGCCTTCTGACCTTGTATTGTTAGCTAAAATCTTGCTTGTGCCTTGGAAATTTACTGAGAAGCAGGTGATTTCTGCTTGCATTGGGAAAATAATGAATAGAACAATACTACTGTATGAAACTTAGACAAGAAGTTCCGCTGTGCTATGAGAAAATACACAGCTGTAGAAGTTACAGATAATTAGTACAAAGCCTGCTTGAAAATATGAACTGCAATCAGCATTTGCTTGTATCTGAATTAGAAAAGTACCTTGAAATGTAACACTGTACAATAGATGCTTGTAAATGGATTAATGGTCACCAAGGCCAGGTTGTTTTTTTCAAAAGTTTCTCACAAATCTAGTCATGTCAGCAGAAAATCTGAGTAACATCTGCTGTAGAACAATACTGAAAGTTGTGTTTGATTACGTCAGCTTAGAAGGCCATGTCTTGTA